>NW_022436941.1:39267327-39545697 GCF_009761245.1 Sapajus apella
TTCTTTCTTTCGTTCTTTCTTTTTCTTTCTCTTTCTTTCCTTTTTCTTTCTTTCTTCTTACCTTCCCTCCCTCCCTCCCTCTCTCCCTTCCTTCCCTCTGTCCCTCCCGCCCTCCCTCTCTCCCTCCTTCCCTCCCTCTCTTCCTTCTCTTTCACTTCTTTTTTGAGTTCATATCTCTTGTTCTCCATAGTTTTTGACTTTTATAATTTTGCCAGAGTTTAAAGAAATGCTTCACTGTTCTTGCTGTTTCTCTGCAGAGAAGCATTGAGCTGTATGCCTTCTCCCAATCTCCCTGAGCCACGCTGTATGCAATAAATTGCTCGCCACTTATTCTTTTTTCTTAGCTGCCTGAACAAACTATGAAGATTATTTTAGCACCCTAGCTGAGGTAAAACATCCAGACCTTTGAGCAGAGCAACAAAATCCTGAGGATATTGGAAGCGTGCTCCAATCCTGCATTTCATTTCTGGGGATGATTCCTTAGGTCTTGCACCTTTCTTTAAGCTACTAAAGTCATACCAGCTATAGTAGGTCCCCTGATTCTTTCCCTTCTTCTTCACTGCCCCCAGCCATAGATGTGAATTTTTAAAATATTTTATTTTTTTCTGTAAAACTTCTTTCAAAATTTCTGACATGGTAATTGTGCTGGTGACACATTTCCTCATTTTTGTTTGTCTGATAAATCTTTTTCTTTCCCTTCACTTTTGAAATATAATTATTCTGAATAAGGAATATTACTTTATTTTTCTTTCAGCAATTCAAATATTATAACACATTCTTTTCTTGTTTGTATAGTTTTTAAGGAGTAGTTCGATCTCATTTATATCCTTATTCATCTATAGTGTGTTCTGCATACCTGACTTCTGTCTAGATTTTGTGTTTATCGTTGGTTCTCTGCAGTTTGAATATGATATTCCTAGTTGTAAATATTTCGATATTTATTTTAGTTGGTGTTCTCTCAGCTCCCTGGTTCTGTAGCTTTTTTTTTTTTTTTTGTATATTCTTAATTTAAAAAAAACCCTCAACAATTATTATTTAAAATATATATTCTGCATCTTTTTTTTCTCTTTCTTCTCATTCTGGTATTCCTTTACATGTATGTTATATCTGTATTAGTTGATCCACAGTTTTTGTGTATTCTCTTTTTTTTTGTTTGTTTTCTCTTTGGTTTTCAGTTTGAAAAGGTTTCATTGACGTGTCCTCAACTTCTTTCATTCTATTTTTAGTAGTCATATGCTCTACTAATTAACCCATAAAGGCATTTTAAATTTATGTTACCTTTGGGAGGCCGAGGCAGGTGGATCACAAGGTGAAGAGATCGAGACCATCCTGGCCAACATGGTGAAACCCCGTCTCTACTAAAAAATACAAAAAATTAGCCAGACGTGGTGGCACATGCCTGTAATCCCAGCTACTTGGGAGGCTGAGGCAGGGGAATGGCTTGAACCCAGGAGACAGAGGTTGCAGTGAGCCGAGAATGCACCATTGCACTCTAGCCTGGGCAACAAGAGTGAAACTCCATCTAAAAAAAAAAAAAAAATTTATGTTACATTGTTTTAAAAACTACCATTTTTACATTCTTTCATAGAATTTCTATCTCCCTGCTTAAACTTCCCATCTGTTTTGTGTCTGCTATATTTTGATCTAGTCTAGTTTTGATGTTTGCTTTACATTCTTGGAATGTGATTTTATTTTTCTTGCCTTTTAACAAGCCATTTTGCTATTGTTGTGGAAATTCAGATATGATGTATCAGCTAATATATACTTAGGTAAGTTAGCCACTAGTGTGTGGATTTCTGCTTATCTGTCTGATAGGCTATGTTTAATGATTGCTGGAACTATAGGTGTTAGAGATTTCAATTTTGTCTGGCATTCTTATTTTGCCTGACCTTTGGATTTCCCTAGAAACTCCATCTTAATTAGAAACTATGACTTGCAGTTTTCCTTCATTGTAAACCATTGCTATTATACTGAAACCTTGTTGATGTGATGATAAGGTATTTAGGAAGGAAAATAATCTATAATTTTGTCATTAATATTATCATTATTATCTTACCTGTTTTTAGTGAGCCAGTGTCTTTGGTTGTGGCCTTCAGAAAAGTTTCCTAGCCTTCTTTTTTTTTTTTACACTTGCTTGGGAAATACAAGAAACCTAGAAGAAACTCTATTTGTTTTATTCCTTTTTCCCTAAATCAGTTAAGGTTCTGGTAAAGTTGTTTTCCTTCAAAGCAAGGCTTTGTTATGATAAACAGAAAGCTATGCCTATATTTTAAAATGGTTACTTTTCTTCTCCCACTGACCTAAGCACAACTCAATCTTTATTGTAAGAGTATAGTGAGGCTTCTGCAGGTAAATTTCACGATAGTGTCAGGGATACCTAGGATTGGGTCCTTAACAGATTGTACCTCTGTAATTAGCTATCAGGTCCTAGCAATTTAGCTATTAACCTTTAAGTGTTCATAGTAGTGACTTGCTCCAGCAGCTTCTACACCATAAAATGTATTCAATGTATTCTACTGTTTCTTCAGTTTTTTAGGTAGAAGTTTGCCCTATGATCTCAATCTTCTGATGGATCTAAGATGAGTTGTTGATTTTGAGTTTGCTCTGATTTTTTTTTCCTGTTATGAGAACAAAAATGACTCCCAAGCCCTTTATCTGTTTTAGTATATACTGGAAATTTCTAATCCTTTGTATTTATTAAGAAAGAAGGATGCATGCAAACTATATTCTAGAGGGAGACAATATGAGAAATGCTAGCTAAGCTATAATATCTTTAAAAATAGAAAACAATGGCCAAAATGCAATTGGCTAAGGGTCAAGTATCGAAAACAATCAACTCCTAAACCAGTTTGTCTTTCAAGACTGTACTTGTTGGCAAAGCATGAGTCTTTCATTTACTATAGGTAGGAATTTCAGTAAATTGGACTTTCTGAGTATATTCATTATATTTAAAATTAAAGTAATTCTCAGTTATCTCAAAGGTCACAATGAGATGTAATTATATAACAAACATACTAATAATGACAGCTAATAATTACTGGTAGAGTAAGATATGCTAGTGCTAACATATTTTACTTCCATTAATCGTCCACCAAAGTTGTATTATTTTTAAATTTCTTAAAAAAAAAACACAGACAAGAAACATACATTTACATAATTTATCTTAAGATACACAGGTACAGATATCAGAGTCTAGGGCTATCTGACAACAAAACCCAAAATCTAAAGAACATAATAAGTGTTTATTGTTTAGATATGTGGTTTGGATCTGTGTCTCTAATCAAATCTCACATTCAATTATAATTCTCGAAGTTGGAAGTGCAACCTTGCAGGAGGTGATTGGATCGTGGGGTGGATCATGACTGATTTAGCTCCAGTACCTTGGTGCTGTTCTCTTGATAGTGAGTGAGCTCTCAGGAGATCTGGTTGATTAAAAGTGTGTAGCACCTCCCCTCTGCCTCTTTCTTCCTCCTGCTCCAGCCACATAAGATGTGCCTGCTTCACTTTGGCCTTCCTCCATGAATGCAAGTTTCCTCAGGCCTCCCTGGAAGAAGAGCCCCTAGGATTCCTGTACAGCCTGGAGGAAAATGAGGTAATTAAAACTCTTAAAAAATATAAATTCCCTGTCTTAGGTATTTCTTTATTGCAATGCAAGAAAAGACTAATACAATAACATTCTACATAATTGTAAAAAATTATCGATTTCTTTACAAGTCTTGTGTGTGCACATATGAATTTGTGTCTGTGTTGCAACACAGGCTATGATCAGTGTCTTGGAAAGCTTTTAATGTTTACTGCTAGCTCATTAAGCAGTGACTATAACTTATGTCTCTACTATATTCACATTAGTTTGTCAGTTTTTCTGAGTGAAAATTACTGCCTTGTATGGAGTGCAATATTTTCACTCCAGAACTAAACTGACATTACACCTATGTAGAACTACATAAATCTAAGTATTATGATGCACGCTGGTCATCAGGGGCTCTCTGGCCAGTCAATACTATGTCTCAATGGGTATGCTGTCGGAGACAGTACAACGGTGCTACACAGTGTAGGTATTTGCAGGGCTTTCATAACATTTTGAGAATTTCTCATCCTTGTTGGCTAGAAGAAGTTTAGTCTCTCAAGTATAGATGTGTACAGTTACAGCTACAGCTTACAAGGCAAACATTTGGCCTCATTATGTCTAATGTTTGTTGTTTTTGAAAATTTATTTAGTAGTTGTGAAAGATACCAGATTGAGAAAGATACTAAAGAAAGAAATTCTAGTTTCTTTTAAAAACTCTTTATTCACAGTTGACTCATTAGCAGTTCTGTTTTCTCAAGAGCCTTGTTTCCTCTAGGCTTCTTATCAGTCTAATGTAAGGTTCTTGCTGTATTTGTCTGTCTATTTAAATTTGTGGCAAGTGTGAATAGGAAAATAACCATGAATCACTATGAACAAATCAGTGATCAGATTCTACTATCTGATCCCCTAGAAGCAAGTCACTTACTTTCTGTGTGCCTCAGTCTCTTCATCTATAAAATAAGAATGCATAGCAGTACCCCAGTTACTGTGAAAATTAGTGAATGTGTACAGTATTTACAAAATTAGAATGATACCTTTCATATACTAAATGCTGCATGGGTGTTAGTTATCTTATGGGTTTAGGTGAAACTATAAAATGTTGTAAAAATTCACTAACCTATTTTTACTTTTAAATCATGTGCCAATGTTCACACTTTGATTTTCTATTCTTTACTTGTAGGGATTGCACTGGAATTGGAGAGCAGTGAGACTAGAATGAAACAGCTTTGTTAATTAGATCTCAGCATCTATGGTATTAGTTGGTCATAACATGAGATTATTTTTCCTATTACACTTCTACCTATTCATTGTATTCTATTGCCTATTTTATTACTTGCTGATATCCTTTTCAAAACCATGTTTAATGTAGTTGCTTTTGAGACAATTCATCCAGGACTCTCTTTCCCTTTTACTCATGGGATTGTGTATTTTGCCATTCTTTCCAGCTCAAAATATTCTCTAAAGATTTAATGCTTTGCTCCCAGTAATTTGATTAATTTTTAAAAAAATAGATAGGTCTAAGTTTAAGAAGATCATGCAAAGCTTTGGGGTCAACACATTCCCATCTCTAATTATTGCAATATGAATATAATTTCTATCAATTTTAGTTAAAAGTTTATAGTAATTTATCAAGGAATATTTTCTGAAGGTTCTCAGATTCATGAATAAAATTTCCATCTAAAATAAATCTTAGCTAAATATTATAAAAATTGTAGGATTTATCAACTTGCTAAAGCATGTAGGCCTAGAATTGAGATATAATTAAATGCATGTGGCATAAATCTAGAAGACATGAAACTGTGCTCCTAGAATTAAACATATGAATTAAAAAGTTGTCTAATCCATGAAAGTAAACAAAATTAAACAATGTTTAGAAAAATAATACCTTATACATTAGAGATTATAGGATGTACATGTATGCACAAGTGATTATCATTCACCTTATTTCATATCATATATATCTTCCTTCATGTATACTATATGGCTAACTCTTGTTTTTCTCATATTGTTTCTAATATTTTATCATTAAGTTTGTTCTTACCTGTTAACATGTAGTGGAATATATCATCTTTATTCTCCCAACTCTAGCTTTTATAATTATCTGTGCAAATAGTATTATTAACCATAATTTTCAGCCCCTTGCCACAATGTGTGTATGATAGTATAAAAAGTTTGGGCAGCAGATTAAAATCATCATCATTGTCACTCATTCATTCAATTTAAGTTTTGTTAAATACAAGATATTAGGCACTTTTTTGAACAATTTTTTTGAACTAAGTGAATGTTCACATCCTTTCTACAAAATATTTACAAATGTTATTCCTCTTTACGTTTGATGACCCTAAGACATGAGAGAGTAAATACAGCTGCCACAGGTCTTTGGGGCATTAAATGATAAGCCAGAATTTAAATCCAAAGAGTTTGGCCCAAAGTGAACAATGTCAAATTTCCATAATAGGCAATGGTGGGTAACAATGTAATTTCTGTCTTGCAGAACTTGTAGATGTGCTATACTGTGAAAGAAGGCAAGAAGTTTTCCAGGCTTCCAGAACTTCCAAAGGATATCATATTCTTGAGAATTTTAATGTAAATTATAGATGCTAAAAGCAAAATTTGGAAATTTTGGCTCTAATTTTACTTTGAAAATATAAAGAATATATGCATAAATTTATACCTATAAATTTCTATAAGAAATGGTATGTATTTTTCTATGAAATGAAATAAAATTTTCTTAATTTTTAAATGTAAAAATTCAGAAAAATATAAAATTTAATATTTAGGTAAATATGCTGTCAGTCACGGTTTATTAAACTTGCCAAGGAGATAGTTTTGATACTGAATTGCAGATTGTGGGCTCAGCTCCTTGATAGGATGTGTTCTTCCAGGCCCTTGGTTCCTCACTCAGCCAAGAATGGGAGAGGGAACCTCACTGGGTGCTGCTGGCTTGTTTAAGTAAATACTGGACCCAAAGAGTTTTGCAGAAAGTGATTTATTTAGACAGAGAGAGAGAAAAAAAGGAGAAATAAATAGATCTAGAGAGAATGAGCTCTCACGCTGTTGTGAGAGGGGATCCAGAGATGGAGTCTGAACAGATGAGAGAGAAGACTTTAAACCTGGGAGTTATTCCCCCACATTTAAGTTTTCTGTCCTATGAAAGGAATTCCTTTAAACTTCTGCTGGAGTGATTGACTTTTGATTTCTGGGCAGTCTATCTTCCTGCATATGCAAAAGTTAAACAAAGACCTCTAAGCTCCCGGATGGAGAGGTAGGTGGAGGCATGGTGCTGCAAAGTTCTTGCCTTTGAAATCATGACCCCTTGTGGGCCCGGGAAGAAAATACATTCCCTCAGTCCCC
Organism: Sapajus apella; assembly: GCF_009761245.1. Classification (NCBI taxonomy): domain Eukaryota; kingdom Metazoa; phylum Chordata; class Mammalia; order Primates; family Cebidae; genus Sapajus; species Sapajus apella. The sequence continues at coordinate 39,274,250 of NW_022436941.1, forward strand.
GCTCTGAACAGGAAAGTCCAACTGCTATTGAGACACAGGGGTTGATTGCTCTTTAGCTACTTCCTGCTGAAATGAGGCGTAGAAGGGGCCCTACAGTTGAGATTTCCTCCAGACGGGAGACTTTCAGGGCTGCAGGTTGATCCCGAGGTCCATGATAGAACTCATGAGCCAAGGACATTTGGCGTTCCAGTTGCGGGATTATTTGTGGCCTTATGGTTCTAGAAGAAACGAATGCGACAGGAAGGTTAAAGATGAAAAGCCCAGTGGTCAACAAATATAAAATGGTTATAAACAGGCCCAGAGGATATAGCCAGGACAGCCAGTTGTTAAACAAGCTCCATGATACTACTTCTTGAAAGTTTTTAGCCCTGTGTTAGATTGATTCCTGCATTCTTTAAATTTGTTTAAGACAACACTTAATTGATTTACAAAGTAGCAGCATTTTTTCTGGAAAGAAACAGGTTCCCTCTCTCTCTGTTGTTAGCAGATTCAGGGCCTTTTTACTTTGAAGAGCTATGGCAGATAAACAGTTAAGCTGTTTTTACAGCGTGAGCTGCCCTTTCAGAGAGAATTAGCAACCTTTTTCAGTTATTATTGAACTCTTGAGATAGCTTATTGTCACTGAATAGAGGTAGTGACTTTTCTAATGCCAGCACCAAGTTTTTCTATTTTTTCAACTTCCCCCCAACCCCACTATGAAAGGGATAATTGGAGTTTGAGAGATAGTAAAGTTAAAAGTTATAGTCCTGTTAATGCCAGGATGTAAATTAGACTCATGCATAGTTTCTTTCCTGGGAATTTTGTTGGAAGAGCAGACGTAGAACCTCTAACAGCTTGCAGGTGTACGAAGGGTCATCTCCTGGAACTTCAGGCTGCAGAGTGGAGGGTTTATGACTTCCTTTAGGAGATGTCCAAGGTTTCAGTGGAGTATGATGAATCCAGGAGTAGATTCCCACCACCTTAACTGCCACTGGGGTAGACAGAATAACCAAAAATTGTCCTTCCCAAGATGGGCTTAGAGAGGGAGAGTCTGAGGGGAGAGGCTTAACAAGCACCGAGTCCCCAGGGCAGGACAACTCTTTCCCTTTTTCCCTAGGGTGTCCTTCAGGTAAAATTTTAAGAGTTGGTTGATACTTAGCCATGAAGGTTATATCTTTTATCAGATCTGCTGTTTCCTTGTCTAATACAAGATCATTAGTAAGAAAGGGCTGTCCATAAAGCATCTCATAGGGCTGTGTCCTATTTTCTGAGAAGTTTCAAGTCTTTAAGAGTGCTACTGGTAATAGAGAAGGCCACGGGAGGTGGGTTTCCTGTGCCAGTTTCTTTAGGTGTCTTTTAGAATTTCATTCATCTTTTCTACTTTTCCTAAGGACTGAGGCCTCCAAGCACAGTGGAGATGATACTGTATTCCAAATGCCCTGGAAATTCCTTGGGTCACTGCAGCTTCAAAGTCAGGACCATTATTGCTTTGAAGACTCTAGGGATTATTTCATTAATCAGGACTTTTGTTACCTCTTGGGCTTTCTCTGTTCTACAGGGGAAAGCCTCAACCCAGTTTGTATAAGTATCTACATATACTAGCAGATATTGATATCCCTGAGACTTAGGCGTATGGGTAAAGTGCCAGTCCTCACCTGGATAATGACCAGCTTGCTGTTCCCCAGAAGGAGCTTTGGGATGTGCTAAAGGGTTATCTTTCTGGCATATTTCACATCCTTTGACTATTGGTTGGACAGCCTTGAAGAGATCTTTGTCTGTAAATATAGATTTGGCCATCTAATGTGTATCCTCTATACCCATATGGAAGGTTTGATGCAGAGTTTTAAGTATTTGCCACCAGCTGGCAGCAGATAGGAGCATTTTTTCTTCCTCAGTAGCTAGCCATCCTGAAGCCGAAAGATTATGTCCCTGTGAGATTGCCCACTCTACCTCTTCTGATGAGTATTGAGGTCTAGTTTCCTTGAGTGGGTTTTCCCATATTAAAGGTCTTTCTATAAATTCTTGTTTAGCTGCCCTTTTTGCCTCTAGGTCAGCTCGGCGATTGCCCTCCGCTACCTTCTAATCTCCTTTCTAGTGACCCTGACAATATAAGACTGCTACCTCTTTTGCTTCTTGAACAGCTTGTAATAAGTCTAAAATTTGCATATGATATTTAATGGGCATTCCTGCTGAGTTTAGGAACGCTCTTTCCTTTCATGGCAGCATAAGCATGCAGAACCAAGTAAGCATATTTGAAATCTGTGTATATGTTTTACTCTCTTTCCTTTTCCTATTTTTGGGCTTGAGTGAGGGCTACTAGTTCCTCCAACTAGGGGCACTAGTCCCAGAAGGAATTGCTTTCAAGCACTGTTTGATCACTGATGACTGCATATCCTGCTTTTCAAATTCCATTTTCCATAAAGGAACTTCCGTCAGTGTATAGGTTAAGATCAGGATTGGCTAGAGGAGTATCTAAGAGATCCTTTCGAGCCACACAGTGTTGGGCTATAACCTGCTGACAGTCATGTTCTGTGTCTGTTCCTTCCTCAGTAAGAAAAGTAGCTGGGTTTAGGTCTGCACATGTGCACAGCTGAAGTAAAGGCCTTTCGGGCACTAAGGCTTGATATTTGAGTAGGCAACTGTCAGACAGCCATAAGCTTCCTTTAGAGGCCAGAATTCCAGCTACATCATGTGAAGTCCATACAGTTAGATCTTTCCCTTGCACTATTTTAACTGCTTCTGAGACCAGTATAGCCACCACAGATACAACTGGCAAGCAGTGTGGCCAGACTTCTGCTACTGCATCAATTTCCTTAGGTATGCCACTGGTTGTGGCATGCTCCCCTGAGTCCGGGTGAGAACCCCCAGGGCCTCCTGACTTCTCTGTAACAAGTAGGGAGAAGTTGTTCCCTGTAGGAATGCTTAGAGCTAGAGCCTGCAGTAGTGCCTGCTTCAGGGTCTGAAAGTCTGCCTCAGCTATAGGGTCCCATTGTAATAGTTGGGTGTTAGATTTCTGGGTTTCCTCAATCAGAGCGTACAGAGGTTTTGCTATTTCACCATATCTGGGAATCCATAATCGGAAAAAAAACAGTTATTCCCAAGAATCCCTGTAACTGTTTTAATGGCTTTGGATGGGGGAAGGCCAGTATGGGTTGGAGACGTCCCTTATCTGGGGCCCGAGTGCCCTAGATAAGACCAGGCCTGGGTATTTTATGTCTTGCCTACAAAGTTGGTCCTTTGATTTGGAAACGTTATATCCACAGGTGGCAAGAAAGTTTAGGAGGTCTTTAGTGGCCTGCTGACACTGGGTTTCTGAGTTTGCAGTTAAAAGTAAGCCGTCCAAATATTGAAGAATCATAGTACCTAGATGTGAGAAATGACTAAGGTCCTGAGCTAGAGCCTGGCCAAACAGATGGGGGCTAGCTCAAAAGCCCTGGGGTAACACTGTCCAGGTGAGCTGAGAACTCTGGGCTACAGGGTCTTCAAATGCAAACAGAAACTGAGATTCAAGATGTAGTGGTACACAGAAAAAGTCATCCTTAAGGTCCAGGACTGTAAACCATTGTGCCTCTCCTGGAATTTGAGAAAGCAAGGTGTAAGGATTAAGTACATCCGGGTATAAAGGAATTACAGCTTCATTAATAAGTCTGAGATCCTGCACCAGCCTTCATTGTCCATTAGGCTTCTGCGCTCCTAAAATTGGAGTATTGCAAGGGCTATTACAGGACTTTACTAGACCCTGAGCTTTTAAGTCCTTTGCAATACCCTGTAGCCCCTATTTGGCTTCTGGTCTTAGGGGGTACTGTATTTGGTAAGAAAAAGAGGCTTAAAACTTTAGCCTTATTTGAATTGTGCCTGCATTCATTGCTTGTCCAAATTGTCTGTCCATTGCCTAAACCTTGGGATTAATCCCTTCTTGAAATAAAGGGCAGCAGAGAGGGATTTACTCCCTGATGAGGTTCATATAAATAATGGCTCCTGCTCTGGCTAGCAGGTCCCGCCTTAGAAAAGGAGTGGGACTTTCTGGCATGTTGAGGAAGGCATGGAGAAGAGTATATCTCCTCAGTTACAGCTTAGGGGCTGGAAGAAATATTGGGAGACTGCTCATCCTAGGACTTCTCGGACAGTTACGGACTTGGAGGACAACTGTCCAGGGCAGGAGAGTAAAATGGAGAAGGCGGCACCAGTGTTTAGGAGAAGATTAACTTCCTGGTTCTCTATGGTCAGCTTTACCCAGGGCTCTGTGAGGGTGAGGGCTTGTGCTGTCACTTGTCCCAGGCACCCTCAATCCTGCTGTTGGGTCATCTTGTTAGACACCTCAGGCCCTGAGAACCTTCATCCCCTGGGACAGTGTGCTTTCCAGTGATCCCCTCCGCCCAGCGGGCAAGGATGAGGTGGTGGTCCATTCCTCTGGGGAGACTTTCTTATAAAATGTCCCTTCAGACCGAACTAGTGACAAGCTCTGCCAGGCTGGAGGCTGACCCGAGCATTTCCTTCATTTGAGCCCCTGGGGTCTGCTTGCCTGAGGGCCATGACTAGGGCTGCGGCTATTCTCTGCTCTCTCCTGTTGCTTTCAGCCTGTTCCTCCTGGTCTCTATTATAAAACACTGAGGCTGCCAGGTTCAGTAATGATTCTAGACTCTGTTCTGATCCCAAGGCCAGCTTCTGGAATGTCCTTCTAATATCTGCTGCTGACTGTGTAATAATCTTGTCCTTTAGTATTAACTGACCCTCAATGGAGTCTGGTGACAAGGGAGTATATTTTCTTAAGGCCTCCCACAATCACTCAAGGAAAGCTGTTGGGTTTTCTTCTTTTCCCTGAGTTATGGTGGATAACATTGCATGGTTCATGGTCTTCTTCCTAATTTGCCTTAATCCCTCAAGCATGCAGGTCAAGAAATGCCTACGGCTCCAGTTCTGAGTCAGGATCCCAGCGAGGGTCTGTGCTAAGGACTGCTTGTCTACCTGTAGGAAATCTATCCTTTTCCTCTAGCATCATTAGGTCATGTACTTCACTAAGGTACCAGGTGTTCCCAAACTCTTGAAAGGCTGCTAGAGCAGCCTCTCTCTCATCGCCGGTTAGGGTTTTATTAAGCAATAGCATGATATCTTTGCAGTCTAATTTGAAGGACTGACCCAGGCCCTGCAGAACATCTATATACTTACCCCGGTTATCTGAAAACTTTCCTAAGTCCACGTTAATTTGCTTTAAGTCAGAAAGTGAGGAGCAGGTGTGCACCTTGGTTGGGCCAAATTCTCTCCCTACTGCCTGTAGGGGGCAGAGTCTGGGCATCCTAGCAGCCTGAGATGCCTTGGCCATCTCAGCCTTCCCTGTCTCCTGTTGGCATATAGGGGCTGAGGAGCCCTGGTTGGCATTGGTGGAGGTAGAAGCTGCAGGGAGTCTCAAATGTGAAGGTAGTCCTGAGTAGGACTGAGTAGGATATGAGGAACAGGCCTGACAGAGCTGAGGCTTACTTCTTAGAGGAAAGAAAAGTTGCACATAGGAGACCTCAAACCATTTACCGTCGCTTTTGTAAAACAGGTCTAATTGTAGAATAGTGTCATAATCTATACTTCTCTTAGGAGACCAGTATTTTCCACTCAGCAGGGGGTATTTCAGCCATGCTGTTTGACAGAGAAAAGTGAGCTGCTGCTTCTTCAAAGACCATGTGTCAAATTGGACCCAAGTATTTAGGATACATTTTAATGGGGACCTTGTTTTGGGAATAGTAGCACTCGTCTGGAGCCAAACACAGGAATGCTTACACAGGAATTAATCCCTGGCTGTTAATTTGCCATCACTATCACTGGGGTGTCCCTCGCTCATGCTGCCAGATCTGGGGCATCCACAAGTCATGGTACCTCATAATTTCTGTATGTCCAAGATATGTGATCATCCTTGCAGGGCTTCGCATGTAGTGAACTTAGTCACAATACCAGCACCATGGGTACTCACGCTCACTGTCTGCATGCCTTTAGTGACTGCCATAAAGACATGTGGACTGCTGGGATGGGTGGTTTCTACCAGCGGGTCCCTGAAGCAGGATAGTGAGGCTTGGGAGATAGGTAGAAATATTTCAAAAGTCCAATTAATATATGTCTGATTATAAAACTGCTCTAGGAGTGTAAACTTCTAGGGAGGGATCTCTATGCATATTAATCCAAAGAAGGCGGAGCCATGTGGCTGAGGCTGGAACAATGGCCTCAGGACCCAGGCCTCCTCCTCACCCCATTTTCCATTATAGGAAAATGCCCTTAGGGTTGTGGGGTCTGCAATTAAATATCTGGGCCTAGAACCCGTTTGACGATGGTCTTCTAGATGGAGAATATCTGCCATAGGGAGAGCCAACCCTAAGCAAGACAAATTGGACATTTTTAGATTCTGGCATTATTCAGTTGCATTAGAAAATGTACGGATGACACAAAACACAACGTCTCATAGCCTTCAGCTTCTGGATTCCCCAAAGGATCCCCCCATTCAAGTCTGACCTCACTGGGGATTTGATTTGCTGACCTCACAACTGCTGGCTGCATGCCTTAACCCCTGTGCTAACAGGCAATCTGTGCTAGAGGGTTGCCAGGTGTGTTCCACATAGCCAGCACCTGTAACCTCTGCTATGCCCCGGAGGGGAAAGCTCACCCTGCCCTTGTGGTGTTCTGGTCCACCATGGTGCGGGGACCATGTGTGCATTGGTCCTCCTCCCTGCACCGCTGCCTCTGACCCCAGGGACATGGGAGAGGCTTGCCTGACTGTACGCTAGGCTGCTGTGCTCCCTGGTTGGCTCAGGGCATGTGTACTTTTAAAATTTGGCCTCCAGGGCTGCACTCCCAGGGAGCCAGGACTGTAAGCCATGGAGTCTTCCCTGAGTGCTCTTGGCCACTGGCCTCAAGCAGTCCCAGTCCATACCTCACCCTATCCCTGCCAATCTGCTCCCACCCACAACTTGGCCCAGAGATAAAGCAGAGGAATAGAGAGGGAGCAGAGAGCAGGCAGAGAGTGTTTGGAAGAAGCCAAGCACAGCACCCTTTTTAATTTGGCCAGGGATTCCTGCAGACACCTCCGGGACCTCCGTGGTCCCACACAGGTCTGGCTGGCTCTGCACCTGCGCTTTCTCTTTAAAGTGATAGGACAGATTTTAGCAAGTGAGAGGTGTCTAATTTAACTTACCACTCCAATGTTTGCACCTCCTGCCTGGCTTGCCAAAGATGAGACCGAATTGCGAATGATGGGCTTAGCACCCTGATAGGATGTGTTCGTGCAGTGGGCTCATTTAAGTAAATATCAGACCCCCAAAGGGTTTTGCAGAAAGTGATTTATTTAGCCAGAGAGAGAGAGAAAAAAAAAGGATAAAGAAATATAGACAGAGTGAGCTGTCATGCTGTCATGAGAGCGGATCCGGAGATGGAGTCTGAACAGATGAGAGAGAAGGGGACTTTGAATCTGGGAGTTATTCCTGCCACATTTAAGTTTTCTGTCCTATGAAATGAATTCCTTTAAACTTCTGCTGGAGTGATTGACCTTTGATTTCTGGGTGGTCTGTCTTGCTGCATGCATGAAAGTTAAGCAAAGACCTCTACGCTCCCCGGTGGAGAGGTAGGTGGGGGTATGGCGCTGCAAAATTCTTGCCTTTGAAAGCACGCCCCCTTGTGGACCAGGAAACAGAATACATTTCCTCAGTTTTATGACAAATTCTACTTTGCTCATAAAATGTGTAAGTGGCAATTGAATGACTCGTGTCTACCTTACTAGTTGTTTATTTTATTTTTCTAATTTTAAGTTCAGGAATACATCTCCAAGTTTGTTACATAGGTAAACTCGTGTCATGGGGTTTTGGTGTACAGATTATTTTGCCACTCAGGTACTAAGCCTAATATCCAATAGTCATTTTTCTGATCCTCTACCTCCTCCCGCATTCCACCCTCAAGAAGATCCCAGTGTCTGTTGTTCCCTTCTGTGTGTCTGCTCATTTAGCTCCTCCCACTTATAAGTGAGAACATGCAGTGCTTGGTTTTCTGTTCCTGCATTACTTTGCTAAGGATAATGACCTCCAACTCTATCTATGTTGTTGCAAACAGCATGATCTCATCATTTTCATGGTTGTGTAGTATTCTGTGGTGTATATGTATCACATTTTGTGTATCCAACCTACCATTGATGGGCATTTAAATGGATTCCATGTCTTTACTCTTGTGAATAGTGCTGTGATGATCATATGCATGCATGTGTCTTTATGGTAGAACAATTTATATTCCTTTGGCTATATGATCAATAGAGGGATTGCTGGGTCAAACATATAAGTGCTTTTCACAATGGCTGAACTAATTTACATTTCCACTAGTAGTGTTGAAATGTTCCTCTTTCTCTGCAATGTCACCAGCACCTGTTATTTTTGACTTTTTATAGCCATTCTGATTGGTGTGAGGTGTTTTCTCATATGGTTTTGATTTGCATTTCTCTATTGCTTAGTGATCTCGAGCATATTTTCATATGCTTGTTGGCTGCCTGTACGTCTTGTCTTTAAAAATGTCTTTTCTTGTCTTTTGCCCACTTTTTAATGAGGTTGTTTGTTTTCTGCTAACCACAACACTCCAATTGGTCATACTGGTCAATGTGCTACATCGACATAGTAGCAGCAGGATACATGCTTATGCATGGGTGCCAGTAGCCCTGGTGTTGTGACAGGGTGAAGGCCGGTCAGTTGAGTCAGGGTCCCTGCAGGTAGATTGGCAGCATGACCCTGGCAGGTGCAGAGCTGCAGGAGGGTTGTGTGCATTAGTGGAGGCCAGTCTGCTGGAGCTTGCCAGTGGCCAGGCACCATCTGCCTGCAAAGGAGGTACAATGAGGGCCTTCAGAAAAGGCTGCCATGCCCATGGGCATGGCTAGGTCCCCAGGAGAGGCTGAAAATATGTTGGATGCTCATACTGAACTGGCCCCATCCACAGCAAGACTGCTGTGCCTTGTTCAGATCAGTCACCCAAAGCCTAAAGCCTCCTGAAGGAGCACAGGAAGTCTTCAAGGATAGATGTCCTTGGCCATGTTTTACGGTAGCCATTCTGGTGCCAAACACTCTGGTCTTTGCAAAGGCTGGAATCCTTTCCCTGCAACCTGTCTTAGCAGCTTACTATGGCATCTCAAGTGTTCATGGGGATCATGGGTTTTTCTGCTACTAGAATTCTGGATATCCATGTTAACAGCAGGCTAGTCCTTACCTGTTCAACTCATGACTTTCCTAGGAGTCACTGAGTGCCAGCCATAAGACCCAGCTTTAAGCAGCCTTATGCAGGGTTTCCAGTTTCCTCCTCCTTCAGTCCAGTATCTGTGTATTCTATTCATGTACTCTAAATGCCTTCCTTCAAATGTGCTCAAAGTGTGCCAATCTTCCCAATGTTTCTCTCTCTCAGTGGGAGATGTTCCTCCTGGCTGCACATATTCAGCCAGTTTGGCTTCCCTCTCCACCTTACTAGTGTTTTCAAAGGGTGGTTACCTACACTGCATAATTTTAATGATCTTGTTCAGGTTCTAGAATCCAACTGGCCTCCTCATATCCATCACTAAAGAGATATTTCTTTGAGCTTGGTGAATAGTTTTCTGTGGTTCCATTTACATAAATGCGATCTATATGAAATGCATGGATTTCTATAAATTAAATTTGTAAATTATTTCACTATTTGAGTCTATGGTTCAAACTAATCTTAGGAGAGACATGACAAAAATAGTTCTTTTTGGTAACTACTGACAGAGAAGGGGCAGGAGGGACTTTCAGGGGGTCTAGAGCAGACTATACAAAGATCAGGGCAGAGATTGGGATGAGGTAGCCACAAGCTAAGAAAGTCAAGGAATGCTGACAACCACTAGAAGTGGGAATAGACAAGGAGGCGTCCTTCCCTTGATTCTTCACAGAGAATGAGGGTTAGATTTTAGATTTATGACTTTCAGCACTATGAGAAAAAAAGAAATTCTGTTGTTTTATGCCACCCAGTTTGTAGTGATTCATCATAGAAACCACAGGAAACTAATGCCCCCAATTAAAACTTCTTACCCTATTCTAGCCTTCCTGACAAACTTGATTATGTTTTTACTGAATTATACTGCAGTTCATAGAGACAGTCCTTTTGCTCTTATCTCAAAATCATTGGATTTTCTTAGGTACCATCACAAACATCTTTTATGTTGTCTAGTAATTATAGTGATCTAAATTGTAACACCATGACCACGGAAACATAAGTAAAACAGAAGTTCAGCATGCAGAGAAATATTGAAAAAAAAAATAGTGAAGTAAAGAGAGAGAGAAGAGTTAAAAAGGACCTTCAAATACTGCAGAGTCACGATTTCTCAGAGGGCTAAGAAGGAAAGGAGACAGAAAATAGTTGGAATTCAGTGCCAAAACATGTTAAAGAACATGGAATTAGAGAGACATGGATTCAAATCTCAGCTCTAAATTTTAATATAATAATATTGGGCACCTATCCCAATTTTTAAACTAAATAAGAAAAAAATTAAAGTCAATACAATTATTAACACAGAGAGATTTTTTAATAAAAATTAACATTACTATTTTCTTTTGTTTATTATTATCATTCATCTGTATTACTTGAATAAAGGAGGTTTATTCTGATTCTGTCCATAAACCTATTCACAAATAAGTACTCATGAAGTAGAATTTAGTGTGATAATATTCTTACCTAGCATGTTGAAATGTGATTTACCCATAAGTGCTAGGCTGAAAATAGACCCAAATTCATTAATAAAACATCCCAAGGCAATTATTTGTTTTAATATAATATAATATGAATTTGCATTAAAAATATAAATTTGAACTCAGATGTATCTGATTGCTACATAACAATATTTAGGAGAACTTGTCAAATGATAATAGGGGCCATGAAGAACTGCATATTCAGGGTTCTTGTATTCTAAAATTTGTGGATCATATATACTTCTTTTAGTCACTTTTTTCAAATTTACCTATAATTTGATTTTCATAATTTTTATCCAGTTATGCCTTGTTGCACTAGAGTTACTTTGTCTAATTTGTATATAGTTTTAACCTTTTGTTTTATCTGATGAATTAATTATTAAAATGTGAGAATGTATGAAGAATTAACCTCCATAATTGTTTTTATTTCCTAGAAATAAAAAAGAAAAACAGTATATGTCTGTATATGTGTGTGTGTGTTGGAGATAATCTTTTCCAGTTACTTGAAAAGGACGTAAGCCAACTTTAATTTTCGGGTCAGGGTAAATGCTATTTTGATATAACACTAAAAATGCTAAAATGCATAGTTTTCCTTTAATGAGAAAGAATTTATTACATACTTGTTCTCATTTCTGTTAATGAGGATTACATGAACAAAACACTGTGCATCCAGATAATAATGCATTCTTTATTATTTACTTAAAGCGAGAAAGTTTTTCACCTGCAGTTTCTCAAAATGCTTGAGTTAATTAAGTGAAATAGTTGCAACATTATATAACCAATTAGATTCTAGTTACATATGGCTAGCAAGAAATATTACTCTCCCTTCAAATGACAAACCCAAACACATCCACATTTTAAGGTGGTGTTATTGTTTTGTTTGTTGAAGTTGTCTGTCATGTCCTGAGGGTATATGTGGTCTTTATCCTTTCCCTCCAGCTCTTGTGGGAAGCTACAGGTAGTAGATTATTATATTTGTTATGGTTACAGTATGAAGTATAACATGTATGTAATAAAGTAAGTGGCTGAAATCAGTATTTTAAAAACCCAATTTCTTAAGTGACTTTCCAAAAATAGGCGAGCAGAATTCTGTTCCACATAGTCTTTGGAGTTCCAGACTGCAAACGACGTGCCATATGGAGAAAAACAACTTCCAGAATTGCCCTGGGTTTTGATATTCAGTCTGAAATGAGAAAGTGAGAAGTCACATTTTCTTCTTAAATTCTGGTTTGAAATTTATATATTTCACTCTGCTACCATTTTATGGGCTAGAATGAGTCACACAGTCCTATTTTGCCAGCTTGCGGGAAGCTGGCAAATGTGATTCCAACTGAGTAAGGCTTCCCCCAAATTTTGTACTGTGAAGGCTAAACATGAACCTGCCACAGCTGTCCTCTAAGGACAAAATATCCATGGACTTACTTTTCCAAACACCCAGAACACAACTCCGATGAATTTTCATTCTTCTTAACCCTGCTCCATATTCTGCTATTTCAGTCAGTAGTTTTTTTAAGGTATTTTACTTTTATGTTTAAGCCTTAATTTTGAGATAATTGTATATTTATATATAAGCGTAAGAAATATTACAGAGGTTCCATGACCACTTTATGAAATTTTCTCCAGTATTATTATTTTTTAATTTTTGTAGATTACAGATACATACGAAGATTTCTCACATGCATATATTGTGTAGTAGTAGATTCCGGGCTTTTAGTGTACCTATCCCCTGAATAGTAAACACTGTACCCAATAGGTAGATTTTCAACCCTCACCCCCTCCCACCTTTTCACCTTTTCTAGTCTCCAATGTCTATTATTCCACTCTATATGTCCAGATGTACCCTGTTTAGCTCCCATTTATAAGTGAGAAGAACATGAGAAAATGCTGCATTGGCTTTCTGTTTCTCAGTTGTTTCACTTAGGGTAATGGCTCCAGTTCCATCTTCAATGGTAATATTTTACAAAACATACAGCCAAGATATCAACATTAATAAAATTACAATAAAATATTTTCCATCACTATAAGTTTTCTTCATGCTACATATATAAGCTACACCCACATATTTACCTTTGTATCCTTTCTTTAAATTCCAGTAATCACAAATTTGTTCCTCATTGTCTTTTTTTTTTTAAATTTTAAGAATGCTATATAGATGGAATCATACAATATGTAATCTTTGGCATTGGTTTCTTGTGGTTTTCACTCAGAGTTATTCTCTGGTGATTCATCCTGGTTGTTGTATGTATCACGAATTTGTTACGGGCCGGGCACGGTGGCTCAAGCCTGTAATCCCAGCACTGTGGGAGGCCGAGGCGGGTGGATCACGAGGTCAAGAGATCGAGACCATCCTGGTCAACATGGTGAAACCCCGTCTCTACTAAAACTACAAAAAATTAGCTGGGCATGGTGGCGTGTGCCTGTAATCCCAGCGACTCAGGAGGCTGGGGCAGGAGAATTGCCTGAACCTGGGAGGCGGAGGTTGTGGTGAGCCGAGATCGCGCCATTGCACTCCAGCCTGGGTAACAAGAGCGAAACTCCGTCTCAAAAAAAAAAAAAAAAAAAAAAAGAATTTGTTACTTTTTATTGCTGAGCAAGCATTTCATGGTATAGTGGCATGATAGAAAACACAAATTGCATGAGAACCTTTCGTTATGTACTGATGGGAAAGAAAAATGGTACGGTTACTTAAAAAGATGCCGAGCGCGGTGGCTCACGCCTGTAATCCCAGCACTTTGGGAGGCCGAGGCGGGTGGATCACGAGGTCAAGAGATCGAGACCATCCTGGTCAACATAGTGAAACCCCATCTCTACTAAAAATACAAAAAATCAGCTGTGCATAGTGGCGCGTGCCTGTAATCCCAGCTACTCAGGAGGCTGAGGCAGGAGAATTGCCTGAACCCAGGAGGCGGAGGTTGCCGTGAGCCGAGATCACGCCATTGCACTCCAGCCTGGGCAACAAGAGCGAAACTCCGTCTCAAAAAAAAAAAAGAAAAACTATTTGCAATTTTCTTAAAACAAACAAAACATTGTTTTACCATATAGCTCAGCAATCATTCTCCTACATATTTATCCAAATGATTTGAAAGTCATGTCCTCACAAAACCTTGCATACAAATATTTATAGTATTTTTATTCATAATTAGGAAAACCCTATTATTAACAAAAACGTCCTTCAGTAAGTGAATGAATAAATTGCAGTGCATCAATAAATGGAACTATATTTAGAGATTGAAAGGAATTATTTATAAATCTATGCAAAGACTTGCATGAATCTAAATGCATATTGCTAAGTGAAAGAAGAAGTCAGCCTGAAAAGGCTACATATTGTATGATTTCAATTATGTGACATTCTGGGAAAGCAAAGCAACAGAGACTATAAAGAGTCCAGTTGTTCCAAGGGTTTGGGGGGAATGGGAACTGAGTATGTGATGCACAGAAAATTTTTAGGGTGGTAAATCTATTCAGTAAGATTCAATACCGGTTGACGCATGACATTGTGCATTTATTAAAACCTATAGAATTCTACAGTGGAAGAGGGAAATGTAATGTGTATTAATTAAACAACAGCAATAACTACAACAACAACAACAACAACAAGCATTTAGGAGGATACTTGTTGACAGAACAAAAAGTAGAATGTGACAAAACAATTTAATAGCATTAAAATGGACAAAATAATATCACTTAATTGGGTAGAGAAAAAAGTACTGGTCTAAGTAACTTTGGAAAGGAGTGGCATCCATATGATTAAAGAAAAAAAAAAGAGCTGTATTTAAGTACTGTGATTTAGTTGATAAAGTTATTTTCCTAGGGGTATGGGTTAATAATTATGAATCCACTATACATGTATATTGGAAATGAACAATTAATTAAATAAATTATGAATAAACAAGAAAAACAGGCTAGAATGACGCATGGGGTAATCTATCAGATTTTGAAACAACAGTATAAACTCATGTTTAACTTTATATAGATACAGACAGACAAATATAGAATATTTATAAATGTATGTGTGCATGTGTCATATGTGTCAGAATACACATGTATTTTTTCTTTTTCTGACAACTAAAAGTGTCTAGAAGTAGCAAACCCTGGTAACAATGTAACAACATGTACACTTCCTGTCCAGCTTCCATTTCATATACATATATATACACACTATATATATTTATATATAGATATATATGTTCCACATACAGGATATATAGAAGTTATATGTGCATATGTATGTGTATTTTATTATATTATCTATTATATATTTCTCTATATATTTTTACATATTTTTATGTTTTTTAGGAGAAAAATGAAACAAGACAGGAATCCAATGGCAAATGGCTGATTCTAGGACTGAAGCAGAAAGTTAAGGAAATGCTAAACACACACACATGCACACACACACACAAATACAAAAGAGGTTTTTCACATTTTCTTAATCCTTAAAGATGGTGGCTTGGAGGTATTAACAAAAATGCCAAACTCTGTAAAATATTTAAAGACGTTTATTCCAAGCAAAATATAAGTGACTAATGGCCCAGGGCACAGTCCCAAGAGGTCTCGAGAACATGTGTCCAAGGTGGTTAAGTTACAGCTTTGTTTCATACATTTTAGGGAGATGAAGTTACAGGCAAAGACATAAATCAGCACACGTAAGATATACTTTGATTCAGCCTGGAAAGGCAGGACATCTCAAAGTAAGATTTTGAGGCTTACAAGTAGTAGGTGGATTTAAAGATTTTCTGATTGACAATTGGTTGAAAGAGTTAAGCTTTGCCTAAAGAGTTGAAGTCAGCAGAAATAAATGTTCAGGTTCAGTGGCTGGGCATGGTGGCTCACTCCTGTAATCTCAACACTTTTGGAGGCCTAGCTGAATGTATAATGAGGTCAGGAGTTCAAGACCAGCCTGGCCAATATGGTGAAACACTGTCTCTACTAAAAATACAAAGAATTAGCTGGGTGTGGGTGGCATGCACCTGTAGTTCCAGCTGCTCCAAAGGCTGAGGCAGGAGAATTGCTTGAACCCGGGAGGTGGAGGTTACAACGAGCCAAGATTGCACCACTGCACTCCAGCCTGGGCGACAGAGCAAGACTCTGTCTCATAAAAAAAAAAAAAAAAAAAGGAAATGTTTGTGTTTTGATAGAGGGGTTTGTGGAAGCCAAGGTTCTTGTTATGTAGATGAAGACTTTAAGTAGCAGGTTTCAGAGGGAATAGATCATAAATGTCCCTTTTTGTACTTTAAGACTTTGAGAGGTTTCAGACTCTTCGTCATACCTCTCTTGAACGTTGGAAAGACCTAGAAAGGGAAGGAGAGTCTCTACAGAATGCAAATTTTTGCTACAAGAGATAGCTGTGCAAGGCCATTTCAAAATATATCAAATAAATATATTTTGGGGTAAAATACCTTGCTTTTCTTCAGAGCATGTTATCTGTCATGTGATGCTATATCACAGTCAGGTTAGAATTTGGTATATTATTGATAAGAAGAGTCTTGACAGTCTCATGATCTCTGTTTTAATGTTAATGCCGGTCAGATGTGTCTAAACCCCAAAGGATAGGAGTTATAATGAGGCAGGTCCAGACTACCTTCCTGCCATAGCCTCATCTAGCTTCTGAAGTTTCTTTGTGACCCCCTTTCTGTCAAGTTGGGTATCCATTCAGTCTTTTAGGGACATAGAATCTTAGTTTTAGTTTACATAGGCTACTCTCTAAAAAGTAGTGTATGAAATTGAAGAAAAAAATAAAGAACAGTAATTGTACAGTGGAGAAATTTGATAAAGACTACCTGAGCTAGGTGATTGAAATTAACTTCAATAGTAACAAGTCACATTATAGTATGTTATATTATGTTTCCTTAATATGATGTGATGTGTGAGAATGGCACTTACTTATGTGGTGTCCTTGCCCAAAACACTTTGCCCTAGTCTAAGAAAATTGTCAAACAAATCAAAATTGAGGGACATTCTTCAAAATGCCAAGATGCCCCAGTTTTGAGGACCAGGATGCCTCAAAACTGTTAAGATCATTCAAAACAAGGAATGTCTGAGAAATTGTCATGGCCAAGAGAAGCCTAAGGAGACATGACCACTAACTGTAATGTGGCTACCTGGATAGGATCCTGGGAAAAGAAAGAACATTAGATAACAACTAAGGAAATCTGGATACAGTATCAACTTTATTTAGCAACAGTATTAATATTTGTTGATTACGAGAAGTGTATCATACTAATATAAAACTTTAATAGGGAAAACTGGGATTGATTTCTGTTACAACCCTAAATTTTTTTACTACTTTTAGTAGTAAAAAAATCTAAAGCTATTCTAAATTTCTTTTAAAAATTCTTAAAATTGTGTTTCATTTTAATTAGTTCTGAGTTACATCATCTAGAAAATTATTGCTGGCCTGAATCGAATTGCTTTCCAATGAACAATGGGACATTCTTTAATCAAATGTATACAGATCAGTGATTCATTTTGTTCTATCTAAAGTAGTTTAAATTATTAATTAAGATAATGATTATAAATGCCACCTTTCTAGCATTTTATATTTCCTGATGTTTCCCCTTCAGAGAACTGTTATGTTAATTTCTTTTTTGGTATTGTTATTTTGTAAGTGATATATTTCTCTTCATTTTTTCCTTCTTAATTTTTCTGTTAGTGCTTATCCTTTCATATCCCTTTGTCTCTTTTATTTAATCAGCCACAATTTATTTTTATCTTGCAATGCAACAAGTGCAGAATTTATTCATATATTGGATTATTATTATGATATATTTCAATGGAGTAATAATATACCTTTTTTTAATTTTTGAGATGGAGTCTTGCTCTGTCACCCAGGCTGGAGTTCGATGGCACAATCTCACTCACTGCAACCTCTGCCTCCCCGGTTCAAGTTATTCTCCTGTCTCAGCCTCCCTAGTAGCTGGATTACAGGCACCCACCACCACATCTGGCTAATTTTGTGTTTTTAGTAGAGACAGGGTTTCACCATATTGGCCAGGCTGGTATCAAACTGCTGACCTCAAGTAGTCCGCTTGCCTCAGCCTCCCAAAGTGTTGGGATTACAGGCATGAACCACCGAACCCGGCCTACCTTTTCTTAATCTGTCTTAAATTCACACAGAAAATTAATGTAAGATAGGGACTGTTATTTTCAGTGGCCTTTCAATGTTCAAAATTTGCATGTTTCTTTAATTAGTCCCAGGTACTGTGGATTAAATATCATTAGTATCTTGTAATACCCTATCTTAAACCCTCATTTGATGTAAATGAAGCCAGTTCTGTTGAGAAACTTTAGACATTGTTTTGAAAGAATGATATTTTACTGGCAAGAGACAGCTGTCTCTCTTACCAAACATCCTACAGTCCTTTTATTTCTGAAGCATATCAAGATTAGAACATTTTACAGTTATTTTGCAGTAATGATCTATATCTTACACCTTCAACTAACATCCTAGTAGGAGAGAAATGACCTTAGGTAAAATCGTGTTGTGAGCCATTTACTTTGCTGCTGTCCTATTTCTCTGTGCACAGGTATCAAAGTGATTCCAAGTATAAATTTAAAGAAAGATAAGGCTAAAATACTGGCTGGGAAAAAATAAATTATTGAACATTGTATTTGTGATAGCTATTTCTCTGTCCCTCAAATATCAAACTATAAAATAGGAAAAATAATTTATATCTAATAGCTTCTTGTGTGAGCATTAAATTTGATAATTTGTGTAAAGCATCAGAAGAGTATCCCTGTACATCACAGACACTCAAAAACAGCAGCAATCTTAGCTACAGGAATCTTCAATATAATGCCATACAAATGTTCTGATGAAATCTCCTACTATGCCATTATAGGCTATTCACTGTTAAATTCATTCACTTGTTCCTATGGCACAGCTAGTGAGAAATATAGTTATGTGTAAAACTTTAATAAGAAGTTTCACATGTAAAGCAAGGCCTTAGTAAAGGGCTCCTGTGTAATGGGGATCATCAATGACTTACAATATATAAATTCAGGAGAGAATAATGAGGATATGTGATATAATACTTGCAGAATACAACACTGTACACTTGACTATGCTAATTTACCTATAATTGGATTCAGATATTCTAGGGCATATTTAAGTATGTGTTAGGGGAGAGGTGAGAGGAGGAAGCAGAGAAGTCATGTATGTTTAACATCAGACTTGCTGAAGCTAAGAATAAAATGTAAAGAAATAACAAAAGTCTTAAAAATATATCAATTGTAGGTCCAAAATAATATAACATCAATTCTGAATAACAGGCAATAGTAGCTTTGCACAGTGACAGTATCGTAGCCAATAAGGTTTACCCAAGGTGTGATTATTGCTAATTGAAAACTTTTCCCAATACCCCGCCATGATGACTTGAAATATAGTCAGCATTGGCAATTTTTGACAGTCTCTACGGAGACTGAATTATAAACAACAACAAAAAAAATAGGCAATAGTGTTCTTGCTCAAAAATATGGTCTGTGCCACTTGAAATTATTTTGGTTATTATTCACGCTTTAATATTTTATTTGGTTTTATTATCAGTTAGTTATTATAAGCAAAGTCTTATCATCCAACTCCTAATAACTTTTCTGCTCTCTATTCACATCTTTGCCTGAATGTATAAGCAAAATTTTTATTTATTTCTCTGCTTATCCTCATTTGTATTATATTACCTGACAATTTTTGTGTGCTACATATTTATTTAAAATAATTATAACTAAGCTTTCTCCTAATGTTTTTTAATCTAGTCAAATAATTCAGTATATTCTATTTTTACATTTTTATGGACTTAGCAGTAGCCTGAATTTCCTATTAATTGCATATGTTATCTCATGTCATATTCCTATCCTCAGTCATTAACAGTTACATCGTCTAAATTTACATCACTAAGTAACATTTCTTTCAGATGCTATCCATTTTAAACCATATTTTCTGCCTGAAACCCTTTACCATCTAAACATTTCCTAGATTGTTTTCAGTGCTCATTCTGTGATGTAACACTTCCTGACCCTGTGAATTAGGCTTTTGTGTGCTGTACCATGTTCAAAGTGCTCTCAATCCAAAGGCAGATTAGTCCTCAGATTTCTCCTGCTGATCCTTTGTGCTCTGTCTTCAAAAATCGTCAGAATTATTAGGCTCTGCACATGCCTTTTGTGATTCCAAACTGTAACTATATTTAATCAATCTTTTTTTCTTATTAAGAGCTCTGTGAGTGTGGCTATAATTGGCATTTCTACAATTCCCTCCTTCAAAAATGTCTTTATATTTTAAATGACCTGTCAGTGATAAATTGTTATAGCATAATGGCTTCTAATTTTCCTTTCTCTGATATGGAAATGGTGGGTTTAGTCAAGGGTGATTATCCTGCAAGGAAAAAACCTGAGGAGACAAATGTGGTCTGATCATGCGTGACCAGGCAGAGAATCCTGGCAAGATCATGTTATCCTGAATTCACTACTTCTTAGGGCAGCGGGACATCTGGGAAAGATTTGAAGTTGTATCCTCAAGAGAGGCAAGACCAGATTAGCAAATAAGGCAGAGCTGAAGCTTGGAGAACTGGCCAAAGATTCACAAGCATTTAAGAAAGTAGATTTCTAAACTCTTTCAAGAATATTTCCTATCTCCTAGTCAAATGGAACTCATATTAACTTACCTGTTTTCATCCATAGGCAATTTAGGTATTTCCTAATCAGTTCCATTGTGAGTTGGGCTCAAGAAAATCTGTGACCCAATGTCTTTCTGATTAAAATAAAGTGATTGTTGCAGGGTTATGAAGATAAAGACTCTGTGTACAGGGAGCTGTTTTTTCTCAGAAGATTGAGATCCATAACTGCATCTACTACTCTGGGGAAAAATATAAAAACTTATTTCACACCAGAAAGAAGAAAAAACTCTTGCTTTTGAGCATAGAGGCTTCAGAATGTTGAAGGAAGTGGACTTCTTAATGTTGAAGGTGATGGACTCCTGAAGTGTGTAATGTGACATACCCCCTTGACCCACCTCCTCAGTTTGGCCCTAAGATGAGACCAAACGGAAAATGAAAAGAAAATGGAAATCTAGACAGAAAAAAAAAAAAAAATACAGGTAAGGTGCCTGTGCGGTTCCACAAGACCTTGGGTTTAGTAGAGCAGGGCTTCGAAGCTTTGAAACAAGTCAGCTCTAGGGAGTGTCAGAATAAAAAGTTTAAAATAAGCAACCACTTACTTCTTGAATAATTCTTTTTTAGTACCTATTTCTTTCAAGACAATGCAGTCATGTTTAAGTTACATCAGAGTAGAAAAGTAGAAAGACTCTAATCTGGCATTAATGATTTGGGGATAAATAAGTGAATGTATATAATATGAAGTATATCTATATAGAAAGTATATACACATACATATATATCTAATATATATATGTACACACATAAACATATATAACTATACAGATATAGATATGTATACGAATGGATATATACACATACAAATTGATATATATGTACATACATATGGAAATATATATATATATACACATCTATCTATATGGATATAGATGTGGACACACATAAATATACACACAAATTGATATACATATATATATACAAATGGATATGTATATACACACATATCTATATAGATATAGATATGGACACAAATGGATATATATAGCTAGAAAGATATGTGTATGTATAGATAGATATGAGTATGTATGTCTATCTATCTATCTGTCTGTCTATCTATCTATCTATTCTCTTCATTTAAGTAACACTGATGGGGAATTAATTGACTAATTAGGGCCAATTTGACCCAAGGGAATATTTAACCAGCTGGAAATAGTCTTTCTTCTATTTTAAGTACTAAAAAGTAAATGTTCTTTCTGTTAAGACAGATGGTGCCTACCGCTTATCCTGTCATGTTTGGTAGAAAAGAGCAGCAATAGTATCTTATAAAAACAGAACTAAGTGCCCATTTTTTAGTTTTCTCCTACATTCTACCTTTGATCAAGACATATATGGAATCTGTGTGTGTGTATGTGTGTGTGTGTGTGTGCGTGTGTGTGTGTGCGTGTGTGTGTGTTTTAACGTAACTCATAAAATTTTAAAGTAATTTCTTCTCCAGGTCTTCAAAATAATGTTATGAAGCTATTAAATCATGGAAGCAATTAAGCTTTAATATAATCAGAAAATTTCTGCTTCTACTATATTTTGTTAACCAATAACAATAATTATGATTTATATATGGAGTGATTATGAGAGTATTGATTTAGTGTATTTGCAAAAAATATATATAATTATTACTTTTGCTTAGTTCAACTAGTAGTTTTTGAGCCAACTGTTTTGTGATACCAGGGATAATGACCTTACAATTGGGCCTTGTCCCCCTCAAATATTAAAACAATTTTTAAATACCTTTAATGTAGTATGAATGTTGGAAAATACAATTGATTATATATTCCAAGTAGGGTATGACTTATTTAGCAATGATTTATGTTCTGAAGCAATGTTCTTGTCTCATCAGAGAAGCACATTTTGAGTGCACCTTTGGACAATTATTTGTGAAAATCAAATAATTATGAGACTTCTGAGTTCTCTGCTATCCAGGTTTAGCACTTGGAGGAAACTCAAAAGGTAAATTTGAGTCATTCCCCTTGGAAACTGTCATGTTTTTAATTATTTGCATTTTTGCAAATAATTGTTGTTATTGATGTGAAATATTTATAGAAAACTAAAGGCTTGCTTATAGAACTCTTTTCTGTGATGGTGTAGCAAAAGTGAAAAATTTTCTTATCTGAAGTAAATACTTTAAAAATGCTTACAATGTAAATACATATATTTAATACTTTGTGAACGTGTGGGCTTTGCAAAATGACTTTGGTAGTGGTTCATATTTCTGTATATAAAAACCTTACAACTAAAGATTGAATTTTCAATGATCCTGTAGTTTAGAGAAAAGACAAAAAGCTGTCCCTGATTTTGCATGCTAATTAATACCTTTTTTTTTGGTAGCACAAAATCCACTGACAGTAACATTGAAGAAAATTATTTATTTTTTATCAACTCCCAAAATGATGTTTGGATGGTAAAACTAAAAATAGAAATGCCTGAAGCACCAGGCATTTCAGCAGTAAAAACATGCATACCTAAGCACAGCGTTCTGTAGACACTTGGACTGGAATGTGGGCTTCTGGTCTAGTTCCTCTGACAAAGAAAAGTTTTTGAGTGTCATTACTTCAGTTTCTTTTGTAGGAATAGCTGAGGGAAAGAATGTTAGAATGGAAGAATGAGGGAGGAAGAAGGAATATCCATCTTTTCTTATTAGAGACAGAAGTGGAGACTTATTTCTATTTTTCTCCTCAGTCCTGTAGCAGCAAGAACCTGAATTATGCCATCCACTAGAATGAGCTTGGAAATGAAGCTTCCCAAGAACCTCCAGGTAAGTCCAGCCCATGTGACATCTTGACTTTGGACTTAAAATCCCCTAAGCAGAAAGTCAAGCTAAGTTTGCCCTGACTTTTCAGCTACAGAACTGGATCAGAATAAAAATGTATTGTTTTAAGCAAGTGAGTTTGTGGTAATTCGTTACACAGCAATAGAAAACTAATGCAGATAGATATGAAATTCATCTTGCTCTTAAATTTATATTCTGTTTTCTCAAATGACATTTCACAGTTATTATCATCACCTCCTCCCTCACATGTTTACTTTATTATAAGTTGAAAAAGTCCTTGATAGCTTTGAAGTGTTCTCCCACTGGAAAAGTGAACTAACGCAATATGCTTTCAGCAAGTATAGTAAATACTGGTTGTTTTTTAAATGCATATGATAAGCTTAGAATCTGAAAAGTTGCTTTAACTTGATGGGATATTTCTATCCCTTTATATAAGATACTAATTTACATCCATTTGAAACTCTTCAAATAATAAATGCTCATTATCCTTCTTCATTGTTAGCATGATCAAGCCTTATGCATGCATATTTTAGCACCACTTGAAATTGCTACAGCCCTTTGAACAACTTAAGTACTGGAGAAAATGAGGACTGCATTTCCCTCCATCTTGTTTTCAGAGATAGATGAATTTTCCATAGCAAATGCCTAACAAGTTGAACAATTTCAAAAGCCCTGTTGATGGAAAACATATCAGACAGTGCTTTGTGAAGTAGGCCCTCCTAAATTTTGCTACAATGTCATTTGAATGAGTACCATATTCTAATTAGAATTAACAAAGAACTTACATAATAAAAATAAATCTTATTATAAAAGAATATAGTATATATTCTTTTTTAATGTGAGGACTAAATGCATTCATTAGCATAACAAAAAGAATCTGCAGTGTCAAGGAGAATATTTCTTAGGCAATAGAAATGTTAAAAAACAATTTCTGGGAACACTTTAAAAACAATTTTGTCACGTTGTGTTCACTGGTTCCATTGGTCTCTTCTGTCACTTTCCCCTTGTTATAATTTTAAAAAGTTAAAATTAAGACATATCCAGCTAATTCAGATTGTATAGAGATATAAAGCACAATTTTATAGGTGAAATTCATGATATGAATATATGATATTGTGCCAGAATTGCTAGCCTTTGCTTTAGTTATTTAGTAATAACTAAAATAAGCAGCCCAGGATAACTAAGATCTGTGTGTAAACAAATGCTTACTTTGACTTCTGTAAACCACTGAAGTAACAAACAGAATGACAAAAGTCCCCAGGCCCTTGGAATGTCCAGAGACCCCCTCCCTCGTCTCCACCCAGGAGGTGAATTACAGAATCCCCTGGACCTTGGAATGTCCGGAGATCCCCGCCCTCGTCTCCGCCCAGGGGGTGAATCACAGAATCCCCTAGCCCTTGGAATGTCCAAAACCTTTTCATCCCCATCCCCGCTCCTCACCCCCACTCTCAAGGTGGTTTTTCGGTTATAAAAAGTCTTGGCACCCTCCTTTTGACGCCACAGGTTGGAGAGACGTGAGTCCCCTGTGGTCGCCGGCATAATAAATGACCCTGCAATCTGGCATACTTTTGTCTTGGTGCTAACTTTCTACGCTCGATCCAATACAACAAATATAATTTAAGGATGCTGAAAATAATCGAATTAAAATTAGGTAGCTTTATAGTTTAGTATAGCTATGCAAGATCCGTTATAATAATAATCAGTTATAATAATAATCAAAGCCAATGAAATCACCATCCCATTAATGTGTTTATTTAACAACTAAGGTTTTGTTTATTATAGTTTATTAGGAATTGCCTTTCTGTAATATTCTGTAATATTCAGAAAATAATTAGGAAACTAATTTGGAAGGAGGAGAAAAATACATTTGTAAAATGTATTTTACAAATAAAAAAATATTTGTAAAATAATTTTTATAATTTATTTTTCATTTATTTATTTTGAAAATATTTTATAGTAGCCATTACTATACTCATTTTACAGATGAACATAGTAAGGCTTATTTAGAATTTAAACTGTCCTTGACAATTTATCTAGCTAATTATAAAGTCAGGATTCAAATCCAGATCCTCTGACTACTTGTCTCAAGACAGATAACTCTATATTCGAGTTATAAAAACACACAAGTATCCCAATCAAAATTCCTATTAGATATATTGAGAAACACAATAAACTTATCCTAGTATTTAGTTGGAGTGAATAAGATCTGAAAATAGTTAAGTGACCCAAAACAAAAGAGTATAAAGTGGGAGGGACTTGTACCAAATATTAAAATGCTATTAATTGCATTTATTGCATCGATGGAAAGATATAAAAACAGTTACAACTACCTGTAAGTATATATATATATTTGAGTGTTTAAGTACAATTTTATTTTTTTCTATGTGTATATCTATCATTAAAATGTTTACAAAACTATGAGTTCTCATTCCTATCTCTAGTCCCACCCATCTACTTTGTTTTTCTCATTTTGTATTTCAAACTTATTTATGTAACAGTAATAAAGATGTGTATACACACACACACACACACACACACACACACACACAGACACACATATATACACACATACCATATATATACCATATACATACAGCATGTGTGTATCTATATCAGTTATATACATCATATGTGTATATATACCATATGTACATACTGTGTGTATATATATATACACACATGCCGTATATATGGTATATATACACATACACCATGTATATATACGTATATGTATGTGTGTGTATATGTGTGTGTGTGTGTGTGTGTGTGTGTGTGTATAAAGAGAGAGGGGTAGAAAGATATAAGCAGATAAATAGTTACAATGACATGTCAATAGCAATGAGCAGAGTTAGTTAACAAACCTTCATTTCTAAATATCATTTTCAACCACAATAATCTAAGGGCTCCTTAGAGGAATGAAGAGGTAAGGGAAATTTCAAGATAAGCCTGGAATATTTTGTTGTGCCAGGAAATAAGGAAGTGCTAAAAAAAAGTGATAGAACATATTTTAGGGTCACAAAGTCTACTTAAGTGGTCCTCTGCTGGTCAAATCTGAAATAATTTAAGCATCAAAAAAAAAATGTATTACAATCCATTGAATAGAATAAAATCCCATGA
Organism: Sapajus apella; assembly: GCF_009761245.1. NCBI lineage: Eukaryota > Metazoa > Chordata > Mammalia > Primates > Cebidae > Sapajus > Sapajus apella. Next base: position 39,300,472 of record NW_022436941.1, read on the forward strand.
TTTCACAAAGATATTGACAAATGTGTTAAATCATGAGGAAATAAAAGTAAGCTCTTCTTTACCCATGAGTGCTAACTAATAAATAATTGTGTAGTTTAAAAAATAATCTACAGTAGAATAATATTTATCCTTAAAAATGGAAATACCGTCATTTGCAATAACATGGGTGAACATGGAGAACATTATAGTGAGTGAAATTAGCCAGACATAATGTTGCAGTTATGTCAGTTATGTGGGATGAATAAGTCTACAGATTTAGTGTACAGTATGAGGATTATAGCAAATCTTATGGTGTTGCATACTGGAAGTATTTTTTTGTTTTGTTTTGGGTGCTCTTGTCACCACACACGAACAAAAAATACAACCTATGTGAGCTGATGGATATATTAACTTTATAATAGTAATCAGTTCACTATCTATAAGAATATAAAAATATTATGTTGCCCACCTTAAACACAGACAATAATGCAAAATTATAACGGATCCTAAAACCAGTGAGAAAAGTACTGATTCAGAACACCATGATGTAATTCAAAGTATACCTACAAAAAATACTTTTTAAGTATAAAATAAAGATAATTCTATAGGGGATGATTTGGGCTGAGACCTGGTTACTCACGTGAAAAATAAATTTAACATACCCAATATTGGAACAATATTGTGTGCCCTGATATGATGTATTAATAGGCCACAATACATCTGTATTATTTGTCTCCAAAATGCATAATTTAACTCTAATCAGGGGAAAATTTGATCAAATCCAAATTGAGGGACATTCTATAAAACAACTAGTTTGTTCTCTAAAAATATCAATGTCAAAAAGCAAAATAATTGGAGAAATGTTTTATATTAAAGAACAGTCATAAAAATAAAATTCAATTCATAAGCCAAGCCTAGAAGGTGGGATGTTTAAATAACTTGATTAGGATAACAAACAACATTTAAATATCAATTTTTCACTAGAAAATATTATTAAATAAATTATATTTTCTGATTTTGAAGAGTTTACTGTATTTGTATAAATCTTTACTTTTAGGAAATATATAGTGAAATATTTAAAAGTACAGCAGTAAAATGTCTGTAACCTGCCCTTAACTGCTTCATAAACAAATACAAATAGTCTACGTATGATGTATCTGTTTATATGTATGTTTTTAATATGTAAAATTAAGCATAATCAAATGAAGAAAAATTCAAACCAATAGATAAATCTGGGTACATGACCTATGATACAGATTTTGGTACTATAGCACCTTTTTCTGTGAGTATAAAATTAAAGGTTAAAATCAATAAATGTTTAAACCAACGATACTATAGAGCAAGTTAAGAAATAGATGATTGAATGGGAAAAGATATTTCAATGTCTAAAATTTTATTATGTAAAATATTTAAGAAACTATTTTTAAAAGAGAAAACTAGCAGAAAAAAAATGTATAAAATACAAGGGTAAACTTTTTAGAAAAAGAGAACCAAAAATCTAACAATCACATGTGTAAAGTAAATACAAAAGCAACATTTATGAGAAAAATGTAGATAAAAACAATGATCTATTAATCTGAATAAATGATGTAAAGTTACTTTCCAGAATAGTTTCCAGTCTGTCCTTAAGCAGTTTATATATGTTCTGTGGCTTTCAGTCCCTATGAACCATGAGCACTGTCTATAAAAATGTTGGCCGAACTCTATGTCTATACTTGGAGAGTTAAATGGGTAAAATGAACTGAATTTACACCATGAAGTATATGACTAAATGGGTAGAGGAAATGGATTACATATATAGACAGCAATATTGACAAATATTAATAGTACAGTAATTACTGAAGAAAGTACAAAACTTGTATATGATACTATAGCATTTTTGTAAATTTAAAACATACAAGGCAATGATGTCAATTTTGCAAAAAGTATTCATTAAACACATTAAAGTAATAGACTATGTGAGGGTCAAATAAGAGTGTGGTATAGAGAAACAGACTCAGTAGTTTCCTCTTAACTGTAGTTAGTATATGGTTTTCTTGTTCGTGGTTTTTTTTTTTTTTTTTTTTTTTTTTTTTTTGAGACGGAGTTTCGCTCTTGTTACCCAGGCTGGAGTGCAATGGCGCGATCTCGGCTCACCGCAACCTCCGCCTCCTGGGTTCAGGCAATTCTCCTGCCTCAGACTCCTGAGTCGCTGGGATTACAGGCACGCGCCACCATGTCCAGCTAATTTTTCGTATTTTTAGTAGAGACGGGGTTTCACCATGTTGACCAGGATGGTCTCGATCTCTTGACCTCGTGATCCACCCGCCTCGGCCTCCCACAGTGCTGGGATTACAGGCGTGTTTTGTTTTTATTACGTTAATACCAAGTATTTCACCCTGGAAATGAATTTAGCTTTTGAAACAATCATGCTCTCTTCTAAGATTCCTTCTCTCTATATACAGATAATAAGTTATGTGATGATTTTTTAAAATTTACAGTTTCATAGCTTCTGCTGTGTCCAAGACAATATTCTAAGTACTTTGAAATAGTCAACTCAATTGTTTCTTATCATAAAAATTGTGATAGGTTCTCTCAGTATTCCACTATAGAAACCTAGGCACAGAGGGGCTAAGTAACTTACCCAATGTCCTGGCATTTATTGATGGTGGAGTTATATTTGAGCCTGTGCATGTGGCTCCGCATATTTCATGTCAATTGCTATGACCACCTGCCCTTATTTATGAGTCATAATTTCTCAGCCACATGACAAACTATCCAGCAATGGCTCTATTCTTCTCTAAAACCAGAATTTAACGTTTCTCTTTAAGAGTGATCTCTATAGTTGAGTACTTTCAGAGTGTGTTCAGAAAACGATCTAGGATAGTTATTATAGGTTTAAAGACTAAAACTAAGGAAGCCAGTGTCAGTTTGAATATAAAATCCTTGTAGTTTTTGTTTGTTTGTTTGTTTTAGTAGCTTTGTCATTCTGTCAGTAGCTTTGTGTCAGTATCTGTAAGACATCTTCTGAATTTACTGTCTTTGTTCATGTATATAATGCATCAGATTCAAGAAACTGATATCCACTGAGTTTAATCTCTGAAAATCCCCCTCCTTGACACAGAAGACTAAAGCGACACAGACCCCGAGTAAGTTCTCTCTTTCTTTATTATTTTTTTATACACCATAGGTCCATTGTTCATCAGAGCTAGGTCACCTTTACTCTCTGTATGCAAAATACGCCTCAAAAAGCTCACTTTGTACAAATGGAACTTATATTTAGCCCTGTTTCTTTGACAATATTTATGGGAGAGGGAATATAAGAGTTTGATGTTAAACTTTTAGAAAACCTTGAAGTTTTTAAATCTCTATGTGTGCTAACAATAGTTGTTAAAATAGTTCTGTATGGGATACATTTTTAAAATAGGACAAGAAAATATCATAATTTACGTGTTCTTGCCTGGCAGTAAATCACACTCAAATGAGATTATACTTCAGCTCCTTATAATTTTGGGACTGAAAAAATTTGAGGGCATTTGATTAGATTATAAATCACTTTTAACTTCTCTCCTCAGTACAGAAATCTAGATTTTTCCTCTACAGTTATGCCTAATTGCAGAATGGGTTCAACAGTGGTGTAGAGGAAAATCTGACCAAGGTTACAATAGACAGGATGTATTGAAATCGTGTTTTACAGTGAGGAAGTGAGAGGGTGATAAGAGTCACACAAGTTTTAGAGGACACGTCTTGTTACAAAAGTACTCCAAGCTTCTATAATGATACTTAGGTCAGACCAAAAATATTTTATGTCAGCCTCATGCTTGGAAAGCCACAAGGTTCATGTGACTGTTCTGAGTGTCTACAGATTACTTAACCTCTCTTGTTTCCTATAGATCTGCCATAACCTGTAGTGTTTCCCTTAAGCAGGAATAAATTTTTTAATAGGAGGGTGTTACTCAAGGAGTATATTTGTAAAGATCCTATTTTGTCTTTGAGCAAATAATAATAGTGATAAGGATAATAGTTAAATTTTACTGAGCATTTCTATTTTCTTACTGATTGCCTGGAATAAGATTACATAATTCGATAAATACAGAAATCAGATACTGTTATTATTGCTCTATTAAAGATGTGAAAAGTGAGTATTAGATAAGTTAAATAATTTGTCAATTGTTACAGAGAAGCTGGTCTCAGATTGAGAGAAAGATTTGACTTTACTCAGACATCTATAGTCTTAAAAATTATCTTACTTCCACTTTAATAGGTGATTACTTTTCAAAAACAATTAGGAACTATTGGGTGATTTTTAATTCCTTTATACATTGGATGCAAGAAGCCAGTAAAATTACATTCATACATATATTGGATCCAGTTTCTAGGAAATTTAAATTGTACAGTAACTCATAATTTATTTTTCAGATATGCTTTTATAGATGAGATGGTTACTAACTAGAAATTGGAATGTAATCATTTAAAAGAGCTAGCCAGTCATTCATTTGAATAATTAACATAGACTCTACTGTTATTATTTATTATATCTTTATTATAAAATAGGTCAGTAGGGCATTTTAAAATTTTTTATTCAGAAATGAAGGAATGTAGTTGAATTTAACTTGTCAGCAGCTCCTGATATTTCTTTAAACTTATAAGAGAATGATCAATGTTTTTTTACATCAAGTCAAATTTTAAAAGCACTCATTTGCAAATTAGAGCTAATTCACTACATTCATTAAAGCTACAGTTACCTGAAATTATTTTGCTTGATTATGAATATTATAATTAAATGAGTTGGTATGCAAATATCACTTAAGTTCATTTACATATGTTACTTGAATTATAAAGTCTTATAATCACAGTAAAGCTACTCAAAATACAAAGACTTCTACTATATAAAGACTAGAAATTATCATCCTTTAAAATGTATAAATAGAAGTCTTTTTTACATGACTTATTTATCTGCCTTATCTTAAAATATAAACATGAAATAAAATTTTTTTAAAACTATCCTCTCAAAATTGTAACATGACATATAAAATATATGTGTCTGTTGAATGAAAAAATATATGTATATTTCTGTAGTCTAAAGAGACAAATAATAATAAAACAATATATTTAGCAACTAAAATGATCATAATAAGATGACAGTCATGAGTTTTTCAGGCTTATGGTGGTTATAATCATGTACTTCATGAGGCCATATAAAATAATACTAGCAATTGCCATTTTATATTATTTGATATATACCAGATTTGATAATAAGCACCTACATGAACATATCTAAATCCTCACAAAACTTCTATGAGTCTGATATAATTATTGTCCTCCAATAATCAAATGTACAAACTCAGGCTTCAAAAACAAGTAATTTTTTGCAGGATTTCATGTGTGAGAAGGGGCTAAGTAGTAGTCTGACTCTAAAGTCCATGTTTATAATCTCTGTACATCATTTGCTTCTACCACAGAAAATAGTAACTGGCAAAGTTGGAAAATGAACTTCTGTATTCATGTCTATATTTAAAGTTATGTGAAAATTCAAGTGTATGTTCATTCTGACACCCAGTTAAAAACCATGAAGATTCTGATATATAAGTAAGTATGTGAAAATGTAAATATAAATATTATTAATACTGCATCTCTTTTTTACCTTGGAGTGCTTTGTTCAACAGAATACTAATAAGAATCAGTGTCACCATTTGGGAAATAGGTATCAAGTATCTGTTTTATCAGTGATGTAATCACAACAAAATTTCAACTACTGTCTAGTTTTAAGTCTATCTGAGGCTTACCAGGTATTTTCCAATTGTATACAGTAGAACTGTGATTTTCCAAAGGTACAAAGCAAGTAAGTTAGGATGTGACTATATAAAATCTCAAGCTATTTCCCGATTCCTCACAATATATACTAAAGTGTTTCTGTAAACAGTAAATTCTCTTACAGACCTTAAAAAATATATTATGATTTATAGAATATAATCAATTTAAAACCGTTTTTTCAAGTATGCGTCTATTGCTTAAACTTATGTAAACTTGATTTCTGAAAAGCCATGATGGTGGTCTGAAAAAAGCACCAGTGTCTGAAATGTGTAAAATGAAGCCTGTGACTTTATGTTGCTAATGGTAAAGAGATGACACTTTCTGTTTTCCAGAAGACCGAACCCTGCCCCATCACAGAACTTTCAAACTCTTAGACGAGTATCCTTGTAAAACTAAAATAGCACTTACTGCATTAAAATGCATTTGATGGATTCACCTCTTCTAAAGCCCAATTCAGAAAATAAGAAAATAGCAAGTTTTGAAATGGTATTATCTAATAACTGTTTTCAAATTGCTCTAGGATCATTTCCTGTACTTACATCATCCTTTTCTCTGTAACAGACTTCTATTTGAAAATGAGATACAACATTTGAAAGTCATTTTACAGAGTCACTCCACACCTTCTTGGTTTCTTTGGTCCATAGTTTTCCATGATTTCCTAAATGAATAAAGGAAAACATATTTCATTTCTTTGAAAAACATAAAAATATTGTAAATTGCCAACTGGACTTATTTCACACTTAATATATCTTTCAGAAGCAAAGCAATCCTTTTTGAGCTTAATCCTGGGAAAAGTTATCATGCCATTTTTTACATCAGAAATGTCAAGTTTTTCAGAGTTTTCCACCTGAATATCTGGCTGTCCTTCTTGGGATTAATACAATCAATAATAACGATAATGATAACAAATGCAACAGAATGATTAATCAACAACTAACAGCCTTGCTATGTACTGTACAAAGTGATTTACATAAACTATTTTTAACCTCACCAAAACCTTTTAGGTAGATATTTATGACCTAATATTACAATACAGGAGCACCAGATACATAAAGCAAGTTATTAATGACCTACAAAGAGACTTAAGACTCCCACACAATAATAGTGGGAGACTTAGACACTCCACTATCAACATTAGACAGATCAATGAGACAGAGAATTAACAAGGATATCCAGGACTTGAACTCAGATCTGGACCAAGCAAACCTAACAGACACCTACAGAACCCTCCACCCCAAATCCACAGAATATACATTCTTCTCAGCATCACGCCACACCTATCCTAAAATTGACCACATAATTGGGAGTAAGTCACTCCTGAGCAAATGCAAAAGAATGGAAATGATAACAAACAGTGTCTCAGACCACAGTGCAGTCAAATTAGAACTAAGGATTAAGAAAGTAACCCAGAATTGCACAAGATCATGGAAACTGAACAACTGATTCTTGAACATTGAGTGGATAAACAATGAAATGAAGGCAGAAATAAAGATGTTCTTCGAATTCAACAAGAACGAAGACACAACATACCAGAATCTCTGGGTCACTTTTAAAGTAGTGTCTAGAGGGAAATTTATAGCAATAAATGCCCATATAAGAAGCAAGGAAAGATCTAAAATCAACACCCTATCATCAAAATTGAAAGAGCTAGAGGGGCAAGATCAAAAAACTCAAAAACTAGCAGAAGAGAAGAAATAACTAAGATCAGAGCAGAACTGAAGGAGATAGAGACACAAAAAACCCTTCAAAAAATTAATAAATCCAGGAGCTGGTTTTTTGAAAACGTCAACATAAGAGACCGCTAGCCAGACTAATAAAAAAGAAAAGAGAGAAGAATCAAATAGAGGCAATAAAAAACAATAAAATGATAAAGGGGGTATCACCACCGATTCCACAGAAATACAAACTACCATCAGAGATTACTACAAACAACTCTATGCACATAAGCCAGTAAACCTGGAGGAAATGGATAAATTCCTGGACACTTGCACCATCCCAATTCTAAACCAGGAAGAAGTTGAAACCTTGAATAGACCAATAACAAGGACTGAAGTTGAGGCAGCATTTAATGGCTTACCAACCAAAAAAAGCCCAGGTCCAGATGTGTTCACAGCCGAATTCTATCAGACGTACAAAGAGGAGCTGGTACCACTCCTTCTGAAACTATTGCAACCAATCTAAAAAGAAGGAATTCTTCCCAAATCATTTCATGAGACCAATATACCAAAACCTGGCAGAGACTTGACAACAACAACAAAAAAATCAGGCCAATATCCATGATGAAAACTGATGCAAAAATTTTGAATAAAATTCAGGCAAACTGATTGCAATAGCACATCAAAAAGCTTATCCATCACGAATCAAGTAGGCTTCATCCTGGGGATGCAAGGCTGATTCAACATACACAAACCTATAAATGTAATCCACCACATAAACAGAACCAAAGCCAAAAATCACGTGATTATCTCAGTATATGCAGAGAAGGCTTTGACAAAATTCAACAGCTATTTTATACTAAAAACTCTCAATAAACTAGGTATTGATGGAATGGATTTCAAAATAATAAAAGCTATTTATGACCAACCCACAGCCAATATCATATTGAATGGGCGAAAATTGGAAGCATTCCTTTTGAAATCTGGCACTAGATAAGGATGCCCTCTCTCACCACTCCTATTTAATATAGATTGGAAGATCTAGCCAGAGCAGTCAGGCAAGAAAAAGAAATAAAATATATTCAGTTAGGAAAGGAGAAAGTCAAGCTGTCTCAATTTGCAGACAACATGATTGTATATTTAGAAGACCCCATCATCTCAGCCCAAAATCTCCTTAAACTGATAAGCAACTTCAGCAAAATCGCAGGACACAAAATCAATGTGTAGAAATCACAATCATTCTTATACACCAATAACAAACTAAAAGAGAGCCAAATGAAGAGCAAACTTCCAGTCTCAATTATTACAAAGAGAATAAAATACCTAGGAATACAACTAACAAGGGATGTAAAGGATCTCTTCAAAGAGAACTGCAAACCACTGCTCAAGGAAATAAGAGAGGAAACAAACAGACGGAAAAACATTCCCTGCTCATGGTTAGGAAGAATCAATATCGTGAAAATGGCCATACTGCCCTAAGTAATTTATAGATTCAATAGATGGGAATAGATGCTATTCCCATCAAGCTACCATTGACTTTCTTCACAGAATTGAAAAAAATATCTTAAACCTCAAATGGAACCAAGAAAGAGCTCACATAGCCAAGACAATCATAAGCAAAACAAAATAACCTTGGAGGCATCATGTAGCTGACTTTAAACTATACTACAAAGCCACAGGAATCAAAACAGCATGGTACTGTTAGCAAAACAGAGATATAGACCAACGGAACAGAACAGAGGCCTCGGAAGTCATGCCACACAAATACAACCTTCTGATCTTTGACAGACCAGACAAAAGCAATGGGGAAAGGATTCCCTATTTAACAAATGATGGTGGGAAAACTGGCTAGCCATATGCAAAAAGATGAAACTGGACTCCTTTCTTACACTTTATCCAAAAATTCACTCCAGATGGATTAAAGATTTAAACATAAAACTTAACACCATAAACATCCTGGAAGAATCCTAGATAATACCATTCAAGACATAGGCATAGGCAAGGACTTCATGACTAAAACTCCAAAACCAATGGCAACAAAAGCCAAAACAGACAAATGGGATCTAATTAAACTTAAGAACTTCTGCACAGCAAACAAAACTATCATTAGAGTGAACCAGCAACCAACAGAATGGGAAAAAAATTTTTGCATCTGACAAAGAGCTAATATCCAGAATCTACAAAGAACTTGAACAAATTTACAAGAAAAAAGCAAACAACCCCATCAAAAATGGGCAACGGATATGAACAGACACTTTTCAATAAGAAGACATAATGCAGCCAACAAACATGAAAAAAAGCTTATCATCACTGGTCATTGGAGAAATGCAAATCAAATTATATTGAGATACCATCTCAAGTCAAATAGAATGGTGATCATTAAAAAATCAGGAGTCAACAGATGCTGGAGAGGATGTGGAGAAATAGGAATGCTTTTACATTGTTCGTGGGAATGTAAATTAGTTCAACTATTGTGGAAGACAGTGGACCTAGAAATACAAATACTATTTGACCCAGCAATCTCATTACTGGGTATATACCCAAAGGTTTATAAATCATTCTATTATAAAGACATGTGCAAATGTATGTTTATTGTGGCACTGTTTACAATGGCAAAGACTTGGAACCAACCCAAATGCTCATCAATGATAAAATGGATAAAGAAATGTGGCACATATACACCATGTAATACTATGTAGCCATAAAAAAGATGAGTTCATGTCCTTTGCAGGGACGTGGATGAAACTGGAAACCATCATTCTCAGAAAACTGACACAAGAACAGAAAACCAAGCACCACATGTTTTCACTCATAAGTGGGCATTGGAAAATGAGAACATACGGACACAGGAAGGGGAACATCATACATTGGGACCTGTCAGGCAGTGGGAGTGTAGGGGAGGGATAGCACAGGTGGGGGAATAGGGGAGGGATAATATTAGGAGAAATACCTAATGTAGATGACGGGGTGATGGATGCAGCAAACCACCATGGCACATATATACCTATGTAATAAATCTGTACCTTCTACATGTTTACCCAAGATTTATTATTATACATAATAATATTTATTTTATGTTTATTATTATACATAAAGTATAATAATAAAAAAGCTGATGACAAAGTATTCATGTATATATAAATGTATGTATGTATTCATGTTCTTATGATGTGTGTGTGTGTGTGTGTGTGTGTGTGTGTGTGTGTGTGTGTGTGTATAGCTTCATAGTTATTTTCTGGAAGGCCCTTAGAGGGCTTTGACAATTATACTAAGTACATTTTACATTAAAAGTCAACATGTCTTCTGTATTTCAGTTTTAAGATTATTATCAATAAGTGAAAATGCCCATTGCTATTATACATTAGTGAATTATCATTTGAAAATGTTTAAATCTTTTTAATAAATCCAGGACAAGTGATGAAATTTGTGTGCTTATAACTCATGGTACTTTCAACTCTCTATTTTTGAATCTCTGTTTCTATGGGGTTATGATTCTAGTGATATGCTTTATTATCATTAGGTAATGTAATAATTGGCAAGCAATCTAAATGGATGAATAACTGCAGGATCAGAGAAGGCTGTGCAGCTCCACCTACAATGTCAACTTTTGGGAATAGCTTAAATTTTATCAATTGTACATAGTAATTCTTTTATGTGAATAGTTTTTAAAAATATTTAAGGTACTTAATATAGTTTTAATATTATCCTGATAAGTTTTTAAAAATTACCTGAAATTCATACTTTATTCAGATTTCCTTAAGTTTTATCTTACAGCCTTTTCTTGTGCTTGTGTCAAATCCAATATAGTACATTACATGTAGTCGTCAGCATCTCCTTAGGCTCATCTTAATTTTGACAGCTTGTTAGACTTTTCTTGTTTTGGATAGCTATGGCAGTTTGAGAAGCACTTGTCTGGTATTTTATGGAATGTACACACCACAACTGAAACTTGTCTAATATTTTTTCCAGAATTATACTATGATTATGAGTTTTTAGGAGGAAACCTGTATAAATAAAATGTCATTCTCATCACATCCTATCATGAGCACATACTATCAACATGACTGATCACTGATGATGTTGAATTCAGTTGTCTGAAGTAATGTTTCTCACATTTTTCCCATGCAACATTACTTTTCTTTTTTCTCCATTTGATACTCTTCTCTTTGGAGGGAAGTCACTATGCTCAGGCCATACTTAATGGCGAGAGGGTTCTGCCTCACATTCTTGAATACAAATATCTAAATAAGTTATTTGAAGTTTTTCTCGGAGAAGATGTGTGTTTTTTCACCAATTTATTTATTTATTCAATAATTGATTTATGTAGGTACGGACTCATGCTGCTGAGGTAATCATTGTGTATGACTGAGTTGCTGTGAATATGGGTATTTTCTGATAGAATTTAATCATAAATTAGAAAAACTTATATAGGTTCATGAATTCTATACTTGATTGCCCAGAGCGGTATGTAGAGTAATATGCAGTAGTTTGCTATCACAAGGGACTCATAAATTAAAATCTCTATGATCTACTTGGTCTCTATGGTCCCTGGGCCATAGAATCAGAAATGCCTTAATTGATTCACTTGGCCTGGGTCCCATCAGATTTCAAATTTAGGATTTTATTACTTTACCTCAAGGTTTTAAGTTCTCCATGACTCAAGGAAATATCATCTTTTCTGTTTTTTCCTTTTTTGTCATTTATTCCTTACTCTGAATGATTTCTAGAGTTGTTTTTGATAATATATTGATAAATGAGTGGAAGCCTATTTTTCCATTAATCATGTTTTAATATGAATTCTGAACACTTATGTCTGGATGGATTTTATTACTGTTTCAAAAGAATCTTCTCTACCACTTTGAAAGTTTTTGATTTGATGTTGGCCACTTTTATTCCTTTAATTTTCTAATAATAGTTATGAGGTTTAAGTTTTATCTCTCTGATCCCCTTCAGCAGCTGTTTCAAGATTGACCTTCTTTGACATCTTTATGCTTATGAGACCTTTGAAGTCCTTTTCTTTCTAATTGTTTCTGAATGGCATTGAACTTACATGTTAAAAGTGAATTGCTTATTGTGATCGTCCCCTTGATTTCTCCTTTGAACTTTTAAAGCTCAACTTTTTAAATCTTTTGACTAATAACATTTTAAATGAATTTTTCTATCCCAATCACCACTTAGCTAATACAAACACATTAAATGCTGATTATTTGCTTGAAACAAAAGATGACTTTTTCTGTCACAATATTGTCTTCAACTGGATTACAAGTCAGCATCAATCATATTGAATTTGTTGCTTTCATAATCTACACATGATATTGTAATGTATGATATAGTATGCCTCTAAAAGATAAAAAGAAAACATTGTAATTAGAATATACATAATAATTTAAACATGCATTGCATGTTATGTTATTTATGCATATATTAATAAAAACTATTCATTTTTTGTATGCATTAAAATATGTACAATATTTTATAATACATTTTACATTGAGAGATACATGTTTTTCCACTTTGATTCCAGAAACACTCTGTCTACAAAGAATCTGAATTATACTTACCAGTTATGCTGAATTGCTTTTATTACAAGTTTTGTTTTCAAATATGCAGAATAGTTAGAAAAATAATGACTCTTAAACTAAAATTAACAGGCTCACATAATTGCAAATGTTGTCAATATGAAATTTTAATATTAGCATGAATTCTGAGTTTTTTAGCAATAGGATGTCAATATTGGAAGTTAAATTTATGCTATTTTTTTATTCCTAATTCTATTACCTTTCACATATTTGCTACATAAATTTTAGCATTTTTCTTATTGTCATTCTATACATGCTGTTCAAGTAACTAAAGCAACACAGAATTCTATTGCATATCTCTCTTCCAGCTAAAAAAAATTATCAAGAAAGCCAAAATCCATGGAGTATTATTATTTTTTCAAAAAGTAGTGTTAAGCATATTAGGGAGGACTACACCATTTTAATGATATGGAAACCAAACGTCTTTAAATGCATCAGTTGTAATTTTATTTTTGCTTATTTGTCATGTTTAAAGGAAGCGAGTTAGTAGCTGAGTGCATACTTTCAATACGCTTTAGGAACTCCCATCAATGCTGATGATCTGTTAATGGTCACAAGAGTGCTGAGGACAGCAATAAAACAAAAAACAAACAAAAAGAAGTAGCAGTTCTGTGGTAAAATTATTTTATCTCTGAATTGTATAAACACTAAAACATAAAACATGGATTGATATATCAAAAAATTCTTTCTACCAGAAAAAGTTGCATTACATATTTTTCCAGGGGTGTCTTTGAAATAATGTATATTTTTAAATTTATTATATTACTTTAATGATTTCTTATTTAGCTAAACATTCATCTTCTTATGATTTCATTACTGATTTCATTACTGAAGCCCTACAATGTGTATAACAATCTACATAGTGCTATAAAAATATATAAATAAGAAAGTAGAAAACCTTTAAAATTATTTACCATATTCCATGCATTGATTTTCGTATAACTTAACAAAAGCTATATTATTGAAATAACAAGCATAGAAATGGGAATTATTAAACCGGCATCAGACAAGTTAGCTTAGGTCATGAAATTAGTGGTACAATAGAAATCTGAATCAATGTATACATTCGAGGCAAATGTTATTATAATGATAACAATAATTGTTATTGTTCATATTTATTGATTTTTCTATATACTAGGTATGCCAATTGTTTCACATATGTTCATTTATTTACTAAATTCAAAGAATCTTATATTTAAGGCAATTATTTCCATTTTATAGGTGAAATAATTGGGCCTGAAAAAATTAGCTGAATTATTAGGTAATAAAATTTGACTTGGGATTTAAATCATGATTTGCCTGAGTCTAAACTATGTGCTATTAACTTTCATGACCAAAAACTCAAATCTATTACATTTTTGAATAAGAAAAGTTCCATATGGGAAGATAGTTTGCTCTGTGCAGTTAAGAGGAGATCTTGCCGTTTTCAGGCAACCCCTACTCTTAACTTACGCTATTATATGATAGTATAACTAAATTACTTTGAAGACTGAAACATATTAAAAATCAAAATGTAGCAAATGTACAATGACCTGAGAAACCCTCCATGTGGTGGGTTTTCAAAGTCATCACATATTATGAAACTGCGAGATGCTCTATGAGGAGCATAGGCACCTACATAGAAAAGTTAGCTGATATGTTCCTGCTTAATTTCAACAGTGTAGATGCATGATGGGGTCAGCCACATGCATCAAACAGCACATTTCCAACAGAAAGAAATGTGTATAATTGTGATTGAAATGTTTGGATAAATGGAGGTTCAAATGATTTATGTGGAATGTTATCATATTTTGCTATTATCACTTGTCTTCCGGGTTTCTGTTTTTGTTTTATTTTGTTGTTTTGGAAGTAACTTGATTGTTGTGGAAATTTGACATCATGTAAGAGATTAATATAGCCTGGGTGAAATTAAGAAGGCTTTTTTACTACAGTTTTCATAATTGAATAGCTCATAAGTTAGAAAAGTAGTATCTGTCACATAAACCTCTGAACCCAAACTTCCACCATCCAAATCACACTTATGTTTTCAAGGCCACCCTTGTAAATATTCAAAGATTGAAGGACATTATGCACTTCCTCTGGGTATATAATTATTTATATCCCAAGTGTCTATATTTGCATTTTTACAGAGCATTTTATGGGTATAAAGAATTGAAACAATTGAGAACTAAAGTAACAGTTTTTTAATTAGCAGAGTTGGAGAAAAGGGATTTTGGGTATTCTCTTCAAGGAGAATGTACAATTTAATGAGTACAATTATGGTGTTTCCAAGGTAATGTAAATAGAAATTTTAAGTCAAGGAATAAGACTTTTTGAAACATATTATTTACAAAGGAGAGAACAATAGTTTAGCAAGAGTAAATTGAAAGAAGTCATATTTTACTGAACAAATGATATAACTCAGCAAAAAATAGGAGATCAAGAGCTACCAGGTACACTACATGCAAGAGCTCCCTGTATAACATAACACACTTACAACCCAAGCTACTGAGGGATAACAAGAGCAGAGTAGGTTGGATAAATTATACATATTGAAGTATGGCCACGATACAAAACACTTAGATGTGAAACATGCTACCTGGTCATTATGGAAGATTGTTAACTAACTATAACTTCAATCTGATGGACTTCAGCTGCTTCTTCTTATGCTTCACAACCTACCTTTGCATCAAATCTTCTCTGACTGAAATGAGCTAACCTCAACAGAGTAAGATATTCACTTCAAAATTGTGGCTAATTCTAAAGTTCAGACAACACAGTAGAGATGCTAGTGCCATGCTCAGAGACTGGTCATGCAAATGAAGTCATAAATAGTGCCATTAAGTCTGGTGCTTGACATTATACAACTCTCAGATCCTAATTTCCTTACTTGTGGATAGAAATTGATAATAGTACCCAACCTTCAGATTTGTCCAAATTTGTTGTCATAACTGAATTTTTGCAGGTAGAACCCTAAGATGTAACTGGTGTTAATCATTACTCTTACTGTTATGAAGAAGGAAGCCTGTGGGCATCCATAAATCATCTAAAATTGTGGCCATGGAAGATCTGCTCCTTTTGCCTTGTCTAAAAGCAATAATTATTTTAGAAGGTTGTTAAATGCACCATGTTTAAGGAAGCATTAGTACTTAGTATTCTAGATGAGTTTAAGTAACTTGGCTTAGGTTACATAGCTAGCAAAATGGAAGAGATATTTAAAGGTTAGACTACCAGGGAAAGGCCCTGAGTTCAGAATAAAGAAATCACTGAAATCAATGAAAACTAGGAAGGAGCAGAGCCACTTTTCTTGGGGAGTGGGGTAAGAATGTTCCCATCTTATACTCACATTGAACCAAAGGCATTTATAATTTAGTACAATGCCTTTTAAACAAATATTAATTTCAACAGGTTTTAAGGAAGCAGGTGGTGTTTGGTCATATAAATAAGGTCTTTAATGATGATTTTTGAGATTTTGGTGTACCAATCACTTGTGCAGCGTACTCTGTATCCAACATTTGTAGTCTTTTATCTCTCACACTCCCCACCATTTCCCCTAGGTTCCCCAAAGTCCATGTATTATTCTTATGCCTTTGCATCCTCATATCTTAGCTACCATTTATGAGTGAGAAAAACAGATGTTTGGTTTTCCATTACTGAGTTATTTAATTTAGAATAACAGTCTCTAATTCCACCCAGGTTGCTGCAAATGCCATTATTTCATTCATTTTTATGGCTGAGTAGTATTCCATGTATACACATGTGTACAATACCTTCTTTATCCACTTGTTGATTGATGGGCATTTGGGTTGCTTCCATATTTTTGCAATTCCAAATTATGCTGCTATCAATATGCATGTGCAAGTATCTTTTTCATATAATGACTTCTTTTTCTCTGGGTAGATAGCAGTAGTGAGATTGCTGGATGAAATGGTAGATCAACATTAGTTATTTAAGGACACTCCACGCTGTTTCCCTAGTGGTTGTACTAGTTTGCATTCCCAACAGTGTAAAAGTTTTCCCTTTCCACCACATCCACACAAATATCTATTATTTTTTGGATTTTTGGATTATGGCTATTCTTGCAGCAGTAAGGTGGTATTGCATTAAGGCTTCAATTTGCATTTCCTTCATAATGTTGAGCCTTTTTCCATATTCCTCTTGGCCATTTGCATATCTACTTTTAAGAATTGTCTATTCATGTCCTTTTTTGGGGGGATTATGTGGTTGTTTTGCTGATTTGTTTGAGTTATTTGTAAATTCTGGATATTAGTGCTTTGTTGAAGGTACAGATTGTGAAGATCTTCTCCTACTCTGTTGGTTGTCTGTTAACTCTCCTGGTTATTTCTTTTGCTGTGCAGTAGGTTTTTAGTTTAATTAAGTCCCGTCTATTTACCATTGTTTTCTCTGCATTTGCTTTGGGTTCTTCTCATGATGTCTTTGCCTAAGCCAATGTCTAGAAGGGATTTTCTAATGGTATCTTCTATAATTTTTATGGTTTCAGGTCTTACATTTAAGTCTTTGATCTCTCTTGAGTTGGTTTTCATATAAGGTGAGAGATAAGGATCCAGTTTCATTCTTTCTACGTGCAGTTTCAAAATTATCCCAACACCATTTGTTGAATAGGGCATCCTTTTCTCACTTTATACTTTTGTTTGCTTTTTTGAAGATCAGTTGACTGTAGACAAATAACAAGCAGTGAGACTGAAATGGTAATAAAAAGTTGGCAAGAAAGAATAGTCCAGGATCAGTGGATTTATAGCTGAATTCTGTTAGACATTCAAAGAAAAATTGCTACCAATCCTATTGACCCTATTCAAAAAGATAAACAGGGAATCATCTCTAAATCATTCTATAAAGTCAGTATTAACCTAATATGAAAACCAGGGAAGGACATAACAAAAAAGAAAAGTACACCAATATTCCTGATGAACATTGATGCAAAAATCCTCAACAAAATACTGTCAAACCAAATACAACAGCATATCTAAAAGATATTCCACCATGATCAAGTGGGCTTCATACTATGGATGCAGAGATGGTTTAACATACGTAAATCAATAAATGTGATACAACACATAAAGAAAATTAAAAACAAAAATTACATCATCATTTCAACAGACATATAAAAAGTATTTAACAAAATCTAGCATCCCTTTATGATTAAAACCCTCAGCAAAATCTCCATAGAAGGGACACACCTTAAGGAAATAAAAGCCATCTATGACAAAACTACAACCAGCATTATTCTGAATGGGAAAAAGTTGAAAGCATTCCCCCTGAGAACTGGAACAAGACAATGATGCCCATTTTCACCATTTCTGTTCAACATAATACTGGAAGTCCTAGCCAGAAGAATCAGACAAGAGAAAAAAATAAGGGGCATCAAAATAGGTAAAGGGAAATGAAACTCTGATTGCTGATGATATGATTGTATATTTAGAAAACCCTGAAGAGTCACCCAAAAAGCTCGTATAACTTAAATCAATTCAACAAAGTTTCTGGATACAGAATTAATGTACACAAATCAGTAGCTCTGCTATACACCAACTGCAACCAAGCTGAGAATGAAATCAAGAACTCAGCCCCTTTTGCAATGGCTGCAAAAATAAAATAAAATAAAATAAAATAAAATAAATAAAATAAAATAAAATAAAATAAAATAAAATACTTAGATATCTAACCAAGGAAGTGAAAGACCTCTACAAGGAAAACTACAAAACACTGCTGAAAGAAATTATAGACAACACTAACAAATGGAAACACATGCCATGCTCATGGATGAGTAGAATTAATGTTGCGAAAATGACCATACTGCCAAAATCAATATCCAAATTAAGTGCAATTCCTATCAAAACACCGCTATTATTCTTCACAGAACTAAAAAGAAAAAAAAAAATTCATATGGAACCAAAAAAGAACCTGTATAGCCAAAGCAAGACTAAGCAAAAAGAACAAATCTGGAGGCACCACATTGCCCGACTTCAAAGTGTCCTACAAGACCATAGTCACCGAAACAGTATGGTACTGGTATGAAAATAGGCACATAGACCAATGTGACAGAACCAAGAACCCAGAAATACAATGCGTTTTCTAACATACTATAGTTAAACCTCTGAGCCAGTGGTTTAAATTCTCTTAAAAGTATAAGAAAAGTACCTCATTTTAAGTAAATACGTGTATTTTGACTCTCTTTAGATTTGCTACTTATGAGCAGGGAACAGAGAGTAAAGGCTCTATACCTCAGAAATGATGAGACGATAAAGGAATACTTTTTGCTGTTGATAGCAGGAAAAAGTGCTCTGTTAAGTGGACTCTGCTAAATCACTCTTTACATGGTCTTAAAGAGTGTTTTAAAATCCATAAAATGCCTTGAAAACTACTGTATAAAACATACCAAATATTGTTTTCATCCTTTCTGCACATTTGAAATATTATTTTCTTAAAATGGGACATAAAAATTTGCTATTCTAAGGAACTTTAAAAGTAATTCTAGAGTGCCCAATGGAAAAAATAATGTTATTTCCTAACATGAGAAAACTTTGACCTTTTATCATCATACGTCCCTTTTGGCATAACTGACTTCTCGTCACTGAACCACTTTATTTTATGGTTTCTATTAGGCTGGTGCAAACGTAATTGTGGTGTTTTTTTTTTCCATTACTTTAATGAAAAAAACCACTATTACGTTTGCACTAACCTAATACACAGTTTCAAATTATTTTCTTATTTAAGAACTTTATTGACACTTTAAACACTTTGCTAAATAAAATAAAATAAATAAATGGGAAAGAAAAAGAAAATATATTGAGAGGAATAAGAAGATAAGATGAATAAACTTATATATGGATGCTAAATGAAAACTAACATAAATGGGTACACAAACATTTTAATTGAGAACTTTTTCAGGCACTCTTATATTAGATACTGTATATATATATATATATATATATATATATATATTTGTGTTTATGTGTGTACATATAAAATGCACGGAAACATTTATATAATTTTATCTCCAAGCACACATTATCTCTAAATTCAGGAAGAATAAGTAACTCGCTCAAGATCTCAAAGTTATTAATTTTAGAAAAAAGATATATAATCCAGATGTCTCTGATTCCAAAGATAATTAGGCTCCAAAGTTTATACTTATTTATGAATTTCCTAAATGATATATTCTGGATCTAGCCACTTTTTTCTCCAAAATACCTTACTTATTACCACCAGAATAAACCTTAGTATCTCTTAAACTGGTTAAACACAAATGTATTTCTCAAACATCTTTTGTTCCTTTTATTTCATCTAAATAAGGCTACATTCCTTCACTATACTTTAAAGACTGCATATCACCTGGCTTCTTTGTACTTCCCTATTAACTATTATTTTCTTTGCGTAGACTATGTGTTTTATTCAAATTGGTATATTTACCAGTCACTGCTAAAACCTTGCATGTATGTGCCTCTGTGCTTCACATCCAACATGTCACCTCTCATGTATCTTTTAATTTTTCTTGTCCTTTTAGGCTAGCTCATGTTCCACCTTCTCCAATCCAGACTGGTTTCTTTTTTATTTACATCTCATCTTCAGGGTCTACACTGCAGGCTCCCAAAACTTATCCTTTGTTTTTTTCTCTTGATAAGCTAACTACTATCTCACTTGATGTTTTCTCCTGCTTGGCATTGAAATAGTGTCTCCCAAGACAGATCCATTTATATATCCCCAGTATTTAGGAACCTCCAGAGGAGTATGCTTGGATTCTTTTGATTTTAAACATTTTATATAATTTTTCATACAAAAAGTATTTAACAAAAAAGTGGCATTTTTGTAGACTCCTGATATGTTAAATATTTGTTGTAAAGCCTAATAAAAATTCTCACACTTGCATCTACAGAGTAGCATGTAAATTCTCACTCTGAACTCCTCTCTAGGCTGGAAGTGCAACAGAGATCTACTGGAGGATCCTGCACTGTTACCCTATCATCATATTCAACACTTGAAATGTCGTTTGAATAGAAACTGTTGCTTTCTTATATCATGATGAACTGTAATAGCTGGTTTTCTTTTACCAGCAATTTTCTCTTCAGGGAACTTACATTTATATATCCTAACATCTATCGCTTCATTAATTACAAGAAAAAATGGTGAATGAAGACAATGCCTGGGCTAGGAAACCATGCTGAGCAGTAGGTTGTTCAAAAGTAAAGCAACAAACATAACTGCAAAGAAAACCATCCCAAGATGGTAATATAATCACATTTCTACTTCAAGCTCAAAATAAAGCTGAATGCATGACCCTTAAACAAAACCAAGCCATGAAAGATTACATATCAAATCATGTAAGTTTACAATATTTATATAATATTTATACATCTGTTTTCTTCTATATAACTGATCAATCATGAAGTATTTTATGTTCCCTTTTCATAATATAATCTATATCTAAAATTTGCTTTTTATCCACTTGGAAACCACTGTGGTCCAGGACTTATCATTTCCATTCTAACCACCAAAGTAGTTTATTCATTCACTGAAATCCTGCACTTTGGAGACAGATTAAACCATAATAAAACATTACTTTCCTCATTGCATCCTCTCTCTCCCTGTCTCTCTGTTCTCTCTCTCTCTCCCCCACCCTTTCTCTTCTCTCTCTCTTTCTCTCTCTTTCTCTCTCTCTCTCTCTCTCTCTCTCTCTCTCACACACACACACACACACACACACACACACACACACACGTCAATAGCAGTTCAATATTTTGACAGGAAACGTAATGTTACTCAGTTTAGCATTCAAGATGACTTTTAACATGTTCCCAAATTTTCCAAATTATTTCTTTTGTTTCCTACTTGAATGCTCCAATCAATACATTAAATAAGATCTATTTGTAGATTTCTATATATGCAAAATCCACGATGATTTCTCAGCACTTGCTTATAATGTGCCTCCAGTCTGTAATATCATTTCCTTACCCTCTATGTACATGTATCTTGCTGATTCCTTTGGACTCAGCTCACCACCATACCACCACCACCACCATCACCACCAACAACAACCCCCATTGCCCTCACACTCTTCATGGGTTTCCCCTCTACTCTCTGTGCTATTGTCCATAACGTTAGTATTTTTTAACAATATTTGGTTATAATTTTATGGATATGTATATAATTTCCTTTCTTCTTAAAATTATAATCAAATACCTCTGTAAGAAGAAATGATATCTTTATTTTATGCTTTTACAAGATTTTACATCTAATACATCCTTGATTTCCTGTTTACTCTATCTGAACAAAAAGCCACATTAATATAAGAAAGTTTACCTTGAATGAATGACAAAGAAAAACTATGTTTTTTTTGGCAAAATTTGAATGGCAAATTTTCTTCCAGGATTTATCATATTCCCTGTATATCAATGTTGTTAAGTGAGCTAATATATATTTGAATGATTGTAATGGCTGGCAGTCAATACTCTGATATGGCCAATAATTAATAACCAAAATTAAAATTTTATCACCATATGAAACTTTTGCTTTATATGATTTATATATTAAATTTTAATATAATTTATTTAAATTATAAATGATAAAAAGGTAAAAAATCATCTTGAAATACTTACACATATTTGAACTATTAAAAGTCACATTTTTATTTATTGTTATATTCTAAAGTAACTAATATTGTAGAGAATTCATACACATACCTACTTCCATGGAATTTCCCAGGATTTAAATCACATTGTACAATCAACAAATATGATAAATCTTATGTTTATTATTCTGTGAATGAGGATTCAAGTGACAATGCTAGAGATTTTCAATTTACCTGTAGTTTTGATGATCTTGAATCTGTGCACAAAAATTATTAAGAATGAGGAACTGTACAGAGAGATTTTAAAAGATTCTAGGTGTACACATTGCATTTTTTTTTCTATCTTTATGACAAGAATGACTTGAGCTAGGTTTTCTGGAAAGATCTGCCTCTAATACCCGTTAGTATCCCCTTTTATTAGTGTCAGTCTCTAGGGATTTCTTTTTAAGTTGCTGCACAGCAGTGTCTTACTGGTACCACATGATTTTCTCCTTGAACTGTGTGGAGGACAGTAATCATGCAATATTAATAGAGTTACTAACAATGAGAGCTGTGTTAAAAATAAGGGATAATGTTTTAAGGATACAATATATCTATTTTATGTCCATTTGGTGCCAGGATTCCTGAAGCCTACTTGCAAATGCTTTTCTTTGTCACTGTACTGATGCTCCACATACTTATTTTCAAATAGAAATAAGACAGTGAATGTATTATGAAATGGTCTGGCCTCAAGCTTTTAGAATAGGCTATATATGACTAATAAATAACTCTCATCCTGCTCCCTAAAGAAAAGGCCTTCAAGAGTACCACTATTTAATTGAAAGCAATATATTGAAAGCAAGTCACCTGAACTTTATTGCTGTTATTATTCAAAATAAAATGATTTCTACAATGTTACAACATTTATTTGGGTCACAACTAAATGTTCAGGAGCAATAGTCCAGAGGGTGAAATGGTGATTTAGGTTATACAGAATTACATTTTAAATGTCAAAAATTTGAAGACTTTTATCATTTGAAATTGAGGTTACTTTTGTTTTGAAATGCTTGTAGAAGAAAGCAAGCTTCTTGGTAATATTTTAACCATTATTTCTTCTTCTGACTTAAAAGTAAACATTCTAAAATTAAAATACTATTTTAATAGGTGAGAAATTTCAGCCAAAGTTAGTAATAGGTACTACTTAATTCATTAAGATAATAATAATTTCTATTTAAAAAATATTTTAGTTTTTGTGATAGCAAAGCAAAAATAAAATGTAAGAAATCTTGGTAAAAAAGTCACCTTGTTGATTGATTTGACTTTCAGTATTCACGAGGCTTCATAAAATATTTTTTTTCTACTTTAGACCCAAAAGATTGTAAATCATTCTGCCATAAAGACACATGCACATGTATGTTTATTGTGGCATTATTCACAATAGCAAAGACTTGGAACCAATCTACATGCCCATCAATGATAGACTGAATAAAAAAATTGTGGCACATATACCATGTAGTACTATTCAGCCATATAAAAGGATGAGCTCATGTCTTTTGCAAGGACATGGATGGAGCTGTAAAACATCATTCTCAGCAAACTAACATAGGAACAGAAAACCAAACACTGCGTGTTCTTAATCATAAGTGGGAGATGAACAATGAGAACACATGGACACAGGAAGGGAACATCACACACCAGGGCCTGTCACACGTTGGGGGACTAGGGGAGGGATAGCATTAGGAGAAATAAAATGAATTTTTTTTAAATTCTTTTTTGATAATTAGATATGCAACTTGGAATAAATCAATCACTAATTGGAATTAAATTAACATTTTAATTATCCAAAGGCATCTTATTTGTCATTATTTCTTTGTCTTTAACATTTTTAGATTCTATAATCTAAAATATTATAACCTCACAGAAAATGGGCTCCACCAAGCAGTAATCAATTTGTTTACAGACACATTTTATAAAATTTTCTCTTCACCTGATTATTCCATCAGCACAGTCTTAATGGAAATATAAAGTAGAGCTTATGTTGCTCAACTATCTATCCATGAAAATACCTAGACCATATATATTGCATGAATTAAGCATCTGGTCTCAGGATTGGTCTGAGTTCAGCATTGCTATTTCCTGACACTGTGAGTTTTGGCAAATCACTTTATCTCTCAGAATTTGAGACTTCTAGTTTATTAAATGGCTGTCATAATAATTAAATAAAGTTATGCCCTGAAAAATGATAAGCAATATATAAAGCAACTATTATTGTTGTTATAATGCTCTGTGAGTAAACTGGTTAAAATATGTATGATGCTGCATTCCATTTCTCAGGATCCATAACTGGCAGTGAATTATTTTCATTGAAGATGTTTTCATTATTTTTATTGTAGATGTTTTCATTATTTTTAATTCTGCAAGTAAAAGGATCCTCAGTCTTATTTACTATACAAGGAGAAAGTGCTTAATAAATATTTATTGAATTAATGAATAAATGTGTAAATAAGTATTCTAAAAATATACTTTCAAAGTATATAGTCACAATAATGAAACGTATCTTAAGTAGGAAAAAAAATAGAACCTTTGATTCATTGAGATAAACTTAAAAGTCAGAGGAATTTTGCATAAGTTTAGTCATTCCCAGTTAAAAAATAGTCATATTGGCCCATAGATGAATGAAAAGGGATAAAATGTAATACGCCTTTAGGTCGAAGAAAGTGTTTTATATATTTAGTATATCCATATTTATATCAAAATGATCATAAAACATAATTTCTAGTATGTGTATAAGACAGAGTCTCAGGAAGTTAAAGTGCCTATGGGTAACAAAAGTCAGAATGCAGCTTTCTGATGCCAGATCAGTGAAGTAAACTAAGATTTTCCAAACAGTTAGGTGGACAAATTCATTTTGACAACCTCATTTTGGTGTTAGATAGTACTTCTAACAAAGTATACCAAAATCTTTTTATTTGCAAGGTAATAGGCACAGTATGACCACTAATAAAACAGATGCCATTATTTGATCCTTTTATATTTTGTTGTAACATAAGCCTGAGGGAGAGAATTAATAAATGATTAAGTTCTCCAAGTTTTCATAATTACCATGATGTGGTAACCATAAATTCTTGAGCCACTGTAGCCAGTGATTAAGTACATACTGTGACACGAAAAGGTATTATGATGTTTTCATTTCTACCAGATCAGAGATATGATGGTTAATTTTATCTGTCAACTTGAGTGAGTCAAAGGATGCCAAGATACCTGGTAAAATATTTTTTCTGGTTGTGTCTGTGAGGGTGTTTCTGATGGAGATTAGCATTTGGATTAGTAGAATGAGTAAAGGAAATCTGCCCTTCCCGTTGTGGGCAAACTCCATCCAGTCCATAGAAGTCCTGCCTGAATAAACAAAAAGGATGAGGAAGAGCCAATTCCCCGCCTCCTTGTGCTAGAACATTCATCCTCTTCTGCCCTGGTGGTCCTGGTTTTTGGAACTTTGACCTGGGACCAGGATTTAGATCACACATGCTCCCTCCTGTAAGTAATGCCATTGATTCCCTTGGTTCTCAGGTCATTGGACTCAGACTGAATTAAATATTGACTTCTCTAGTTCTCCAGCTTGCAGAGGGGATATTGTGGAACTTCTTGGACTCCATAATTGGTGTGAGCCAATTCCCATAATAGATCTTCTTTTTATATCTCTCTATATCCTAATGGTTTAGTCTCTTTGGAGAACGCTGACTAATACAGAGATTTACATTCATTGTGAACTCATTCTAGATCTATTTATGTTTTCTTCTCGGAACCAGGATAAGCCAGAGTAATCCATAATAGCAGAGTGCTCTTTGTCCTTATGACACCCCTCACAAATATGTGTGCTATATAGTATAGCAAGGGAATAGAGAGACAGAACTCCAAAGCAGCTAGGAAAAGGTAAGACTCTGATGACCTATAGAGATAATAGCAGGTTAACCACAAAGAAAAATAGAATATTTCCCTCATAAAAAATCGAACCAAGATAGCAAGACATGGCAGGTATTGAACAGGATAACTGAGAGAGCAAATCCTTCAGAAAAATATAATTGATTAAAAATAATTAAGAACGTGAAGTCTTAATGCACACAAGATTTTAAAAATAATGCTGTGTTTTGTAATAATAATCCTGCAAAAACAACAACAACATCTATTTTTTACATTAGACTAACATGTAAAAAGGAACTCAGAACCTAAAAGAAAGGCAAAGCAAACTTAGTGTGAATGGTACAATAAAATGAATCTAACCCAGATAAATAATGATTATAACTACATCTGATTTCATGCCTAGAAGAATGGAATTAAAAATTGAAATATACTGCTTGGGAAGCACAAGTGGCAGGATGACTTGAGCCCAGGAGTTGGAGACCGGCTTGGGCAACACAGTGAGACACTATGTCAAAAAAGATAAAAGGAAAAAAATTGACACAAATCACTGAGCAATACTTAGTCTGTGATAAAAATAACTATACATGTATTATGTTAGTAAAAGACTAATTTATATTAATTATTTGGTTGTTTCTGTGAAGTCCAAAATTAAATAATTTGAGAAGTTGAATTTTGATGCATAGAATGTTGTGATCACATAGGAAATGTCCATAATAGGTATTACTTCAGAACAATTTTTTAAACCCACTAAAATGATTTCTATTTTTAAAGCAAATTGACAATGGAAAGATATTAAAATTACAGTATTTTTTCCAGGATATATAATATCACTTTGACTGTCCTTGAAGGATACTTTAAAAGAGAGAACAAATTCATCCCCTTTCACTTTTTTTCTTCAGTTTCTCATTTGAAAATGTATATCATGAGCTGTTCTCAATGACTATAAAACACACAGACATGCACAAACACATACATAATAAAACTAGTTCCATTTGGACTTTAGAGCATATATCTATGCATAGTGGCAGCTAGTCTTGGACTTTTGACATTGGTGACTAATTTCTGCTTATTTATTACTTGCTGTTCTGCAAAGGCACCAAGACAAAATAAACATTCAGTAACCATTTGGTAAGTAGTTAAGTATTAAGTAACCACCATAATCTAACGTACTCATGAGATTTTGCAAAATAAGTAACACAAAATATTTTGCCTTGTGTATCCAGAACTTTTTTCCAGGTATAGTTTTCTCACTAATGCAGAGTGCAGATCTAGAAACCACCATCTTATAGAACTCACTGAATAATTTTAGTAGTTTGTCAGTGATCTTCGTTAGCATTTAGTTTTTTTTTTAAAGAAATTATTATATCATCTGCCAATAGTGACACCTGAAATGCTTTCTGTAAAAAGATAGACATAGACAAGTGGAACAGAACAGAGGGATCAGGAGTAATGCCACACATCTACAATGATCTGATCTTTGACCAACCTGACAAAAACAACCAAAGGGGAAAGGATTTCTTGTTTAATAAATGGTGTTGGGAAAACTGGCTAGCCATGTGGAAAAAGCTGAAAATGGACCCCTCCCTTACACCTTACACTAAAATCAACTCCAGATGAATTAAAGATTTAAACATAAGACCTAACACGTGAAAATCCTAGAAGAACACATAGGCAAAACCATTCAGGACATACACAATAGGCAAGGACTTCATGATTAAAACACCAAAAGTATTGGCAACAAAAGCCAAAACAGACAAATAACATGTTATTAAACTTAAGAGCTTCTGCACAACAAAAGAAACAATCATCAAAGTGAACTGCCAACCAACAGAACGGGAAAAAAATTTTGCAATCTATGCATCTGACAAAGGGCTAATATCCAGAATCTAGAAAGAACTAAAGCAAATCTACAAGAAAGAAACAAACCCTTTCAAAAGTGAACGAAAGTTATGAACAGACATTTTTCAAAAGAAGACATTTATGAGGTCAACAAACATATAAAAGAAGTTCATCATCACTAATCATTAGAGAAATGCAAATCAAAACCACATTGAGATACCATTTCATGCTAGTTAGAATGGTGATCATTAGAAAATCTGGAGATAACAGATGTTGAAGAGGATGTGGAGAAACAGGAACGCTTTTACACTGTTGGTGGGAGTGTAAATTAGTTCAACCATTGTAGAAGACAATGTGGCGATTCCTCAAGGATCTAGAAATAGAAATTCCATTTGACCCAGAAATCCCATTACTGGGTATACCCAAAGGATTATAATTCATTCTATTATAAAGACACACACATGCATATGTTCATTGTGGCACTGTTTAAAATATCAAAAACCTGGAACCAACCCAAATGCTCATCAATGATAGACTGGACAAGGAAAATGTGGTACATATAAATCATGGAATGCTATGCAGCTATAAAAAAGGATGAGTTCATGTCCTTTGTAGGGACATGGATGAATCTGGAAACCATCATTCTCAGCAAACTGACACAAGAACAGAAAACCAGATACCGCATGTTCTCACTCAAGGCAGGTGTTGAATAATGAGAACACATGAGCACAGGCAGGTAAACGCCACAAACTGGGATCTGTTGGGGGATAGTGGGCTAGGGGAGGGTTAGTGGAGGCTAGGGGCAGTTGGGGAGGGATAACATTGGGAGAAATTCCTGCTGTAGGTGATGGGAGGATGGAGACAGCAAACCACCAAGGCATGTGTGTACCTAGGCAACAATCCTGCAAGATCTGCACATGTACCCCAGAACTTAAAGTACAATAGAACAAATGGTGCTAACAGAAATAAAATAAAATCAGTTTCTATGATATACAAATGCAACTCTAGGGGCACTTCTCATGCTTTTTCTCATGGAAGTTTTTAAAATTTGTGTGACAAATTTTAAGCAAGTGATAGTAGGGTGTTTTGAGGAAGGGACTGATTTTCCTTATCGATCTAAGTTGTTTGAGGCTGCTCTGAATGACTGGGTGACTTTAAACGTTTTCTTATTTCCCTCTACATTTTATTTGTACTATTTCATACTTTTACATTTTTCTTTGAGTGATATTTATTCGAGAACTTTTAATTTTTACTTACAAACTAGAAGTTTGAATGTAGAGTCTGTGTTTTACTTTCCTCTATATTCCCTGAAATCTTGGTGACATCAATTTTATATTTCAGAAGTAAAAAAAAAAAAATTGGATAAGCATAATTGAGTACATTTACATTGAAATGGATATTAGTTGAGAGAAAGCAATGCATTCTACTATTAGCTATGGTTAGACTATTTTCTCAGGTCAGATTTGTTTCCAAAACCCCCTTATTATTCCCCTTTTTTCCTCTCTGCAAAATAAAGAGAGGACCTAATGAACCCTCATCAGTCAAAAGACAAACCTTCTTCTCAAAAATGATGGCACTGCTTATTTACAGGGGCACACTCGGTGAACCAACCCTATTCAACCCACCAGCAACTTTATGGACTGGAAATACGTCTGTTCGTTAACACATAAGGAGACTTGGGCCAGTGCTGTTACTGGCACAAATATTCCCATAATTATGCATTTTCTTATTCTCACAACATCTTTTCAGTAAAGCTTGTTATTTCATATGTATTTTTTTATTTTCAAATTAGTTTGGTGGCCAAATCCTCAAAACACATAAGTGTTCCGACAATGACTGGCAGAGATATTTTTGGATTAGAAATAAGGGAGGTATTTTTCATGTGCATAAAATAAAGCTTATTTTCAATCCAGCAACTACACATGCTGTACTCTATTTTATACTCATATTTGGTTCAGACCAAAGGGTCAGCTGATATAGAGCAGTTTAGTGGGCTGTGCTCTTTTCAGCCTGACAAACAGCAATTTGATGCCGTAGGAACTTCTTATTAAGCCATGGTAGGTTAGGGAGTCCAGGGCTAAGAGAATTTTCCTAAAATATTGGCTGAGGCATTTGTGTTAGCTTAATTGTACATTTGCCCTTTGACTAAAATTAGGGATTAAGTCCCCTCCCTGGGAACTGTATCTAAAGTTAGTAAGAAGTTAGACTGCACATTCTAATTAGATCTTTTATATTTCATACTATCATGAGGTTTTTGTCTTGACAACCGCACACCATTCCATTATGCTCCTTTTTAGAAAAGATTTTCCCATCATACTTTATGCAAGACTGTCTCTGTGTTATATTAATAGTGGTTCGCCGGTTGTGACTGGACATTGTGTAGGAGGTTGGCTAGCAATTGAGTTGTAGTTATGCTACATAGCACCTTTACC
Source organism: Sapajus apella (assembly GCF_009761245.1). NCBI lineage: Eukaryota > Metazoa > Chordata > Mammalia > Primates > Cebidae > Sapajus > Sapajus apella. Next base: position 39,331,208 of record NW_022436941.1, read on the forward strand.
TTTCCCTTATTTCATTTTGTCAACTTCAACACAGCATGGCTTTGTTTTAACAAAGAACTTTCTGAGGGTCTCAAAGCTGCTCAGGTGGCTCATTAATAATGTCTCTCAATGTTTGCTTGATCTCTACTACTTGAGAATTCTCAGCATCACCTGAAAACATCTTCAACTGTTGCATTGCTTTGTCAAAATGACATTCTTGAACAGAAATATCTGTTACCATAGAAGCTAAGATTATATGGTGCAACAGTAAAAAGAACTTAACTCAAAAAATAAAATAAATAGAAATGGTGACAGTATTCAAAACTACATATAATATTATGTTCCACTGTAATATATTTTTCTTAGTGAACAATAGAGTACTGATTATTAAGGATTATTTGTGGGAATAGTACTCATTTTGCCTTTTTTTAATTGCTTCTCTAGGAATTTTTGTTATTGCTATTTTTCTGGATCTTTTGTAACCTGTTCCCAGAAGAAAAAGGAGAGCTATTTTCTGCACTGAGTTGTAATCTCAGGTTTCCCAGTTCCTCAAATCCTCCCACCGATGTTTGCTTCATGACTGATAAATGAGTCACCTATACACATATCTAATAAAATGACATGCTGTTTTGCAGTTAACCAAGCTTTCCTGCATAATGGTTATGTAGAAACAAGAACTTATTTCCTTTTGCAAAAAATAATTCTTTATTTATTTTTATTTTAATTTCTTTTGAGACAGGGTCTCACTCTGTTGCCCTGGCATGGATCACTATAGCCTTGACCCTTTGGGCTCAGGTCATCCTCCCACCCCAGACTCTTGTGAACCTGGGACTACAGGCACATGCCACCATGTCTAGATAATTTTTTGTAGAAGAAAGTTTTCACCACGTTGCCTAGACTGGTCTCAAACTACCAGGCTCTAGTGATTCACCAACCTTGGTCTCCCAAAGTGCTGGAATTAAAGATATGAGCCACCGCTCCTGGCCTAAAATAATTCTTTAATTTACAATCTGTAAAATAAGAAAACCAAGTTCTAAGATCCCTTTTGGAACAAACATTATATGAACCACATTGTATGAACCTATAATTATGACTTTCCCTAAAATAGGAATATTTTACTAAATTTTATTTTTTTTTTGAAACAGGCAGCAGGCTGAAATCATAGAAGGAAATTTAAAAAAAATAGAAAATGTCTGCTTCACTATTAATTAAAATTAACACTTAAAAATATTTAAATTAGACTTTTTCTTAAATGTTTGAAGGCAGTGTATATCTCATTCTCTTTCCTGAGACTTTCTATGGCAACTCTCCTCTGTGAGGGGCAATGTGAAATGCACAATGTTGCTAAACCCTCTAAGCCTATTCCCAAATGCAGGGCTTATCTTCCAACCAGGCTATGGAATTATTTCCCTTTGTATTATAATAATTTATATAGAAACTTTTATCTCTTTGAGTTTTAATAAGTTAAGTTTATGACTGATATTTCAGACTCTTAAATAGAATGCATTTTATAGCCTTCAGGCATAGTTCTTATACAGCAAGATGAATAACAAAATCAAATACTTGTCATACATTAAAGTTGAACACAGTTGAAAGTGCTTTAGATACTCAAAACTTACCAGAACTGAAGTTAGCACAACAGTGAAGTAAAAAAATGGATTCCTTTAAATTCTTATTTGTGATATTAAGATGAGTCTATATCTCTTAACTCTCTCATACACTTTTATATTAAGGGATTTTGCCATATGTCACTTATGCAGTGATGGAGGTCTCAAGAATTCCAATTGGTAAAATAATTCACATCATTTCACCTAGAATTGCAATCTTCTTATCCAATTTTATACAATTCCTTAAAAATTCATAGCAATAATTTGATTAAAATGCTATATGATTCAGCCATGAATTGAAGAAATCAAATTTAGAAGACAAAATTAGAAGTGCAAATTTGTTTTAGGCATATTTTCCTGGAATCATGAAAAAGAAACACATGCACACATATGTTCATTGCAGTCCTGTGTACAATGGCAAAGATGTGGAACCAACCCAAATGCCTATCGATGATAGACTGGACAAAGAAAATATGGTACATATACACCATGGAATACTATGCAGCCGTAAAAAAACGTTGCATTTGTGTCCTTTGCAGGGACTTGGTTGAATCTGGAAATCATCATTCTCAGCAAACTGACACGAGAACAGAAAGCCAAACACCGCATGTTCTCACTCTTAGGTTCGAAGTTCAACTTGGATCTCACGGGTCTAAAATCAAGGTGTCAGTGGGCTGTGTTCCTAGTGGAGGCTCTACGACAGCTTCTACGACCTCTCCTTTTCCAGCATCTAGAGGCTTTCCTGCATTCCTAGGTGTGTGACTCTTTTCTTCATCTTCAAAGCCAGCAACAGCAGATTGAGTCCTTAAAATGCTCTCTCTTTATTTCTCTTTTCCATAGTTACATCTTCCTCTTCTATTTTTAAGAACACTCGATTACATAGGGCCCACCCTGACAATCCAGAATAATCCCCTTATTTTAAGATCTGCTGGTTATCATCCTTAATTCCATCTCCAACCTTAATTCCCCTTTGCCATGTATAGTAACATATTCACAGGTTCCAGGAATTAAATGGACATAGACATCTTTGGGAGCGATTTTTTCTACCTATTACAGTAGGGTAGACTTTCCCCAAACTTTGCCCTTTCCTCATTCAAGTGAAATTGTATAGTGCCCTTTCTTAATTCTTTGCAAAATAAATTGTTACCTATGGAAAAAGAAAAAAAGAAAGAAAAAAAAAATGCTTAGTACTAATGCTGCAAATGTGTTGCCTTTAAGCTCTAAGTAGAAATCTGGGAAGATGGTGAATAATAATTCATTAAGATACCTGAGCTATATCAATATACATTCATTTATATTTTTCTTTTGTCTCATTGTGATTCATTTTTACATTTAATTGAGATAAAAAATACAATCAAAATAAAATTTAGAAATCTATTTAAGAAACCATCATAATAGGTTAACTGTGACTTAGAGCATAAAAGAAAAGTAACACAACATGTAAAATACTTCCAGGAATACTACCTTCTCTGCAATAGTATTTTTTTTTTCCTTTTCAACTGTGAAATTGATCTAAAATCTCATCCTGGCTTTCTTAACTGCATTTTCAAATGAATGAAATTATAAGAAAAAATAATGTTTAAAATATGGTTTTATTTTAAATGTTTCTATAATTACTCAAATAATAGAGGAATACAATATTGGAAAATGTCAAACCTTTCCAATAAAGTGAAAATACCATTGTACCTTCATATAATCCTGTTTTCCTCCCTAGAAATAACCACTGGTAAGGGCCTAGTTTATACACATCCAGACCTTAGTGTATTGATTTACAAAAACCACACACGTAAACACACACGCTTTTTGTTACCCTGTTTTTAACAGATCATATGTAATTTTCTCTGAATTGCATTTGATAACAATATGACTTGGAGATTTCCTTGTGTCAGTATGTTTAAATTTGCTTCTTTCTTTTAAAATATTAAAGAGCATTCCGCAGTATATGTGTACGTTGTTTTACTCCACCATCTTTTTTTGATAGCATTGCATTTGACTTCAAGTTTTTAAAATTAAAATGTCTTTTTAAATCTTGAAGTTCCAGAAGTATTCTTTTATTTTCATCTAATTCTTTGAAAATACAGCTTTTCTTGCATTTATTTCTTGAAATTCGTGTTTTTAAATGTGGTTTGAGAAAGATTTCTAACTTTTAAAATGAATATTCAATTTTATTCACACCATTTATTGGCTAGCCTATTTTTAAATCACTATTTGAAACTTCATCTCCATCCTACACAATTTTTCAATGTACACAAAAACCACTTTCGGTCTTGCTGTAAATCAGCAAAAAAACTCTTTACCCTAAATTATCTGCTGTCAAAACTCCATTAAAATGCTGTGCAGGTATCAATGTCTCAGTGCCACATGAAGAATATGCTTTCTCATAATACAGGTCTTATATTTATGTCTTTATGTTTCAGCTACTAAGACCTCCTCGATTCTTTCAGATATTTGAAAATTATTTGAACATGGGGATACGCGTAGGGTAATTAGGCATTCAAAAGCAGTTTTTTTTTAGGGCCCATACCTTGCTTTTTTGAGTCTTCTCAGCACACTTCCTCTCTCAGAAATTAAATGCTTTTATACTGCCTCTGGCCACCTGGAAATATATGTGAGATCCATAGAGACTTCTCCTATAGGCGTAGTTCACTTGTCCATGTGTCCTTAGTTCAATTAAACATGTATTGTTCTTAATGCTATGCCTAAGGTACTTCAAGGTAATAAATGTTATAAGATATGTTGATACTAAATGCCCCACTGCTGAGGAAGGGAATTAAAGAGCAAATGAGGAAGAGAGAGAAGGAGGGATTGTAATACTCCTGGGTCTAGCAACATATCTAATCATCACTGCATTGCTAGGGTTGACTTGCCAAGGAATAGAAATTACAGCATTTCTTATTTGGGAAACAATAAATTTTAGAAAGGTGGAAAAACACACAAGAAAATTAGGAACATAATATCCGCTATTGAGTATTAGAGAGAGCACATGTTAAAGACTTGTTTTTAGGAATGGCAGCTCTGCCTTTAAATCTCAGGATTACTAAAAATATGAGATCTAAATGCTAATACACACCAATTCAGAGAGAGAAGATGGGATTCATCAAAACCAGTTAGAAAAGCTGATTAATAACTATGTCATAAAAAAATTCAAAAGGATGGTAATGAAAATAAAATTGAAGGTTCTTATCTATGGGAGCCCTTATATTTATTCTACTGTAAGTTTAAAACATAATCTAAATTAGGGAATATACATACTATACATATTCTTCTGATTTTCTCTAACTGTAAAAAATGCCTTTAATTATCCAGTAAAATTTCCCATCATCACTTTCCACATCTTGTCAACTTTATCAAGGGGAAAGGGAACTATAAGCAAAAGAAAAAACTGTAGTAAATTGGAAGGCAATAAATGAGAATTCTCCACCCTGATTCCCTCTGACCAGAGAAATTCTCATTTATACAGCAAATTTATGTGTATGTCTGTGTGTATACGAATATGCATAATTATTTGTCTTCCTGTGTTAGGACTAATTTAATGCTCTGATTTCTGCTGATATTGGAATGGTCACTATTTGTTTGTGTTATTTCTTATATTTGCTTTCCTATATTTATTTGAATTTTTGTTTTCTTATTATTGAATTTTGCGTGAGTTCTTTATATTTGAATACAAATCCTTTTCTAAGACATGTGATTTGCAAATAGTTTCTCCTATTCAGTGACTTACTTTTTTATTTTTAAACAGTGCCTTCTGACAAGCAGAGTTCTTAGTTTTTGTGAAGTCTAAATGGTCTATTTTTATGTTTAACTTATTAGATGTATATCAATAGAAATGTATTCAATTTAAATCAGTTGGGGAAGTGAGCTTATGATGTCTTATCTAAGGTTTACATACAAACCCGAAGGTCATAAATATGTTCTCCCATGTTTTACTCTAAAAGCTGGGGAGTTTCAGTTTTTGCTTTGCTTTTCAGTCTCTGTTGCATTTTAGGCTCATTATTGTACATGCTATAACTTTGGGATCAGCTAAATTTTTTGAATATGGATATCCAGATTTTCCGCAAAATTTTTTGGAAAAACTATCCTTATTCCACTAAACTGCACTCGCAACTCTAGAAAATAGACTTATATGGTTGTGTCTATTTCCAGACTCTATTTTGTTCCTTTGACTTATTTGTCTAATTGAACACCCATACTATCCCCTCTTTCCTAGAGAAGCTTTAGAATAAGTATTGAAATCAGGCAATGTAATTTCTCAAGTTTGCTCCCTTTTTTCCCCAAAATTGGCTTTAAATATTCAATTTCCTTGTCATTTCCACATGAATTTAAAATTAGCATTATTTTATTAAATATCTGCTGCAATGTTGAATACAATTGCTTTTAACTTATAGATCGATTTGGGAAAATAGACATCTAAATAAAAGTCAGCTAATCCATAGACACATATAGTTCTTCATTTATTTTTCTTCAAAGTTCTCTCTAAAACGTTTTTCAGTTTTTGGTGTATAAGCTTTTCAAATATTTTGTAAGCTTCATCTCTAAGTATTGCATTTTTTGATGCTTTTGCATATATAAAGAAATTAAAATGTCTACATATGTGCATGTACACACACATATAGACATTTTAATTTCTAATTGTTCATAGCTAGTATACAGAGATATAGTTCGTTTCTGTATGTTACTTTTACATAGGTTTAAATTCCATGACAGATTATTATTCTGTTTCGATTAATTGTATTTTTAAATTTTCATATAACAAGAAAAATGTCTTTATATGTATCTATTTAGTTTCAATTTGTGGTGTTTTTCATTCTTTTCTGTGGATCTGGAATCCCACCTGTTATCATTTACATCTGTCTAATGTCTAGATCTTTTGGTAATACAGTCTTTAAGCACCATATGTCTGAAAAATCTTTATTTTGCCTTTCATTTTAAAATGAATTTTTATGGTAGACATAATATTAGGTTTATCTATTTTTTTCTCTCAAAACTTTAAGAAACATATCTGTTGTACTGTTTCTGATAAGAAATCTTTTTTTTTTTTTTTTTACGGTAGTCTGTAGTTGCTTTTAAGATTTTTTTCATTACTCCTTTAAGAAATTTGCTTTATGGTGTGTCTTCACGTTTTGTTTAGTTTTGATTTCAGACTTGTGCTTGAGGTTCTTTGAGTTTCTTCGTTCTTTGAGTTTATAGTTTATACAAATTTCAAAAATATTCAGTATTATTAAGAGTTTTAAAAATTCAAAATATATTAATAGCTTAATTTTACATGTTCTCAGTCCTGTAGAGTTGTTCCACAGTCCACTGATGCCCTTTTATTTTTTCAGTCTTTTTTTGTCTGTGTTTCACATTGAATATTTTAAATTATTTATGTATAAAATTTATTAATTTGCTAATATTTTATTCTGCAATATCAAATCTTATGGAATCTTCTGCTGTGTATTCTGAATTTCAGAATTTTTTAAGAATCTATAGAAATTTCCTTTGGGTTTTGTTTTCTGCATCAGTGATTTTTATCATTTTATTTATTTATTTATTTATTTTTTAGTGACGGGGTACAGAGCAGGGGCAGATGTCACTATGCCACCCAGGCTGGAGTACAGTGGCAGAATTATTGCTCAGTGTTCCTCAAACTTCTTGGCTCAAGGGATCTTCCCACCTCAGCCTCCCAAGTACCTGGGTTTACATGTGAGCCATTGCAATAGTGGTTTTAATAAAGAAGAAAAAAAAAACATGCTTCTTACAGAAAATAGCTAAGCTCATCAGTCTACAGTTCTTTAAACAAAGCAATCTGTGATTTAAACGGGGGTAAGTATCAGAACTGTGCAGAGCACCTTGTCTTCAGTACAATTCGTTGACTCTCCGTTTGTGGGCAAAGATAAGTCTTCTTGTTTTTGTTTAGGAGGGTATATACAATGAGATGAGAGGCAAAACGATTTTCCACAAGATTGTTTGATTTTGGCCATTAGATTTTTCCTGTCAGAACCATGCACATGCCTGACTACTGAGACTTTGTTTCATTGCAAACCTTTACCACCACCAGCATGTTCACACCTAAGTGAATGTTCTGCTTCATGAAAAGAAGAAAATATGGTTCTGGAGTTTAAACAGCTGTGAAGTTTTAACCACAGCTTTCTCTTGGCCATCAGCATACATTCCTTTTGGAGGCATGCATTTTCATGTGTTGCTTAAGACAGTCTTTACATTTGAATGTCTTCAGAGACATATTTCACATGTTTTGTCTCATGCTTCATGTGATATTGTCTCTTTGGGTTTTTCTCACATTTCAAGAAGCTCTGTCCATCGTTTTGCCTCAGAGAAAAGTCTTGTCTGACACACAGAGCCCTCTGAGCCTTTCTCTTCCTTTCAATCTGCTGGGTGAAGCAAAGTGTTTCCCACACCCTTCATGGTTTTCTTGAAGAGTGTTTTGTTAGTATAATGGCACTGATAAATTTCCAGCTGCTACTGTTTCCTAAACTCCACATTCGACCTGAGTGCACTTTCAGGAGTGGTCATGGTTGGGTGTATGGTAGTTGAGTCTTTTTTATATCTTCCCTAATTCTATATAGCACGTTCGACCTTTTCTGTAACTTCTTAAACATATAGAATACTGTAATAATACCAGATAAAACATTCATTTATAACACTCTATCTGTGTCTTTTGGGGGTATTTTTCTATCAGTTGATTTTCATTTTATTGTGGGCGTACTTTTCAGCTTCTTTGCATGACTGTAATTTTTCATCAAAAACAAACATGAGGAATTTCATCTCTACTGCAAATTTTTGTATTCCAGTGAATACAACTGAGCTTTATTCTGAGTTGCAGTTAGATTTTTTGGATATGGTTTGACTCTTTGGGTTCTTAATTTAGAGCCATTTTAGGTGGAGCCAGAGGAGCCTTTTGATTAGGACTAATTGTAACCCCTACAGATTCAAAACCTTTATGAATATGATTCTGAACAAATTTTGAAGCTTTCCAATTTAGTTCTTGGGAAAAGGATTGATTACCAGTCCCATGTGAGCTTGGGACTTTTTCTCCTTAATCCTCTCATAAATCTTACTTGGTCTAATATTTTGTTGTTGGGAGGGAGGGGTGTTATTTCCCCTGGTCTCAGATGATTTCCCCGTGTATATAGGCTATGCAGTATTCAACTCTATCTTGAAGGGGACCTTTTGCCATTACCTCAAGATGATTCTCTGTGCCTCTCTCTTCACTCTCGTATTCTGCCTTCTCTTCTGTATTCTAGCTAACCATTGCTACCTTAGTCTGCCAGATAAATCTACTCATCTCAAAGAGACAAGAAAACCAAGTTTAACATAGATTCTCTATCCTCAAATCACTGGCTGGTTACTTTCTCCATGCAGAAAGCTGGGCCAACATAAGACTCACCTTGTTCAGTTCTTTTCTCTCCAGATCACTAACCTTAATTGTTTGTTAACCAATGTCTCAACAACTAGGGTTTATATATTGTATTGGTTTTATTGCTGTTCTGGGGTAAGGAATAAATCTAGCCCTATCTTAGCTAAAAACATTAAAAAGTTTTTATTTTTATTAAGTTCATCTCATTTTATCTTTTATAGTTTATAAGTATTGTGCCCTATCAAAAATACTTGCTTACTATAAATATTTCTATTCAGTTTCCTTATATAATTTTTGTAGTTGTAACCCTTACACTTAGATCCATTATTTTTAGTGATTTAATTTAGTACATAGTGTGTGATAAGAGGTAGTTTCATTTTTATGCATTTAGATATATAATAGTTTCATCAAAATATCTTGAAATTCCTTTCACTGTGCAGAAGCCCTGGAGGTTAATTAGATCCCATTTGTCTATTTTGGCCTTTGTTGCCAATGCTTTTGGGGTTTTAGCCATGAAGTCCTAGCCTATGCTTATGTCTTAAATGGTTTTGCCTAGGTTTTCTTCTAGGGTTTTTATGGTGTTAGGCCTTATGTTTAAGTGTTCAATCCATCTGGAGTTAATTTTAGTATAAGGTGTCAGGAAGGGGTCCAGTTTCTGCTTTCTGCACATGGCTAGCCAGTTTTCCCAACACCATTTATTAAACAGTGAATCCTTTCCCCATTGCTTGTTTTTGTCAGGTTTGTCAAAAATCAGATGGTTGTAGATGTGTGGCATTGCCTCCAATTCCTCTGCTCTGTTTCATTGTTCTATATCTCTGTTTTGGTACCAGTACCATGCTGATTTGATTACTGTGGCCTTGTAGTATAGTTTGAAGTCAGGTAGAGTGATACCTCCAGCTTTGTTCTTTTTGTTTAGAATTGACATGGCTATGCAGGCTCTCTTTTGGTTCCATATGAAGATTAAGGTTGTTTTTGCCAATTTTGTGAAGAAGGTCATAGGTAGCTTGATGGTGATAGAATTGAATCTATAAATTACTTTGGGCAGTATGGCCATTTTCACAATATTGATTCTTCCTAACCATGAGCATGTAACATTTTCCCATCTGTTTGTGTCCTCTCTTATTTCCTTGAGCGGTGGTTTGTAGTTCTCCTTGAAGAGGTCCTTTACATCCTTTGTTAGTTGTATTCCTAGGTATTTTATTCTCTTTGTAGCAATTGTGAATGGCAGTTCATTCTTGATTTGGTTCTCTTTAAGTCTGTTATTGGTGTATAGAAATGCTTGTGATTTCTGCACATTGATTTTGTATCCTGAGACTTTGCTGAAGCTGCTTATCAGTTTAAGGAGATTTTGGGCTGAGACAATGGAGTCTTCTAAATACGCAATAATGTCATCTGCAAATAGAGACAATTTGACTCCCTCCTTTACTAACTGAATTCTCTTTATTTCTTTTTGTTGCCAGGTTGCTCTGGCTAGAACTTCCAATACTATATTAAATAGGAGTGGTGAGAGTGGCATCCTTGTCCGGTGCCAGATTTCAAAGAGAATGCTTCCAGTTTTTGCCCATTCAGTATGATATTGGCTGTGGGTTTGTCATAAATAGCTTTTATTATTTTGAAATATCTTCCATCAATACCCAATTTATTGAGAGTTTTTAGCATAAAATAGCTGTTGAATTTTGTCAAAGGCCTTCTCTGTATCTACTGAGATAATCATGTGGCTTTTGTCTTTGGTTCTGTTTATGTGATGGATTACTTTTATAGACTTGCACATGTTGAACCAGCCTTGCATCCCCAGGATGAAGCCTACTTGATTGTGAAGGATAAGCTTTTTGATGTGCTGTTGCCCTCAGTTTGCCGGTATTTTGTTCAAGATTTTTGCACCTATTTTCATCATGGATATTGGTCTGAAGTTTTGTTGTTGTTGTTGAGTCTCTGCCAAGTTTTATCAGGATGATGTTGGTGTCATGAAATGATTTGGGAGGAATTCCCTCTTTTTTGTATTGTTTGGAATAGTTTCAGAAGGAGTGGTACCAGCTCCTCTTTGTACGTCTGGTAGAATTCGGCTGTGAACCCATGTGTAATTGGGCCTTTTTTGTTTGGTAAGCTATTAATTTCTGCCTCAACTTCAGCCCTTGTTATTGATCTATTCAGGGCTTCAACTTCTTCCTGGTTTAGACTGGGAGGGTGCAAGTGTTCAGTAATTTATCCATTTTCTCCAGATTTACTAGTTTATATGCATAGAGTTGTTTGTAGTAATCTCTGATGGTAGTTTGTATTTCTGTGGAATCAGTGGTGATATCCCCTTTATCATTTTTTATTGCATCTATTTGATTCTTCTCTCTTTTCATTTTTATTATTCTGGCTAGTGGTCTATTTTGCTGATCTTTTCAAAAAACCAGCTCCTGGATTTATTGATTTTTTGAAGAGTTTTTTGTGTCTCTGTCTCCTTCTGTTCTGCTCTGATCTTAGTTTCTTGTCTTCTTCTAGCTTTTTAGTTTTTTTGATATTGCTACTCCAGCTTTTTTAATTTAAAGAAACAATCATTAGAGTGAACCGGCAACCAACAGAATGGGAAAACATTTTTGTAACTTACCCATCTGACAAAGGGCTAATATCCAGAATCTACAAAGGACTAAAACATATTTAAGAGAAGAAAACAAACAAACCCATTCAAAAGTGCTCAGAGGACATGAACACTTTTCAAAAGACGATTTATATGAGGCTAACAAACATGATGAGCATATAAAAAAATGCTCATCATCACTGTTCATTAGAGAAATGTAAATCAAAACCACTATGAGATACTATCTCACACCAGATAGAATAGTGATCACTAAAAAATCTGGAGAAAACAGGTGCTGGAGAGGATGTGGAGAAATAGGAACACTTTTACACTGTTGGTGGGAGTGTAAATTAGTTCATCCATTGTGGAAGACAGTGTGGTGATTCCACAAAGACATAGAAATAGAAATTCCATTTGACACAGCAATCCCATTACTGAGTATATATTCAAAGGATTATAAATTGTTCTATTATAAAGACACATGCACATGTATGTTCATTGCGGCACTGTTTGCAATAGCAAAGACCTGGAACCAACCCAAATGCCCATTAACAATAGACTGCACAAGGAGAATTTGACACATATACACCATGGAATACTATGCAGCCGGAAAAAGGATGAGTTCATGTCCTTTATAGGGACATGGATGAATCTGGAAATCATCATTCTCAGTGAACAGATACAAGAACAGAAAATCAAACACTGCATGTTCTCACTCGTAGGCAGGTGTTGAACAATGAGAACACATGGACACAGGGAGGAGAGCATCACACACTGGGTTCTGTTGGGAGGGACTAGGGGAGGGACAGTGGTGGGTAGGGATTTGGGGAGGGATAACATGGGGAGAAATGCGAGATATAGGTGATGGGGATGGAGGCAGCAAACCTCATTACCATGTATGTAAATATGTAACAATCTTGCATGTTCTGCATGTGTACCCCAGAACCTAAAGTGCAATAAAATATATTTTTTAAAAAATCTTGAAAGTTCATCCTTTACACATTGAATTACCTTGATGTTTTATGAAAAATTTATTCACCGTATGTGAGTTTTATATTTTGGCCTTCCTATTATTTTATATTGGTCTATATTTCTACCATTATATCATACCACACTCCATTTGTTACTATACCTTTGCAATAAGTATTAAAATCAGGTAATTTTAGTTATTTAACATTGTTTTTGTATGAAGTTTAAGAGAAGCTTGCTAATTTCCATTTTGGTTTGATGACTTTAAAATCGTAAATAAAGAGATTTGAAATATTTACAATATTGGTCTTCTGATATATAATGATAGTACTGTTTTTTATTCACTTAGGTCTTCCATAATTTCCCTTAACAATCTTTCATACTGTTCATTGTGCAGGACTTGCACATTTCCTATTAAATATATCCCTAAAAATTTCCTAAATTTGATACAGGTGTGTATAGAATTTGTTTTCATTTATTTAAATGTCCATTTATTTGTTGCTTGCATTCAGCAACCTGATAAAAATCTTTAATAGTTCTCAAAACATTTTCGGAGATTATTCAAGATTTTCTCTAGAGAACCACATATCATCTGTGAATAAAAAATTATTAAATCCCTTATTTATTCAATATTTTGTACTCTCCTACTTCTCCTGAGGCTAGCAGACAGTATTAGACAATTTGATATTGTCACACTAATCAACAAGGCTCTGTTTGTTTTTAGTTCTTATTCTTCTCAAAATAAAAAATGTTGTATTTTGGATATTTTATATTTTTTTGTTTTCAATATCACTAGTCTCTTCTGAAATGTCTAATCTGCTGTTATTCGATACAGTGTTTTTTCATTTCAGGTATTTGTTTTATATGGATGGATGTGTATTGAGTCATTCAACATACCTCCTATGCCTCTCATAATTATATTCATCTTTTTCTCTACTGTCTTAAATTTGGTATCTATTTATAAAAACTTTTTTTAAAACATCTGTGGTTGATAACTCTATTATCTTGATAATTTTTGATTGGGTAATGGACACTGTGGTTTTACATATTGGGTCCAGAGTTTTATATTCTTTTTGTGTTGGACATTGCTTTGGTATCCATTTAAATACTTTGTCATCAGTTTAATCATTTTTTTTTTTGTACTTTAGGTTCTGGGTACATGTGCAGATCATGCAGGGTTGTTGCATAGGTACATACATGGCAATGTGGTTTGCTGCTTCCATCCCCCATCACCTATACCTGGCATTTCTCCCAGTGTTACCCCTCCCCAAACTTACCAACCCCTGCTGTCCCTCCCCTACACCCCCCACAGTAGACCTCAGGGTGGGATGCTCCTCTCCCTGTGTCCATGTGTTCTCATTGTTCAACACTCACCTATGAGTGAGAACATGCACTGATCTTCTGTTCTTGTGTCAGTTTGCTGAGAATGATGGTTTCCAGATTCATCCATGTCCCTACAAAGGACATGTACTCATCGTTTTTATGGCTGCATAGTATTCCATGGTGTATATGCGCCAGACTTTCCTTGTCCAGTATATCATGAATGGGCATTTGGCTTGGTTCCAGGTCTTTGCTATTGTAAACTGTGCAAGGCTACAGTAATCAAAACATCATGGTACTAGTACCAAAACAGAGTTACACACCAATGGAACAGAACAGAGGTCTTTGAGGCAATGCCACACATCTACAACATATGATATTTGACAAACCTGAAAAAAGCAAGCAATGGGGAAAGGATTCTCTGCTTAAAAAATGGTATTGGGATAACTGGCTAGCCATGTGCAGAAAACAGAAACTGGGACCCCTTTCTGACACCTTACACCAAAATCAGTTTAATCACTTCTAAGCATGCTTGTAAGCATTTCTCTCTGATATAAAAGATTTTGCTGCCTATTGTTTACTGTCTGAAAACTTTACTTTCATATTTTTGTGCACACTTTTTGTTTTTATTTTTAATTTTAAGATTGGAGGTGAAATTTAGTCTCTCTTACTCTAGGACAGGTGCAATTTATTGTTTTTTTAAAGTATTTTTTTTTACTTATTATGAGATAAATATTGCTTCATATAAATGTGCATTTATGTAGTGACATTAAATTGGTGATTACATCATAATGTCTGAGTGTTTGAACAGTTATCAAGTCAGAATTGGTTTATCTCTATGCCATTTGTAATTTTCCAGAGTTAAAAAATGTTAAACAGCATCATCTATTGAGAATAAATTAGAAGTTGTCATGACTGTTGATATTTATTTCCTATTTATTTAAAATTCTAATAGCACAATTTGATGGAAATAGTCACTGTCATCTTATTTGTAGTTTCCACAGTATTCAGACAGCACAATGGTAAAATTTGGTAACTAATAAATTGACTAAAGGTTTGAAAACAAATGAGTTAAGTAATGTGCAAAGTCTTAACATACTAACATCATGCTAATGCATCTAACATCAATTAAGAGCATGGGAATAAGAGGAAATATTATATATATATATACATGTATATATATAAATATATATTTTAAAATTTGAATCCAACTTTTACTTAACTAAGTATATGACACACAGATATTAGAGAACAACTTAATACCATTTATTGACACCATTACTGAAGTATTCTTCATCCTTTTCTGTCTGTAATCTGTGATGTCAGAAGCCAGGAGAGAGCCAAGAAAAAAATCTTGTAAGGGTAGATTATTCTGAGTATCAAGTCACCACAGAGGTGAAAAAGAGCTAAGTTTAATACTTCCTTCCTCGTTTTATAACACCTCTCAATTACTTCCATGTGCAATTCATACTTTAAAAACTTTTCCCTTCAAGCGTTCACTGCTAGTTTAGCTTTTGAGATTTGAAGTTGCTGCATATCAATTTTTATCCATCTCTAAAAGCATTTTATCAAGTGCACCAAGAAGCTAATAGTAAAGAAATAAGAACATGATGTAAATGAAGGTCATATTTCCTAGATGTGTTATTATGTCATCTCCAAATTCAAGCAACTTTTATAGTTTCTTACAGTGAATCCATGGTAAGGCTGAAAAATAGAATTTGATAATCTGGGCTACAATGTCTCTCTGGCTTGAAACATAAAGATACTGCAAATCTTTTCTCAGGTTTCAAAAGGAAAAAATCCAGAGATGAAGATAATAGTCTGCAGTTATCTAAGTTTTTGAGTAGTTTTCTTGTTTAAAACATGGAGACTACAGTATTGAATCACATATCACAGCTCAAATTTTTTCTATCAAAAGGCACCCAAACAATAAAGGAAGTTACCAGGAAACTGCTTAAATGTAAGCCTTCAGAAAGATAATTTATGTAAAAGTCTTTTTCATTAATATAAACAACTCAATTAAGTACATGAGGTAAGATAAGAGTTTTGACAAATTTAGTTGTTGATGAAAGTCAAGACTTTGAGGTACAGAAAGATTATCTCAGAATAAAAGACAGAGATGATCACAGACACATTTTTTCTTTCAGGATTTTAATATTTAAGGCTACTAATTGGAACAAAATGTGATGTATCCAAATGCAGTCAGTCCTATAGATGATTCTAAATAATTGTCCTCTTTCGGTTATCTATGGATGTAAAACGAGCTATACCAAAACAGTGATTTAAAACACAGCTATCATTTATTTTGCTCATTAATCTGGAATTGCCTACACTCAACTGTGCAATTCTCATTTGCTAATTCATGCAGTCACATCAGGCTATGCCTGCAGTTTTCATGAAGGCTCCTTCCCTCACATGTTTTGCACTAGAATGAAAAAATTCAAATATCTGGACATTAAAACAAATGGAGTTATTGGGTCTCTCTCTCTCTAATTTTTTGTACTCACTTCCTGTCGTCCTTTCATATAGTGATAATTTAATAGCTGGCCTTTGTTCATTTGTAACTGGGGCTCCCAGCGAGAACTACTAGAAGATACATGGCATGGTATAAGTTTCAAACTTTCCCAAATTTTCCTGTCTTCTGAACCCTCCAAATTATTCCAACCCCTGCATGTTACCCACTTCCAAAGCTGATTCCACATTTTCGGGAATCTACAGCCACACCCCACTCTCCTGATACCAATTTACTTTATTAGCTGTTTTCATGCTGCTAATAAAGACATACCCAAGACTGGGTAATTTACACAGAAAACGGGGTTTAATAGATTTACAGCTCCACATGGCTGGGAAGGCTTCACAATCATGGTGGCAAGCAAGGAGGAGCAAGTCATGTCTTACATGGATGCCAGTAGCAAAGAGATAGATTTTGCAGGGAAACTCTGCCTTTTAAAACCATCAGATCTCAAGAGACATATTCACCATCAAGAGAACATCGTGGGAAAGACCCACCCTATAATTCAATTACTTCCCACCAAGCCCCTTTTACAACACATAGGAATTCAAGATGGGATTTGAGTGGGGATACAACCATACCATATCACCTAGAAACGTTTGAAGAATTCTGTTCAGTTACATTATAGGTTGTCCTCCAATTTGTTTTCTTCTGAAGTGTCTCCATTAATAGATTATCTTATATATTATTGGATACAATACCATAACTCTGATATGTCCTTCTTACTCTTTTGTGTCAGGTAGTTCTTGATGAAGACATGTGTTACTGGTGATGTTAACTTGATCATTGGTTAAGATACTGTCTGCAATGACTCTGCATTGTTATTGTTTTCTCCTCTTGTAACCATTTAATATTTTGAAAGGGACAGTTGAAGCTATGAAATATCCCTTTCTGCTTAAATTTTTGCCCACTAACATTAGCATTCTCCCAATGAACATTGCTTGTGAAAATTATTATTATTTTTTTTATACTCTAAAGACATCCATATTTTATTTTATTTTATTTTATTTTTTCCCATTTATTTATTTTATTGCATTTTACATTTTGGGGTACATGTGAAGAACATGCAAAATTGTTGCATAGGAACACACGTGGCAGTGTGATTTGCTGCCTTCCTCCCCATCACCTACATCTGGCATTTCTCCCCTTGCTATCTCTCCCCAGCTTCCCACCCCCCACCCTCCCTCCCCTATTTCCCCCCAACTGACCCCAGTGTGTAGTGCTCCCCTCCCTGTGTCCATGTGTTCTCATTGTTCAACACCCGCCTATGAGTGAGAACATGCGGTGTTTGATCTTCTGCTCTTCTGTCAGTTTGCTGAGAATGATGGTTTCCAGGTTCATCCATGTCCCTACAAAGGACCCAAACTCATCGTTTCTGATGGCTGCATAATATTCCATGGTGTATATGTGCCACATTTTCCCTATCCAGTCTATCGTCGATGGGCATTTGGGTTGGTTCCAGGTCTTTGCTATTGTAAACAGTGCTGCAATGAACATTCGTGTACACGTGTCCTTATAGTAGAACGATTTGTAATCCTTTGGATATATACCCAGTAATGGGATTGCTGGGTCAAATGGAATTTCTATTTCTAGGTCCTTGAGGAATCGCCACACTGTCTTCCACAATGGTTGCACTAATTTACACTCCCACCAACAGTGCAAAAGTGTTCCTATTTCTCCACATCCTCTCCAGCATCTGTTGTCTCCAGATTTTTTAATGATCGCCATTCTAACCGGCGTGAGATGGTATCTCAGTGTAGTTTTGATTTGCATTTCTCTGATGACCAGTGATGATGAGCATTTTTTCATATGTTTGTTGGCCTCACGTATGTCTTCTTTTGAGAAGTGTCTGTTCATATCCTTTGCCCACTTTTGAATGGGCTTGTTAGTTTTTTTCTTGTAAATCTGCTTTAGTTCTTTGTAAATTACGGCTATCAGCCCTTTGTCAGATGGGTAAACTGCAAAAATTTTTTCCCAATCTGTTGGTTGCCGATTCACTCTAATGATTGTTTCTTTTGCTGTGCAGAAGCTGTGGAGTTTGATTAGGTCCCATTTGTCTATTTTGGCTTTTGTTGTCAATGCGTTTGGCATTTTGGTCATGAAGTCCTTGCCTACACCTACGTCCTGAATGGTTTTGCCTAGATTTTCTTGTGAAAATTATTAATGTGGGGTTTTAACACTGATTTTCTATTTTCATCATTAATTCTATATTTGTTACTTAGAATTATTCTGTAGTGAAGAGGCATATTCCTATCCTCCATTTACTTATATATTCAGTTATTTGTATCAGTAAGATCCTGGAAATTTCTTTTTTTCAAGTATTTTACTTATTTTAGTTCCTTAGCTTTCGTATATAAATTTGAGTATAACATTATTGATATCTACAAAAAATACTGAGAGAGTTTTGTTTGAGATTCCATTTAATCAGTGGATTATTTGGGGAAGAACTGATATCTTTACAATATTGAGTCTTTCAATTCATAAGCACATGTATCTCTTCATTAATTTAGGACTCATTCAGTATAATATTCTGTTTTCAGGCAGCTGATAAAGACATACTCAAGACTGTGGAGAAAAAGGGTTTAATTGTACTTACAGTTCCACATGGCTGGGGACACCTCAGAATCATAGTGGGAGGTACAAGGCACTCCTTACATGATGAAAGCAAAATTAAAAATGAGAAAGGTGCAAAAGTGGAAACCCCTGATAAAATCATCAGATCTCATAAGAATTATTCACTACCATGAGAACAGTATGGGGAAAACTACCCCCATGATTCAAATTATCTCGCACCTGGTCCCTCCCATAACACATGGGAATTACGGGAGTACAATACAAGATGCAATTTGGTTGGGGACACAGAGCCAAACGTTATCAATTTGATCCTGGCCTTTCCAAATCTCATGCCCTCATATTTCAAAACCATTCATACCTTCCCAACAGTCCCCCAAAGTCTTAACGATTTCAGCATTAACCCAAAAGTTTACAGTCCAAATTCTCATCTTAAACAAAACAATTTCCTTCCACCTATGAGTCTGTAAAATTAAATACAAGCTAGTTACTTCCTAGATACAATAGGGAACAGGTATTGGATAGATACAGCTGTTCTTAGTGGGAGAAATAGGCAAAACAAAGGGGCTACAGCACCCATGCTAGTCCAAAATTCATCAGGACAATCAAATTTTAAAGCTTCAAAATAATCTCCTTTGCCTACATGACTCACATCCAGGTCACCCTGATCCAAGAGATAGTTTTCCATAGTCTTGGGAAGCTCTCCCCTGTGTCTTTGCAGGGTATAGTCTCCATCCTGGCTGCTTTTATGGGCTGGCATTGAGTGTCTGTGGCTTTTTCAGCAACATGGTGCAAGCTGTCAGTGGATCTAACATTCTGGAATCTGGAAGATGGGGTCCTTCTCATAGCTTCACTAGACAGAGCCCCAGTAGAGATTCTGTTTGGGGACTCCAGTCCCACATTTTTTTTCTACACTGCCCTAGCAGAGGTTCCCCTTGAGGGCTCTGTCTCTACAGCACATTTTTGCCTGAGCATCTAGATATTTCCATACATGTTTTGAAATCTAGGTGGAGGTTCCTAAACCTTAACTCTTGACTTCTGTGTGCCTGCAGGCTCAACACCCACCCTGCCAAGGTTAGAGCTTGTATCGTCTAAAACCATTGGCTAAGCTGCACCTTGGCCAGTTTTAGCAATGGCTACAGCAGCTGGGATGCAGGACACAAAGACCTAGGCTACACACAGCATTAGGACCCTGGACCTGGTCCATGAGACCTTTTTTTTCCTAGGCTTCCAGGCCTGTGATGTGAGGGGCTGCCATAAAGACCTATTACATGCCTGGATATATTTTTCCCATTGTCTTGAAGTTTAACATTTGGCTTCTTGTAACTTATGGAAATTCCTGCAGCCAGCTTGAATTTCTCCTCAAAAAATCGGGTTTTCTTTTCTACTGCATCATCAGGCTGCAAATTTTCTGAAATTTTATGCTCTGGTTTCCTTTTAATACAGAATGCTTTAAAAATGATCCAAGTCACCTCTGGAATGCTTTATTGCTTAGAAATTTATTCTACCAGATACCCTAAATCATCTCTCTCAAGTTCAAAGTTCCACAAATCTCTAGGGTAAGGACAAAATGCTACCAATCTCTTTGCTAAAACATAATAAGTGTCACCTTTGCTCCAGTTCCCAACAAGTTCTTCATCTCCATCTGAGACCATCTCAGCCTGGACCTTGTTGTCCATATCACTATCAGCATTTTTGTCTAAGCCATTCAACAAATCTCTAGGATGTTTCAAACCTTCCCCTATCCTGTCTTCTCCTGTGCCCACTAAACTGTTCCTATCTCTGCCTGTTACCCAGTTTCAAAGTAGCTTCCACCTTTTTGGGTATCTTTTCAGTAACACCCCATTCCTGGTACCAATTTACTGTATTAGTCTGTTTTCACACTGCTGATGAAGACATACCTGAGATGGGGAAGAAAAAGAGGTTTAATTGTACTTACGTTTCCACATGTCTGGGGAGTCCTCAGCATCATGATAGGCAAAAGGAAGTTTTTACATGGCAGCGACAAGAGAAAAAATGAGAAAGATGCAAAATGGAAACCCTTGATAAAACCATCAGATGTCATAAGAGTTATTCGCTATCCTGAAAACAGTATGGGAGAATCTGCCCACATGATTCAATTTGTCTCCCACTGTGTCCCTTCCACAACACATGGGAATTATGGGAGTACAATTCAAGATGAGATTTGGGTGGGGACACAGAGCCAAACCATCTTATTTGGTTTCTCCCATAAGTAGTTTCTTTGCTTATTTTATTAGATTGATTATGTCTGGTGTGTATGATTTCAGACCATAATTTATGTATTTGTTTATCTGTGTTGAATCTATCATTTTGCCATGTTTGCTTTATTATTCTTTGTCTGATGTTTTCACCAGTTTGAACATAATGTGCATACATTTCTTTAAAAGACACTAATTGTTTTTTTCCTGAGATTTGTGTTTTTGTAGTTTGATGGTTGTCATTAATTCTGAAAAGTTCTCAGCCATTCTTTTTAAAACAGTTTTTCCTGCCCTATTCTCTTTTATTCCCTCTATAATTCTAATTACACATAATTTAGACCATATGGTATTGCCAAACAGCTCTTGAGTGTTTTATATTTTTCTTTATGTTTTTCAATTGGTGTAATTTTTATTGTCTGATTTTTTGATTTGAGTTGATTGTTCCCTCAGGTATGCCAAGTCTACAAAGACATTCTTTATCTCTCAGTTACTATGTTTTTAATTTCTAGATTTTTTTTTCATTTTTTTCTTTTGTTTGATTTGTACCCTATACCAGTATACCTTAAATAATTAATTTTTTTATTGGTATAAATTTTTCTATTGAACTTCCCAATATAATCCTGCATATTTTACACCTTTTCCATGGGATGTTTAAATGTATCAATTATAACTATTTTAAATGCCCTAGCATAAATTCTTATATGTGTCATTTAAAATATGGTTTTGTTTATTACTTGGTCTCTTACATGTGTGCTATCTCAGATATTTTTGTGTGTCTTATAGTTTTTGTTGAAAGCCACCTGCAATCTCTGTTGGATGATACAGACTGAAATAAACAGGCTTTTAATGTTGAAAATGGTTATACCTTTTCTATTTAATGCCTTCAGTGCAGGAGTTTAAGCTAATTAATTAATTAATTAATATAGGTGATTAATTAGCATTAATTAGTTAATTCTGAGAATAAGTATACTGTTGTTATAGTTATTATCAAGGGACAATAGAATGCACATTCCTGTAGCAGTACCATGTGTTTAGTGTATAGATTGGTTTAACAGATCAATGTCTACTTGACCCTGAGTCTTGGCCTTTTTACATTGTGCCTCAGAGAGTGTTATTTTTTGCATGCTCTTATTTTTTTCTTATCCTTCTCTCTGCAGTTCTCAATCGCTACTTGTTATTCAAAGTTTGGCAGTTTGGCTCCCAGGACTTGAGAAGCATTCTTAAATGGCTTGATCAAGCTTTTAAGTCTTAGGCAGTCACAGTATCTTAGGTTTGTGGAATGGCTCCTACTTATTTCTCTGCCCCCTCCATTAGCTTATTTCACAGTTCAGTTTGTAGATCTTCACCTGGCTCAGGAGTAGATATGTTTCCCATGTTTTACTCTAGATGCAAAAAATGTGCTCCAGCATCCTAAAGGTAGTGGTGTATGTTGTCCACCTCTGCATAAATTAAGGCTTTTGTTGCATAGTACATATAGAAGAGAAGGGCTCAAGTGGGAGTCTTTCTCCTCTACTAGAACTGCCATTGCCGTTTTCAACATTTGAGCTACAGTGGAAACTTTCTTAGGACTCATGTTGATAGTTTTAGGGAATACTCAGATTTGTTGATAAATGCATTCCACAGAGTGTAAAATACCTCAATATCTGTGACCTCCCAGGTCATTACAATGTCCCACAAACTCAAATGCAGCCTTCAACAATTATTTGTTATTTATGCTGAGCATTATTTATGCCGAGCTCCTGTTGTAAGTATCCATTTATGTCTTCAACAAGTAAGCCACTGCTCACCTCTTTTCTCTCCCTTCAGGTTCCTCTGCTTACCCTGCAGCTTGCTATCTCTAATGAAATTTTGGAGCAGTGGATTGATCTAAGTGAAAAAACATATAAACTGTTTTTCCTAAATTTTCACTCTACAATCAACACAGAAGACTTCTGTGATTAAATGTGTAGGTATGTCTTCCCCCACATGTCAAGAAAGCAATCAGTTCTGCAACTGTGAAATATAAATATTTGTATTGTGAAATACATATACTTGTGTATGCTACTTTGCCACCAGTCAACTCTATAGCATGCACGATTTTATGACTTTGGACATTCCAAGGATTTCATGAGTTGTATGTTAAAAAATGGGGACTGAAAACCAAATATTTACCCCCCTGGAGATAGCATCCAATCCCACAGGTTGAGGGCTCAGTCCCACAAAATTGCCCTCCACTTCTGATGTCAACCATAAGCCCAACGTTTTTTACCTGTGCTTATGATTGACCCACTATAAATTGGAATTTTTACAGCGTGTCTCTGGGTTCAATTCATTTGCTGGAGTGGCTCACAGAACTCAAGGAAAATGTAATTCAAGATTACCAGTTTATTATAAAGAATAATACAAAGGGTACAAATAAAGAGATGCATAGAGCAATGTATGGGCAAGGAGGCATGAAGCCTTCATACTCTCCTCATGCATGCTAGTCTTCAAAAACCTTCTTATGTTCAGTATTACAGAAGCATTCTGAATCATGATTTTTGAGGGGTTTTATGGAGGGTTTATTGCATAGGCATGATTGATTAAACCATTCACCATTGGTAGTCAACTGAACTTTCAGCCCCTCTCTCCCATGCCAGAGGTTTAGGAGTGAAACTGAAAGTCTCAGTCCTCTAATTCTGCCTTGGTCTTTTGAGTGACCAGCCTAATCCTGTGGCTACCTTGAAGTTGTCAGCCATCAGTCAACTCACTAGCATACACAATTTTGTAACATTGAACATTCGAAGTATTTAACAAGTTGTATGTCAATAAATGGGGACTGAAGACCAAATGTATGTATTTCACAATATCACAGTTGCTGTGTCAACTTAGCTTTATAATAGGTTCAAAACTGGTCATGAAGTTAGAGTTTGTTGAATTTTATTTGATGGTAAATATAGAATTGAAGTATCTTAAACTTCTCAACATCTAGAGATGAAGACAGGAGTTTTATTTATTCACTCTTGCATAGTTTAGAATTTCAATAATAGTATGTATGATATTAAAATAGCCTATTATATTCAAAAATATATACCTATCATAAATGTATCACTTGATTCTTTGTAAAAATTGATGTACATTAATCTATGTTTATTGATTTATAATGAAAAAGTAGTTTAAAACAATAAATAGAATAAATATTTTAAGAGAACTCTGAGTGATGATAGTGTTTCTGACTAAAGTATGATGCAAACTAGTTCATGTGTATGTGCCCAAGGACAGGAACAGATAAAATATGTCTACCTAGGTTATTTCTACATTTTCATGTAGATTTTCTGTGAGAAAGTTTCTTGGACTTTTTAAAAAGAATCTGGAGAATGGAAGAGAGATGAAAGGACAGGTTGGAAAAAAAAGGGTTAGTTTTCTGATGAAAGGAAATGTGTGTATTCTTGAGAGTAAAGGTTGGAAACAGTGATTACAGAATGTCAAATAAGTTGTGGAATGAGAAAAACCAGAGGAAGAGGGTTTTCAAAGGGTTGTGAATTACAAGTAGTAATAAAGTGTTACTTCTGTGTAAATATCTTTGGCTGGTGGATTTGACTGTAAGATTGCTTTCCGACTAGGCAATAGAGATTCTAGGTTCTAAATTCAGAGTCAAGTTGTTATAGGTAAATCTAGCAAATATTTAGAGCTCTTTTATAGAATGTTAGTTAGGCTTTTCATTTCTTCATTTTACTGTTTTTATGTAATAAATTTTTATGAGACAAAATATAATATTTTATGAGAAAATCAGTAACAGCTATTTTTCAAAGTCAGTCTTTAAATTGAAACCTAGCATAGTGTAGAAAATTAATAAAGCAATAAAAGAGCAATGTCTACCAAAGTGAGAGGTCTGCCACCACCTACCTGGATGACTTTATACTAGAGAATAAAGTTCTTTAAGCTTCAATTTTCACACCAATTAAATGATAACTTTAAATTGGATTGGTTATTTTTCACAACTGTGCGCCAAAAACTCTAAGACACAGAGGGGGCACCAGAAGGCTCAGCAGAAAGCTCCTCAAGATGGTCTCCTTGTTTGTTTGTTTGCTTTAACATTAAGGTGCCTGTTAATTTTAAAGTAATGCTACTAATGTATAAAATTAAACATTAAAAATGTGTGAATTAAAGCAATTTTCAAGTCCTAAATTGATAAAACACTCTGAGACACTTTGTTACTTTCCTAGAGCTGCCATAACCAAGTACTACCACAAACTATATGGCATAATAGAAATTTATTCTCTCAGAGTTCTGAAAGTCAGACATATAAAATTAAGGTATCTGTAGGCCTATGATTCCTCTAATGTTCTAAGGTAAGAATTGTTTCTTACAACTTACTAGCTCTGCTGGTTGCCAGTAATTCTTAGCATTCCTGGGCTTGTAGATTCCTACATTCAATCTCAGACTTCATCTTCACAGACTCGCATTCTTCCCTCTGTGAGCCTGCATATATTGAACTCTTCTTATAAGGACATGAGTCCTATTGATTAGGACCCAGCTTAATCTAATATCACTTTATCTTAGCTTGGTTACATCTACAAAGAGCTTGTTTCTCAATAAAGTGACATTACAAATATGAGGAGTTAGGACTTCGGCATATCTTCTAGAAGGACACAGTTCAACCTACAACAGACACTAATGGGGTAAGTAGAGCAGAGCATAGCATGGCATAGCATGGCATAGCACATAGCCTAGTACATTTGTTTTGAAAGACCTAGAGTAATTGAGATGTTTAAAATATATATTCTTTCTGAGTCTGACACTTTTTAGCTATATGACCTTGAGCAAGATTCTTAATGTTTCCAAGACTAATACCTTATCTTTAAAATACAACTAATGATTTTACCTATTTTATAAAGTTGCTTGGCAATTTCATAAATTTGTATATGTAAAACGCTTGAAACAGAGAATGATGCATAATAGATGACCTGTAACTGTTTATATATAAAGTTGTTTAAATTAACTGCCAAGTTGATGACTAACTCTTTAAGAAAATAATTAGTGAATTCAATGTGAATGAAGTAACACAACTGTCCTCAAATAACACTGAGCTTGAGCCTTCAAGTAGCACTAGAGATTAGATAGATGAAATGTTTCATTTTTGTGAAGTGATGTGGGTGAGCAAAAGTAATTGTTATCTGTTCTCTTTCCCTCTGTATTCAAAAAGAAGCAAGCATTTATACTTGATTTCAATGTTCTTCAACATGAAAACATTTAATTTTTCTTATTAGAATTTTTCTTTAAACTATGTATTACAAATCATGAGGGGTTTATTTTTTTTTTGAATGTTTTATTTCTAATGCTATGTGAATATACTCAGCAAAAGAAAATAGTGAGCTGGATATTTCTTGCCCATTCTTTAAAAGCTTCTAGAAAATACATTGTGGAGTCACAAAGACAGTTTTATAAACTAATGTAGTATCACGTGTTAAGTAAATTAATAATTATTACATATGCATATAATTATGATAAAATGTACATATACTTATACATTATATTATGTAAAGAATGATTATGAGTAATTGGTTATATACAATGACTTCATATTTTTCCATTTTGAGATTTAAGCAAATACTCAAATTTAAAATTATTTTCTGAATGTGTTCAGAAATGTGCTAGCAAATGTGAGACATGGCTGTATATCCCAATCTTACATTCAAGTAGAGGGGTATTTAAATGAAGATACAGATAGCTCAAGAAATCAACAGCAATGCAATACTGACTGGATGCATCATCGGGCAAAATAGTGCTTCATAAAATGTTTAAGGAGAATTTTAGGGATTTCTATCAAATTAATATAAACTGCTTTTTCTTTCTTCATTGTAGTAAAATACATATAAATTCTGCCATTTTAATTATTTTAAGTATATTATTAAGTGGCACTAATTATATTCACAGTGTAATTCCAATGTTGTTCAACCGTGCTATTATCTATTTTCAAAACTTTTTTTAACACTCCAAACAGACTCTCTTTACAGAATAAGCACATAGTTCCAATTTCCCTACCCCTCAACTCCTGGTAACCTCTAAATTACTTTCTTTCTTTATACATTTACCTAATTTCAATGTTTCAGATAGATTGGAATATACAATGTTTGCTCATTTGTGTCTGTGTTCTCTTACCACAGTACTTTCAAGGATCGATCATTGTTGTAGCATGTACACAAATTTTATTTTTTTGTTATGGCTGAATACATATGCCATTGTATGAATATACCACATTTGTTTATTTATCTTTTAGTGGACAGTGAGTTGTTTGTTTCTTTTAGTTACTGTTAATACTGCTGCAATTAACATTGGCATGGAAATGTCTGTTTAAATCTCTGTTTTCAATTATTTTATGTATAGATCTAAAAGTGGAATTGCTGGGTTATGTAGTAATTACATGTTGAAATTTTTGAAAGAATGCCAAACTGTTTTCCACAGTGGTTGCTTTATTTTACATTTCTATCAGCAATGTGAAAGAATTTCAATTTCCTACATCTTCACTAACACATAATTTTGTTTTTTAATAATGGGCATGAAGTGACATCTCCTGGTTTTGATTTGCATTTCCCTAGTGATTAGTAATGTTCATGTGCATTTCTCCTTTGATTAGTGAATATTTGAAAATCTTTTCATGTATGTATACCCCACATTTATATCTTCACTGAAGAAGCTTTTATCCAATTACTTTGCCCACTTTTAAATTGTATTGTTATTTTTGTTGTTGAGTGTAGTTCTTTTATTTTTAGACAAAATATTAACATCTTTAATTATGAATGAACTCTTCAGAAATCATTGCAAAGAGACTAACATTACAAGGACAGTGAAAATAAAAGGAACAGAGAAAAATGGCAGAGCACAAATGAGTTATAAGGTTACATAAACATGATAGGGCTATTATTTGTTTAATTAATTTCAAGTTATCAGGAAGATACACGTGCCCTGGTGGTTTGCTGCACCCATTAACCCATAATCTACATTAGGTATTTCTCCTAATGCTCTCCCTTCCATAGTCCCACACCCCCTGATAGGCCCCGGTATGTGATGGTCCCCTTCCTGTGTCCATGTGTTCTCATTATTCAACTACTACTTATGAGTGAGAACATGAGGTGTTTGGTTTTCTGCTCTTGTGTTAGATTGCTGAGAATGAAAGTTTCCAGTTTCATCCATGTCCCTGCAAAAGACATGAACTCATCCTTTATTGTGGCTACATAGTATGAGTTTTTTTAAAATATATTCTGAAAAAAGCCTTTCTTGTATATATGATTTACAAATACGTTTTATATTCTGCAGTTTTTTTTTTTTTCTTTTCCTTTTGTGACAATGTACTTTATGGCAAAAAGGGTTTTAGTTTTGGAAAAATACAACTTGTTAATTTTTCCTTTGTTTTTATTTTTTGTTGCTTTTAGTGTCATATTTGAGAATCTGTTGCCAAAACCATGAATATAAAGGTTTATTCATGTTCCATTTGAGAGATTTTATAATTTTAGCTCTTATATTTAGGCCAATTACATTTTTAATTAAGTGGTCTAACTGTATTATTTTACAGTTGTTTCAGTGTCATCCATTCTGATACACTATTTTTTCACTGTTGATGGACTTGGCACCCTTCTCAAAATTCAGTTGGTTAAAAATACATGGTTTGTTTCTGAGGTCTTAATTCTACTCCATTGGCCCATATGTTTATTCTTCTGCAAGTATTGGACTGTTTTGATTATGGCAGCTTTGTAGTAACTTTCCACAATAGCAAGTATGTGTCATTGAACTTTTTCTGTTTTTCAAAATTGTCATGGCCCTGAGGGGACCCTTGCAATTCTATATGAATTGAGACATAGCTTCCCTATTTCTGCAAAGAAAGGCTTTTGAAATTTTGCTAGTGTGTTGAGTCTGTAAATTGATTTGATTTTTTGTTTGAATTGCTCATTGCTGTATTGTAGAACCACAACTAGGTTTTATGTGCTGATTTTGTATTATAATATTTTTTATTTTTTTATTTTTAGCTCAAATGCTTTTGGATTCTGCAGTTTTTTATTATGTAAGCTCAAGTTATCGGACTACAGACAATTTTCCTTCCTTTCCAATTTCAATGCATTTTATTACTTTTGCTTGTTTAATAGCTCTGGCTAGAATTTCCAGTAAAATATCAAATAACAGCAATGAAAAAATGCATCTTTGTCTTGCTCTTTATCTTAGTGGGAAGGCTTTTACCATTGCATGTACGGTTATTAATGTGAGATTGTATAAATGTCTTTGTTATTGTTTAGGAAGATCCTATTTCTAATTTTCTGCTTTTATCATGAAAGAGTGCTGAGTTTTGCCATATGTTTTTTTCTGAGATGATCATTTCTTTTCTTTTTCTTTTTTCTATTAGTGTAAGATATTACATAGATGGACTTTTCTATGTTGAACCACACTTGTATTCCTTAGATAAATCCTGCTTGGTCATAGTGTACAGCTAATATAAGTTGTTTGATTTGGATTGCTAATGTTTTCCTAAGGATTTTTGTATAGGTATTTATAAGGGATATTGTTCCATGTTTTTCTTTTATTGTGATGCTTTTATCTGATTTTAGCATTACTAGCATCATAAAGTGAATTTAAAAATAGCTCTTTATTGTCAAGTTTTTTGGTAGCAATTTGATAATTTTATTTTCTCTTCCAGATATTTGTTATCTAACTACTGAAGACATCTGATCCTGGACATTTATTTTTTTGGAGATTTTAGTTTATTCATTGAAAATCTTTAATATTTAATCTGTTGGATATTTAATATTCAATCTGTTGAAATTTAACATTCAATCTGTTATATCTTTAATATTCAAACCATTGAAATTTTTTATTTCCTTTTGAGTCAGTTTGGAAATTTTGTAAAATTTTAGGATTTTTAAAATTTTATCTAGGTTACCTATTTGTTGCTTGTACAGTTGTTCTTAGTATTCTTTTATATTCTTTCTTCTTTCTATAAAGCCATTAGGGATGTCCCTAGTTTTATTTTGGTTTTTAATTATTTGCATCTACTTTTTTTTTTCTGGTCAAACTAGCAAAAAGTTTGCCAACTTGGTTGATTTTCTCAAAGACCCAACCTTTGAGTACCTTGATTGTATTGTTTTTCTATTCTCTGTTTTATATCTCCACTTTAACCTGTATCATTGTCTTTTTTCTGAAAGCGCCGGGTTTAGTTTTCTTTACTAGTTTCTAGTTTGTATTTTCCCTAGTTCTTTCAGTTCCTTTTCCTAATTCTTCCAGGTGTACATTTGGGTTGCTACTTTGAGGTCTTTTTCTTTTTAATGCAAGCATTTGCAGCTATTATTTTCCCACTGAGCACTGCCTTTGTTACATCTAATAAGGTTGTAAATGTTGTGCTTTATTTTAACTCATATCTAAGGATTTTCTAATTTTTTCCATTTTTATTGACTTATTCAATGATAAATATTTATAAACAAAAACAAATTTAGAGCTACAAACCAAAATTACAAAAATATTAGCTTCTGTATTGGCCCATATATTTACCTTTACTGGTGATAGTTATATCTTTTATTGCTGCGAATTAGATCCAGTTTTCTTTCATTTCAACCTAAAAATTCATTTTTGCATTTTTTGTAAGGAATGTCTAGTGGTAATTAACTTTCTCAGACTTGGTTACCTGAAATGTCTTAATTTTATTTATATTTCTCAAGGATACTTTTGACAGGTATAGAATTCTTGGTTCACATTCTTTTTTTTTTTTTTTTCATTCAGCATTATAAATATATAATACTCATGCCTTTGGCCTTCAAGGTTCACTTGATAAATCAGCTCTTAATCTTGTTAAGTATTCTTTTATATGATGATGAGTCATTTCTCCTCGCTTCGTTCAAGATTATCTTATCTTTGGCTTTTAACAATTTGATTATACTCTGTCTTACTATGAGTAAAGATAATTTCATTATACTTGGATTTTGGTGATTTTCTTGGGTTTGCATATGAATGTACTTGATAAAAATTGTAATATTTTTGTTGCTATTACCTTAAATATTCTGTCTGCCCCTATTTTCTATTTCTTCTAGTTCAGGGATTTCCATAATTTGTATGTTATTCCAATTTATAGTATTCATCAGGTCATTTAAGCTCTGTTGTTGACAATTTTAACTGTCCTATCTTCAAGTTCACTGATTTTTTCTTCTATCTGCTCACATCTGCTGTTGAGCCCATATATTTACCTTCACTGGTGATTTTTGTATCTTTTATTGCTGTGAATTACATCCAGTTTCCCTTCATTTCAACCTAATAATTCATTTTTGCATTTTTGTAAGGAATATCTAGTGGAAATTATTAAAATAAATTATTTTATTTATAAAAGATATAAAAATTTGTAGCAATAAAAGTTGTAAATATAACCAGTTAAGGTAATTATATGAGCAAATAGCAAAACATTCACTTTAGTTATTGATTTCAGCTTGAGGTTTTTCTTTGTTTTGAAGTTAGTTATCATTTTAATATTATTGTCATTTAGTTTAGAAATTGTTAATTTCTTTAGTTTTTTTTTTTCTTTCTGTTTCTTCTCTTAGCTATTTAGCATATTTAGATAAATTGTTTAAAAATTTATCCAGTCATTCTCATGACTGGGCTTTCTCAGTCAGTTTTGAATGCTATATGAGAAAGCCATAGAATGGACATATGAAACAACAGAAATGTATTTATCACAGTTCTGAAGGCTGGGAAGTCTAAGGGTAAGGGCCTGGTGGATCCATTGTCTGGTAATGGTGTATTTCCTGGTTTACAGATGGCAGTCCTATTATATCCTTTCGTTTTAACCTACAGAAGTCCTTTTAGCATTTTTTATAGGGCTAAAATTGTGGAAAGCAAAGAGAGTGAGCGAGAGAAAGAAAAAGAGA
The DNA here is from genome assembly GCF_009761245.1 of Sapajus apella. Lineage (NCBI taxonomy): Eukaryota > Metazoa > Chordata > Mammalia > Primates > Cebidae > Sapajus > Sapajus apella. The sequence goes on from NW_022436941.1 coordinate 39,363,158, forward strand.
GATCAAGCTTTCATGTTTCGTCTTATAAGACTTCTAATCTCAATCATAATGACTCCACACTTGTGACTTAATCAGCTTCCAAATACTCTGTCATTCAGCTCCATCACATTGGGGGTTAGAATTTCAACATATACACTTGATGGGGAAACAAACACTTAGGCCAATGCATATTTTGTCAATTTAATTATTACCCTTTCAATGGGCAGGGTATTATTTTCTGTTTATTTGCTTGTCTCATTATTTTGTTATTGTTTTTAAAAAGTAGACTTTCGAATACTTTCATGTGGCAACTCTGGAAGTCGGATTCTCCCTCTTACTCAGGATTTGCAGCTTTTTACTGTTGAAGGTTTAATAGTCCATATGTTTAGTGACTTTTTCAGACTATTGTAAAAATAATATTCTTTGTTTCATGTGGTCACTGAAATCTCTGATCTTTTATCTTGTGTTTAGTTAATACTTCGATGAGTTTTTCTTGATTGTCATGAGCTAAAAATAAGTAAGTAAACAAAACAATAACAATAAAACAGAAAAAAAGCAAATCAAAACAAACTTCTCTATCAATCTTTGAAGATTGCCTCTGTGCTAGGGTACTTCAAATCTTTGCCAAGTTTACAGCTTAGACCAGTTCCCAAGGCAAAATATTAAGACCTTCTCAGTTTTCTCTGAGCATATATATTGCTTTGGTTATGCATGTGCCATTGTAAATTCTCTTGTAAACACAGATTTTCCTAGTTTTCCAAAGAATCTGTGAAAACTTTACTTCTTGAACTTTAGATGGTATATAAACATGAACAGCTTTTCTGCCCTACCCACAGAGGGGTCCATATGGCATTGTTCTGTATTCCTGTCAGTCCTAACTTAAAGGGAAACCTTCACAATATCTGGAGTCCTTCATGTCTTGAAATGTAGGAGGAGGATGTCCTTAAGTTCTTGCAGCAAGAACAAACTTAGGAGATAGGTTGAATTTTTATCAACAAAATATAGTAAAGCAGTTTTAAAAATAATATATAGTATGTCTGTATGTATATATATACATACACATATACACTTAAAACATACATACAAATACATACAAACTGAAAGCTGAACTAATAAACAGCAAGTACCTGGGGCAAAAATTTCTCTCTCTCTCTCTTTCTCTCTTCATATGTATATGTATATGTATATGTATATGTATATGTATATGTATATGTGTATATATGCATTATATGCCACTTTTTTGGTCTGATTTAGGAAAAACGGAGACAAATACCATATGTTAGTTCTTCAGGTAGCCCATTTGACAGCTCAGATCAGATATACAGAATGCTTTATATATAAAGTCTGCTCTGCTTTTTCAGGAACTGGAGATCAAGATTCCACACTGGGAATACCAAGTTGCTACCACTTCAAGACTGCTACTGTAGCAGGGAGGTGGTGTGATAAAGGCGGGTAAAAACACTGAGGGTCAATTTCAACTTCTTTTTCTTAATGCAACGTTCACTTGGTTAACATAAACATTTGACCGTTTTTAGAATTTTTGTTAAAGTTGTTTCTAACAATTCATGCATATTTGTTTCTGTCTGGGGATGAAGGAGAGATTGACACTACTTACTCTGTCATTTTGCTGATGTTACTCCGAGACACCATAAATCGTTTTAAATAATTTTTTCTATATTATGCCTACTCAAAATCTACTGGTTGATGTTTCAGTGTCAAATGAAGCACACACATTACTTTATGATAAAGACACCCTGAGGGCTTGGAAATCAGAGGAATGAAAAATCTGCATGATCTCAATGGAAACTGGGATAACTTCTTTTTTTAATTGCATTTTAGGATTTGGGTACATGTGAAGAACATGCAAGATTGTTGCATAGGTATACACATGGCAGTGTGATTTGCTGCCTTCCTCCCCTTCACGTATATCTGGCATTTTTCCCCATGCTAACTCTCCCCAACTCCCCACCCCCCGCCGTCCCTCCCCTATTTCCCCCCAACAGACCCCAGTATGTAGTGCTCCCCTTCCTGTGTCCAAGTGTTCTCATTGTTCAACACCCGCCTATGAGTGAGAACATGCGGTGTTTGATTTTCTGTTCTTGTGTCAGTTTGCTGAGAATGATGGTTTCCAGATTCATCCATGTCCCTACAAAGGACACGAACTTATCGTTTTTGATGGCTGCATAACATTCCATGGTGTATATGTGCCACATTTTCCCTGTCCAGCCTATCATCGATGGGCATTTGGGTTGGTTCCAGGTCTTTGCTATTGTAAACAGTGCTGCAGTGAACATTCGTGTGCACGTGTCCTTATAGTAGAACGATTTATAATCCTTTGGATACATACCCAGTAATGGGATTGCTGGGTCAAATGGAATTTCTACTTCTAGGTCCTTGAGGAATCGCCACACTGTTTTCCACAGTGGTTGAACTAATTTACATCCTCACCAACAGTGTAAAAGTGTTCATATTTCTCCACATCCTCTCCAGCATCTGTTGTCTCCAGATTTTTTAAAAATTGCCATTCTAACTGGCGTGAGATGGTATCTCAATGTAGTTTTGATTTGCATTTCTCTAATGACCAGTGATGATGAGCATTTTTTTTATATGTTTTTTGGCCTCATGTATGTCTTCTTTTGTAAAGTATCTGTTCACATCCTTTGCCCACTTTTGAATGGGCTTGTTTTTTTCTTGTAAATCTGTTATAACTTCTAAAAGCAACAAGGCCTTAGCAAAACCTGAAAGCATGGGCAATATTTAGACAATTGGTAGAGTATGGGAGTAGATTCTTAGTTAAGACACTGATTTAGACAAAGTGGTATTGGTGATGCACATATTATTCTACAGAGATTGTGAACTGACTAGTCTCCTTGAATCAGAAGATTTATTTATGGAAGGAGATAATAAAATAAATAAATCTATTGCACATATAACCTGTGCTTTATTGGCATTCCTTGAAAACCTAATGTTTCCACAGCTGCAGCTGCTGTATTTCACCTATATCTCCTTAGCTGAACGGTAAAATTACATCAAATGGAATCCGAAAGTCTGCAAAGTTTTTGGCTTTGAAATTTAGGTGATTTAATGAATCTAAGTTTCCATGTATATATACAGAAAATAAGTTTATTTTTATGAAATGCAATATGACATTATGATAAATATATACATTTTGGAATGACAAAATCAGGATAATTAATATATCTATCCCTTTAAATTTTTCTCTTTTTTGTGATAAGAAATTTGAAATCTGTTCTTTAGCTATTTTGAAATACACATTTTTAACTATAGGCACCTTGTTTTGTAAAAGAGCCCCACGATTTATTTCTCCTGTCTAAGATTTTGTGTCCTTTGAACAAGATCTCCCTTGTCTTTATTCAATATTTCTTATTAGCCTCTGGTAACCACAATTCTACTTTCTACTTTGGTGAATTCAACTATTTTAAATTACACATACTGAGAATGTATGGTACTTGTCTCTCTGTGCATGGTTCATTTTACCTATCACAATGTCCTCAAGATTCACCCATGTTGTCACAAATGCCATAATTGCTTGCCTTTTAAAGACTGAAGAGTATTCTACTGTGCATATATACTACCTTTTAAAAATCCATTCATTCATTGATGGGCACTTCAGTTATTGCCATATCATAGCCATTATGAATAATCATGCAATGAAAATTAAAGTGTTTTGGATGCATTAATTTACAATACTTGCCACAATGTACAATGGTTTCCTTTCTTTCATATACTTGCCAACGCTTGTTATCTTTCTTTTTTTTTTTTTTTTTTGATGATAGCCATTCTAGCAGATGGTATCTCATTGTTATTTTAACTTGCGTTTCTCTGATGACTAGAAATGTTGCACATTTTTTACATACCTGTCAGTATGATAACGGCTCACTACAGCCTCAACTTCCTGAGCTCAAGTGATCCTCCCATCTCAACCTCGCAAGTACCTGGGACCATAGGCTGTTTTGATTACTACAGTTTTATAACATGTTTTGAAATTTAGAAATGTGATACCTTGAACTTTGTACTTTTTGCCAAAGATAACTTTGGCTTTTTGGAGTCTTTTGTGGTTCCACAAAAATCGTATTTTTTTTTTCTATTTCTATAAAGAATGATACTGGGAATTTGATAGGAATTACATTGAGTCAGTATATTACTTTGAGTAGAATAGATATTTTAACAATATTAATCTTTCCAATGCATGAGTACCAGATATCTTTCAATTCATTCATGTCATTTTCAGTGTTTTAGATCAATATATAAGTTTCAGTATATAGATCTTTCACCTTCTTAGTTATATTCACTAATTTACTTATATCTTATTTTTGATATTATTATAAATGAAATCTAACTTTTTAGGTTTTTTTTAGTGTATAGATACACTACTGAATTTTTTTGTTATTATTATGAATGAAATTTAACTTTTTGGGTTTTTTTCTTAGTGTATAGATACACTACTGAATTTTCTAAAGTAATTTTGTAGCCTGCTACTTTACTGAGATCCTTTAGTAGACCTAACAGTTGTTGTTGTTATTGTTGTTGTTTGGTAGAATCTTTGAAATTTTCTCTATATAGGATTGTTATAAGATTTGTGAAAATCAGAGAAAATTTTACCTCTTTATATTTATTTAGATTCCCTTTTCTTACCTAATTACTCCAAGTAGGACTTACAATACTATCTTTAAAAGAGGTAATGATAGTGGGCATTTTTGTCTTGTTCTTAATTTTAGAAGATATGCCCTCAATTCTTCATCATTGAATATAAAGTTAGCATTGAGATTGTCATGAGCTAAGAAAGGAGAAAAAGAAGTGTAAAATAAGTTAAATTTATATGCCAGATAAAAATGTTTACATTACAAAGTGATATGTGAGACAAAAAAAATGAAGGCATTTATTGTGTTAAGAAACATTTCTTAATTTATCTTTATTCCTTTTTATTTTATTTTATTTTTTTTGTTGCTCTTCAGATTGTATGATTTCCGCTGACCTGTCTTTGAGTTCCTTGATTCTTTCTTTTGCTTGATCTAGTCTGCTGTTGAATCCGTCTACTAAATTTTTCAGTTGAGTTATAGCAATTTTCAGTTCTATAATTTTGGTTCAGTATTTTTTAATGCTTTATATCTCTTTTTTGAAATCTTCAGTTAGGCATTGTTCTCCTAACCTCAGTGAGCATCTTTAGTCCCATAATTTTGAATTTCTTGTTAGGTAAATAACATATCTCCACTTCACTTGGGTAAGTTTCTAGAGGTCTATCTTGCTAGTTTATTTGAAATATATTTTCCTCTATATTCATTTTTCATCACTTTCTTGGTCTCTGTGAATCAGATAAGACCACTACCTCTCTCCGTCTTGTTAGACTAGCCTCTTGTAGGAGATGGATCTCACCAATCTGTCTGGCTAGAGATTTTAACGTACTTCTTAAAATGTTGTGTTTGCCCAAACTACTGTCTATGATTTTGGTTGCTCCCTGGGGATTAATATAGGCCACATCCTGTCAGTACCCTGATATAAGTAAGGTAAAAGCCAGCCCCATATTAACTTGACTCCATTTTAGCAAACAACTTTCTCTTATTTTTACTCCCAATAGACTCTAGATAAACACAAAATTAAGTGGGTTAAAAGAAAATTATAAATATAAGAAGTATGTAAATTTAATATATTTAATCTGTCTAAAGTGTTTGAGAAAACCTTCGTGTCTCCCTTTATTCCAGTGAATAAGCACTTCGATTCATCATAATAAATCAAGAAATCACTTAAGTTAAATTTCAAAAGTCCTTATCTTTGTGATCTGAAAATATAGTAATAGGCATGTTTACAAACAATGACTTCCATTACATACTGTGAATTAAAATAAGTTACACAAGTGATATAAAAGTGTGGAGTTCTAGAATTGCAAGACATTACAGAAATTACTGAAACATCTTAATTTTATAGTAAAAAATCAGACCCAATAAGATGAAATAATTTATTCGTGTTTCTAATGCTATTTAATAAAATTAAAAATAGAAGGTGACTTTTCTAAACACAAAAAGGTGAGAGATCATACAACAATTTGGGGTTTTGACAATTCTCTATATTTCATCTGCAATGTCTACCTAGCATATGAATTTCAAAAAAAAATCCTAGTTAATTTAACAACAAAGTTTTAGTGTAGATTTAAGGAAATTATTTACTGTAACTTATGCAAACATACCCACACACACATGCATATCCTTGGCAGCTCAGAATAAGACTTAGGTAAGTATTTATTTAAAAAATAGTATTACATCACCAATGAATGTAGATTCTCCAAGATTTCTAATTTAATTTCTTGTTCTTCAGTATGGCTAGCAAAAAAAAAATCACTAGTTTTGCAGAAGGTCCATTTGCATGTTTGATGTTATCAATAGTCTACTGAATGAGTACAAAATAGCCTACTCATTCCAATGAGTAGGCTATTTTAACTTCTACATTTATACATACTTTTTGTAACTATTAATGATGACTGTTTTGATATATACACACATATATTCTTGCTATGAGAGAATCATAAATAATGCTAATTTCAAAAATCACAAATGGTGAATGATGTAATTAAAATGATCGAGCAATTGATTTTCTAGAGTTAACTGATAATGTTTAGAATAGAGCAGAAAGAGTCAATTTACTTTTCCCAAGGGAACTTGCCAATCATTACAGTTTCATTTACAAGGTAGACAAGACACATGCATTTGTGTTGTTGTTTTTGTTTGTTTGTTTCAGTTTTTTCCTCTTAATTACAGGTGAATTTGATATTTTTTCAATTTTATAAAATTATGATAATTAACAAGTTTCTTACCAACTAATATAGTGTTGCTTATTTTCTAATCTCTTTATCAGGACTCTTTATTCATTTAGGCACTAGTTATTAGAGAATTTAAGGTTCAATCACAGAAGAGAATATCAATTTATTAATACACTAATCAAAATCCCAGCTAAATATGCTGCCATTTACTTAGCACACAAGTTAAAAAATTGGCTAGATAAGAGGCTCAATTTAATTAAAATTGACAAGTGAAAATAAAGTTACTCATCCATGGTTATTTTCTTAAAAACAAGTTTCTGATGACACACATTCCACTTCAGACCACAGTTATAGAGGCATCACTAATATTTAATATTTATAGATATATTCTGTATAGCTATAAGTGAAAGCAGAGCTATGTCTCCTTTCCTAGTAATCACATATATACATATATATATATAAAGTTAGGATGAACCTTCATCAGAGAAATCAAATAGAATAATTAACAAACTAGTTTAATGTTTTAGAAGACTATAGGAAGAAAATAAAAGTGTTTTTATTTCCATTTATCTTAAACATGAATATAAAATTATGTATTGTGACTTCTAATCAGTCATTGTGAATACAATTAAAATTATTTGGTCAAATATAAATAAATCTAAACACTGGAACACAAAATTTGATGGTATGACATCCAAATATAACATCACCACAAGCATTGATTTTCTGAGGGAAATAAACTATGATACTGATCTTAGTTTTAGACTATTTTATCTAATTTTGTTTTATATGCAAATTTTATCCTGAAAGATAGTTTCAAATATTTAAAAGATAATAATATGGTAAAGTAGTAGAATTAGTCTATATTATTCCAAGGACAGATATTGAAATAAGCATCTGAAAGAAAATCAGAATCTAATCCAAGGAAAGAAGTGTATTTATGTATTGAAGTCATCATCAATTTAAAAAAAATAAAGCTAAAACCCTGAAATAGAAGCATCGATCATAGGCGATCATATTTTAGTATATGTAAACCAAGAAACTGTTAAAATGAGTTTGCCACATAACTAACAGCTATATGATTATTTTCAAAAACCTCAAATGTAAAATTCACGAATAGACCGTAATTCATCAAGAAAAGACAAAGTAAATTAGATACAACAAAAATGTCACAGAATGAGAAAGACAAACTTTCAGGCAATGTTAATTAATAAAAGTAATTGTTACACTGAATTAGGCAAAGATATAGCAACCTATTATAAATGGCACATTGGTAAAATGGAATATCTAAAGTTAGAGTAATTGGGATGGTGAGTGATTGGAAATAATCATATATGAGAAGTCACTATATTAATGAGAGCCTATACTTTGGAAAAGATAATATTATGAGATATATACAGCCAACTGCAATATTTTTTAGTTTGTTAGTTAAAACAAATGGTGGGTTTATTCTTGCACTCTTATAGAAAAATAAAAATGAAGATTGAAAGTAGAGAACTGAGAGTAAATAAAGTTTGTCTCATTAAAGAAAGAATTTTGTAATGTTTTCAATAATGGAATGTAATATTTTTGAAATAGTATTTCTACATTGTTAGAAATGCCTGTTAAGGTTTATGTTGTGGGCTAGGTGGGTGCTATTAGGTGATGGTATTAGGACAGGAGGCTTTTTGTTAGGTGATTAGGTTAGGGCAGATTTATTATGAATACAGTTAATGGCTTTATAAAACAGGCCAAGGAGCTTATTCCCTTCTTTCCCTATGTGGGAACACAGTGAGGAGGCTTCATCCACAAAGCAGGAAGCAGGCCCTTACAAGATTCTGAATCTGTTAGGATGTTGATTTTGGACTTCTCAAACTTTGGAATTTTGAGAAATAAATAAGTCGTTTATAAGTTACCTAGTTTATTCTATTTTATAATAGAAGCCTGAATAGATTAAAACAGTAGGGTATTTTGAACAAATTTTGTTACATAGAATCTCTTAAGAGTCACATATTGATCTAAAGACATCTTTAATTGTAAGTAGCAATGTATGCTCATTTACACAATAAAAATCAAGGACATAGTAGCAGCCTTTTGTAGCTCTAGAGGTAAGAATAGTTTTCATGACAGATATATGTTCAAGGTAACATCCTAATTTAAGTATACAAATTAGCTAACATGTTTGTAAGAAAAATCAATCAAATGTTTAAATGGAAATCATGCAAAATCTAAAAGAAAACACTGTAAAACAAGAGTGGGGAAATTATTTACTATTACGATTGAACCCAATGCAATACACACATACAGAAAGAAAAACTGCATAAAAAATACTGTAAGCAAAACAATGGATAAAACACTAGGAAAAATGCAGCAAAGAACCAGTTTCGTTAATATATAAATATCTAAAATATGGGATGCACAAACAATAACATAATAGAAAAAAGGGAAAAAGAGATAAATCAATCATGAAAATAAAGTAACTGTAAATAGCCCTGCAAACATCAGAGTGCTCAACACTCTCATCATTAGAGAAATGAAAAGGAAAACCATATAGTTAGAAGCTAGCTTTATTGACAGATGATTATGTTTTATCAATTACGTGTTACATACATGGATGTATTCATCTTCAAATGTTCACTGAAGACTTACACATTTCAATATTTATAATTTAATTAAAAAATCAAAAAAAGCAAAATATAGAGACATTTGGTGAAGGATTTTTCATACTTTGAAAAAACACAGAGTATCTCATTGCCAAACCAGAATTAATTTAATCATAGATGCTCTCCAGTACCAAACTTTACCCTTATTTCAAAGTATACAGGCCATTCGAGGCTTGTAAAATATTATTTTCTTGAGGAAGTTCAAGACTGTCAACAAAGTGTTATAAAGATTTTTTCTGTTCTAAACTAGAATGCATTTTGAATGTGATTTGACTTGCTATATTTAAGCAATTCATGCAGAAAATTACCTTCATACAGAGAAACGTTTTACTGATGTACATCTTCCTATAATTATCCTATTAAATACACAACTTACATGAAAGGGTCTAGCCAAACATGCCCAAATGGCTGCACCATTTTACATTCCCCCCTAATAATGCACAAAGGTTTCACTTTCTCCACATCTTTGCAAACATTTGTAATTTGCTTGTTGTTGTTTAATGGCTATTCTAACAGGTGTGAGGTGCTATCTCATTGTGGTTTAGATTTGCATTTTCTTGATAATTGGTTATTTGAGCATCTTTTCACACATATGTTGCTCACTTTAATGTCATCTTTGGAGAAATATTAATTCTAGTTATTTGCACATGTTAATGTTTTTGTTCTTAATTAGTAGTCACATATTTTGAATATTTTCCCATTATCAAATACTTCGTAAATAATTTCTTCCATCCTATTGCCTGCCTTTTCACTCTGTTGATTGTCTTTTTTGTTGCACAGAGTCTTCGAAGTTTGTGGTCTCACTTGTCTATTTTTGCTTTTATGCCTGTGCTTTTGGTGTCATATAAAGATATCAATGCTAATACCAACATATTACGTTTTTTTCTACCAGTTTTATAATTTTAGTCTTACAGTTAAGTCTTTAATTCATTTTGAGCTGATTTTTGTGGATGATACAAAGGTTTGATTTCATTCTTTTTGCATATGTACCTTGCTAAAATTTTTCTCTGGCATCAAGAACAAGGTAAGAATGTCCTACTCCATGGTGGCTTGTGTTTGTAATCCTAGCTACTTGGGAGGCTGACGTAGGAGAATTGCTTGAACTGGGACCCAGGAGGCAGAGGCTGCAGTGAGCCGAGATGGTGCCACTGCACTCCAGCCTTGGCTACAGAGTGAGACTCCAACTCAAAAAAAGAAAAATAAAAAGAATGCCCTACTTATGCCACTTCTAGTCCACATCGTACTTGAAGTCTATCCTTTCCTCATTCTGTAATCTTGGCACCCTGTGGAAGGTCATTTGTACAGATATGTGTGGATTAATTTGGGGGCTTTATACTTTGTTGTATCGGTCATGTGTCTATCTTTATGCCAGTATCATTCTGCTTTGATTAGTAGAGCTGAGAATGTTTTTAAGTCACAAAGAATGAACCATTTAGTTTTGTTCTTTCTCAAATTGTTTTGGCTATGCGGGGTCTTCTGTGATTCCATATGAATTTTGGATTATTTCTCCAAAAAAGAATGCCATTAAATTTTTGATAGTGATTACAATGAATCTCTAGTTTGCTTTGGGTAATATGAACATTTTGGTAATATTAAGTGTTTTAATCCATCGGCACAATATATCTTTACATTTATTTATGTCTTTAAATTATTTCAGCAATGTTTACTGGTGTTCAATATAAAAGTCTTTGGCCCACTTGGTTAAGTTTGTTCCTAAGGATTTTAATCTATTTGATGCTATCATAAATTTAATTATTTTCTTAATTTTCTTTTCAGATTATATGTTGTTAGCATCTAGAAATACAACCAATATTTTTCTTTTTTTCCCCCCATTTATTTATTTTATTGCATTTTAGGTTTTGGGGTACATGTGAAGAACATGCAAAATTGTTGCAAAGGTACACACGTGGCAGTGTGATTTGCTGCCTTCCTCCCCATCACCTACATCTGGCATTTCTCCCCTTGCTATCTCTCCCCAGCTCCCCATCCCCCATCGTCCCTCCCCTATTTCCCCCCAACAGACCCCAGTGTGTAGTGCTCCCCTCCCTGTGTCCATGTGTTCTCATTGTTCAACACCCGCCTATGAGTGAGAACATGCGGTGTTTGATCTTCTGCTCTTCTGTCAGTTTGCTGAGAATGATGGTTTCCAGGTTCATCCATGTCCCTACAAAGGACCCAAACTCATCGTTTTTGATGGCTGCCTAATATTCCATGGTGTATATGTGCCACATTTTCCCTGTCCAGTCTATCATCGATGGGCATTTGGGTTGGTTCCAGGTCTTTGCTATTGTAAACAGTGCTGCAGTGAACATTCGGGTGCACGTGTCCTTATAGTAGAATGATTTGTAATCCTTTGGATATATACCCAGTAATGGGATTGCTGGGTCAAATGGAATTTCTATTTCTAGGTCCTTGAGGAATCGCCACACTGTCTTCCACAATGGTTGAATTAATTTACACTCCCACAAACAGTGCAAAAGTGTTCCTATTTCTCCACATCCTCTCCAGCATCTGTTGTCTCCAGATTTTTTAATAATCACCATTCTAACTGGCGTGAGATGGTATCTCAATGTAGTTTTGATTTGCATTTCTCTGATGACCAGTGATGATGAGTATTTTTTCATATGTTTGGTGGCCTCATGTATGTCTTCTTTTGTAAAGTGTCTGTTCATATCCTTTGCCCACTTTTGAAAGGGCTTGTTAGTTTTTTCTTGTAAATCTGTTTTAGTTCTTTGTAAATTCTGGATATCAGCCCTTTGTCAGATGGGTAAACTGCAAAAATTTTTTCCCATTCTGTTCGTTGCCGATTCACTCTAATGACTATTTCTTTTGCTGTGCAGAAGCTGTGGAGTTTGATTAGGTCCCATTTGTCTATTTTGGCTTTTGTTGTCAATGCTTTTGGTGTTTTGGTCATGAAGTCCTTGCCTATGCCTATGTCCTGAATGGTTTTACCTAGATTTTCTTCTAGGGTGTTTATGGTGTTAGGTCTTATGTTTAAGTCTTTAATCCATCTGGAGTTAATTTTAGTGTAAGGTGTCAGGAAGGGGTCCAGTTTCTGCTTTCTGCACATGGCTAGCCAGGTTTCCCAACACCATTTATTGAACAGGGAATCCTTTCCCCATTGCTTGTTTTTGTCTGGTTTGTCAAAGATCAGATGGTTGTAGATATGTTGTGTTGGCTCTGAGACCTCTGTTCTGTTCCATTGGTCTATATCTCTGTTTTGGTACCAGTACCATGCTGTTTTGATTACTGTAGCCTTGTAGTATAATTTGAAGTCCGGTAGTGTGATGCCTCCCGCTTTGTTCTTTTTGCTTAGAATTGACTTGCCTATGCGGGCTCTCTTTTGGTTCCATATGAAGTTTAAGGTGTTTTTTCCAGTTCTGTGAAGAAGGTTATTGGTAGCTTGATGGGGATAGCATTGAATCTGTAAATTACTTTGGGCAGTATGGCCATTTTCACGATATTGATTCTTCCTAACCATGAACATGGGATGTTTCTCCATCTGTTTGTGTCCTCTCTTATTTTGTTGAGCAGTGGCTTGTAGTTCTCCTTGAAGAGGTCCTTTACATTCCTTGTTAGTTGTATTCCTAGGTATTTTATTCTCTTTGTGGCAATTGTGAATGGAAGCTTGTTCTTGATTTGGCTCTCTTTAAGTCTGCTATTGGTGTATAGGAATGCATGTGATTTTTGCACATTGATTTTGTATCCTGAGACTTTGTTGAACTTGCTTATCAGCTTCAGGAGATTTGGGGCTGAGACGATGGGGTCTTCTAGATATACAATCATGTCATCTGCAAATAGAGACAATTTGACTTCCTCCTTTCCTATTTGAATGCCCTTTATTTCTTTTTCTTGCCTGATTGCTCTGGCTAGAACTTCTAATACTATATTAAATAGCAGTGGTGAGAGAGGGCATCCTTGTCTACTGCCACATTTCAAGGGGAATGCTTCCAGTTTTTGCCCATTCAGTATGATATTGGCTGTTGGTTTGTCATAAATAGCTTTTATTATTTTGAGATACGTTCCGTCAATACCTAGCTTATTGAGGGTTTTTAGCATAAAGGGCTGTTGAATTTTGTCAAAGGCCTTCTCTGCATCAATTGAGATAATCATGTGTTTTTTGTCTTTGGTTCTGTTTATGTGGTGAATTACGTTTATAGACTTGCATATGTTGAACCAGCCTTGCATCCCCGGCATGAAGCTACTTGATCATGGTGGATAAGCTTTTTGATGTGCTGTTGCAATCGGTTTGTCAGTATTTGATTGAAGATTTTTGCATCTATGTTCATCATGGATATTGGCCTGAAGTTTTCTTTTCTTGTTGAGTATCTGCCGGGTTTTGGAATCAGGGTGATGTTGGTCTCATAAAATGATTTAGGAAGAATTCCCTCTTTTTGTATTGTTTGGAATAGTTTCAGAAGGAATGGTACCAGCTCCTCTTTATATGTCTGATAGAATTTGGCTGTGAACCCGTCTGGACCTGGGCTTTTTTTAGGTGGTAAGCTTTAATTGCTGCCTCAACTTCAGGCCTTGTTGTGGGTCTGTTCAGGATTTTGGCTTCTTCCTCGTTTAGGCTTGGGAGGAGGCAAGTGTCCAGGAATTTATCCATTTCTTCCAGGTTTATTAGTTTATGTGCATAGAGTTGTTTGTAATAATCTCTGATGATGGTTTGAATTTCTGTGGAATCTGTGGTGATATCCCCTTTATCGTTTTTTATTGCATCAATTTGGTTATTCTCTCTTTTCTTTTTTATTAATCTGGCTAGTGGTCTGTCTATTTTGTTGATCTTTTCAAAAAACCAGCTCCTGGATTTATTGATTTTTTGAATGGTTTTTTGTGTCTCTATCTCCTTCAGTTCTGCTCTGATCTTAGCTATTTCTTGTCTTCTGCTAGACTTTGAGTTTTTTTGATCTTGCTCCTCTACCTGTTTCAGTTTTGATGATAGGGTGTTAATTTTTGATCTCTCCTTGCTTCTCATGTGGGCACTTATTGCTATATGTTTTCCTCTAGAGACTGCTTTAAATGTGTCCCAGAGATTCTGGTATGTTGTGTCTTCATTCTCGTTGGTTTCGAAGAACATCTTTATTTCTGTCTTCATTTCATTGTTTATCCAGTCAACATTCAAGAGCAAGTTGTTCAGTTTCCATGAAGCTGTGCGGTTCTGGGTTGGTTTTTGAATTCTGAGTTCTAACTTGATTGCAGTGTGGTCTGAGAGACTGTTTGTTACGATTTCCGTTCTTTTGCATTTGCTGAGGAGTGATTTACTCCCAATTATGTGGTCAATTTTAGAGTAGATGTGATGTGGTGCTGAGAAGAATGTATATTCTATGGATTTGGGGTGGATAGTTCTATAAATGTCTATTAGGTTTGCTTGGTCCAGGTCTGAGTTCAAGTCCTGGATATCCTTGTTAATTTTCTGTCTGGTTGATCTGTCTAATATTGACAATGGGGTGTTAAAGTCTCCCACTGTTATTATGTGGGAGTCTCAGCCTCTTTGTAAGTCATTAAGAACTTGCCTTATGTATCTGGGTGCTCCTGTATTGGGTGCATATATATTTAGGATCATTAGCTCTTCTTGTTGCATTGATCCTTTTACCATTGTGTAATGTCTCTCTTTGTCTCTTATGATCTTTGTTGCTTTAAAGTCTAATTTATCAGAGATGAGAATTGCAACTCCTGCTTTTTTTTGCTCTCCATTTGCTTGGTAAATCTTCCTCCCTCCCTTTATTTTGAGCCTTTGTGTATCCTTGTATGTGAGATGGGTTTCCTGGATACAGCACACTGATGTGTTTTGGCTTTTTATCCAATTTGCCAGTCTGTGTCTTTTGATTGGGGCATTTAGTCCATTTACATTTAGGGTTGATATTGTTGTGTGTGAATTTGATACTGCCATTTTGGTGCTAGCTGGGTGTTTTGCCCTTTAGTTGAGCTGGTGGTACTTGTTGTTCCTTTATATGTGTAGAGCCTCTTTCAGGAGCTCTTATAGAGCTGGCCTGGTGGTGACGAAATCTCTGAGTACTTGCCTGTTCCCAAAGGATTTTATTTTTCCTTCACTTATGAAGCTTAGTTTGGATGGATAGGAGATTCTGGGTTGAAAGTTCTTTTCTTTAAGGATGTTGAATATTGGCCCCCACTCTCTTCTGGCTTGTAGGGTTTCTGCTGAGAGATCTGCTGTGAGCCTGATGGGTAACCTTTGTGGGTAACCCGACCTTTCTCTCTGGCTGCCCTTCGTATTTTCTCCTTCATTTCAACCCTGGGGAATCTGACGATTATGTCCCTTGGGGTTGCTCTTCTTGATGATTATCTTTGTGGTGTTCTCTGTATTTCCTGGACTTGAATGTTTGCCTGCCTTGCTAGGTTGGGGAAGTTTTCCTGGATAATATCCTGAAGAGTATTTTCCAGCTTGGATTCATTCTCTTCGTCGCATTCAGGTATGCCTATCAAACATAGATTAGGTCTTTTCACATAGTCCCACATTTCTTGGAGACTTTGTTCATTCCTTTTTACCCTTTTTTTCTCCAGTCTTGCCTTCCTGTTTTATTTCATTGAGTTGATCTTCGACCTCTGATATCCTTTCGTCTGCTTGGTCAATTCGGCTGTTGATACTTGTGCATGCTTTGCGAAGTTCTCGTGTTGCGTTTTTCAGCTCCATCAATTCACTTATATTCCTTTCTATTTTGTCCATTCTCGTTAGCATTTCTTCAAATCTTTTTTCAATGTTCTTAGTTTCTTTGCATTTGGTTAGAACATGTTCTTTAAGTTCACAGAAGTTTCTTACTACCCACCTTCTGAAGTCTGATTCTGTCATTTCATCACATTCGTTTCTCCCTCCAACATTGTTCCCTTGCTGGTGAGGAGTTGTGATCCCTTGTAGGAGGAGAGGTGTTCTGGTTTCGGGTGTTTTCTTCCTTTTTGTGCTGGTTTCTTCCCATCTTTAAGGATTTATCCACCTGTCGACTTTGTAGATGCTGGCTTTCAGATTGGGTCTCAAATCTTTCAGATTGACGTTCTGTTTGTTGATGATGAGGTTATTTCTGTTTCTTGGTTTTCCTTCTGACAGTCTGGCCCCTCTGCTGTAGGTCTGCTGAGGTTCACTCCAGGCCCTGCTTGCCTGGGGTTCGCCTGCAGCAGCTGCTGAACAGTAAGGGTTGTTACCAGTTTTCTTCTTCTGCTATCTTTGTCCCAGAAGGATACCCGCCTAGTGTCAATCTGATCTCTCCTTTATGAGGTGGCTCTTTGGATATATAGGGGTCAGGGAGCTGCTTGAGGAGACGGTCTCTTCTTTATAGGAGCTCAAATGGTGAGCTGTGAGCTCTGTTGTTCATTCAGCACTGCTGGGCAGGTACGTTTAGGTCTACTGCAGCAGAACTCATAAACTGCTTTTTGTTCCCAGGTGTTCTGTCCCAGGGATTTAGGGCTTTATTTATGAGTTTCCATTATGCTGCTGCCTTCTTTTTTTTTTCCTTCAGACTTGCCCTGCCCAGCAAGGAGGCAGCCTAGTCACTGTCTGCCTGTAGAGGCTTTGCTGAGCTGCTGTGGGCTCCGCCCAGCTGCCGAGTGAACTTCCCTGCAGTCCTGTTTATATGGGTATAGTTAGAACTGCTTTGGCTATGGCGGCCGCCCTCTGTTAAGGCGGAGTCTCTTTGCTGTGGTGGGTTGCTTTGGCAACGGCGGGCTGCCTCAGAATGGCGGGTTGCCTTGGCAACAGCGGGCTGCCTCAGCATTGGCCGACTATCTCCGTTGTGGCGGGCTGACTCAGTAATGGTGGACGCCCCTCCCCCACAGAGCTGGACTGTCCTGGGTTCAGTTGCGCTTGCTGTGAAACTCTCAATCCAGAGTTTCTGGTTGCTGTTCTTTTGTTGGGGTGGGACCAGCAGAGCCTGATCGCCTTGCTCCCTGCCTCAGAGTCTTTTTTAAGTTGGTGTTCCAGTCGCCTGTTGAAGAGGTGCTGGGGTCTGTTTGTTTTCCCTTGCAGCCACTCACTGCGCTGGCTTAAACAGCAGCACTGAGGTTTGTGGCGCTTTCTTTTTTTTTTTCCGCCCTGGAATCTACTGTCCTGGTTCCCTGCTCAGTCCCCTTTTTAAACAGATGAATGGGCAGCTTCTCGTGGCTCCAATCGCCAGCCAAAAGGGCACCCGGACTGGTGTATTTTGTACGGAGAACTGCTGATCTGTGGCACTGATGATCTGTGGCACTGACAAAGCAGCCTCGCGGGGCAAAGCAGTGGCACCGGGCAGAAACAGTCCTGCTGGTGACCTGTGGAGCTCCTCTGCCCGGGAATTTCCTAGTCTGTGGGCAATAAAAATGTGGCGTCCACTCACCCTCTGTACTTTCACTGAGAGCTGCAATCCTGAGCTGTTCCTAAATGGCCATCTTGGATCCTCCCCCCACAACCAATATTTTTCATGTTGGTTTTGTTTTCTGTAATTTTATTGAGTTCATTAATTCTGAAAGTATGTTTATGTATGTGCCCATATATGAATCTTTAGTGTTTTCATCTGGAAATAGAGATACCTTTCCTTCTTCCTTTCTGATTTGTCTTCTTTAGAGTTTTTATTGTATAATTACTTTAGCAAGTATTTCAAGTATCATATTGAACAGGACTGGAAAGAATGACGTATTCTTACCTTTATCTTTATGCTGGATAATATATTCAGTTTTTCATCACTGATAGTAATATTAGTGTGGGCAGTTCCTACATGGTCTTTACTATGTTAAATAAATTTGTTTTTATTCCAAGTTTAAGTTTTGAAATTCAAAAAGGGTGTTGAATTTGTCAAACAATTTTTCTGCATCTGTTGAGATGATCACTTGATTTTTATCCTTTGTTCTGTTAATGTCATTTATTACCTTGATTGATTTTTATATGTTGAATCATCTTTGTGTCTAAGTCATTAATTAAAATTGATCATGGTCTATGATTCCTTTAATGTTCTATTGAATACAATTTGCTAGTATTTTGTTGAAAGCTTTTGTAACTATGATTATCAGGGGTATCAGCCTGTACATTTCTTTTGTCATAGTGTCTTTGTTGTGATTAGGTATCAGAGTACTGTTGGCTCCATTAATTATGTTTTGAATGTTTTTTAAAAGTCTCCAGGGAAGCCATCTTATCTGGAGCTTTTCTTTACTGAGAGGTATTTGGCTTCTGATTCAATTTCCATTACAGCTATAGGTTAGTTCTGATTTTCTATTTCTTCACAATTCAGTTTTGTTTGGTTGTGTTTCTAAGAATTTATCTATTTTTTTCAGTTACTCAGTATAGTAACTGAATATTATACACTTGTTAGTGTATAATTCTTCCTGATAAACTCCTATTATCTTTTATATTTCTGTGGCATCAGTTCTAATTCTGTGGCATCAGTTATAATGGCTCCTCTTTGATTTCTGATTTTATGCATTTGAACCTTCTCTTTTTTCTTTTCTACCTTAAGGTTTGCCAAATTTGTACTCTTTAGAAAGCAAAAGAAACCTCTAGTTGATTTTTCTACTGTTTTTCTGCATAGTTCGTTTCTCTTTTTCTAGTTGAGCTATAAATTTACATTGTTTATTTAAGATGTTTCTGTTATTTTAACGTAGGCATTTACTTCAATAAAGTTACCACTTAATACCATCTTTGCTGTATTCCATATGTTTTGGTATGTTAAGTGTTCTTTTCATTTTTCTCAAGATTTTTTTAGTTTCCTTTCTGAAAAGGAAAACATTCAAATAATGGGTTTACTCTTTGAGTCACTGATTGTTAAGAGTGTCTTGCTTAATTTTCACATATTTGCAAATTTTCTTGCTTTTCTTCTGTTATTGATTGATCTACTTTCATTCCATTGTAGTCATAGAGAGGATATTTGGTATAATTAAAATTAGTATGATTGAAATCATACCAAATAGGATTCAATAAGTCTTATTAAATTCAATAAGACTAATTTGTGACCTAACATGTGATATAACCTAGAAGAAGCTCTATGTGTGTTTGAGAAGACTGTGTAGTCTGCTAATGTTGGTAGAATATCCTGTATATGTCTCTAAGATCCATTTTGTCTACAGTGTTGTTCAAGTCACTTGTTACATTATTAATCACTTATCTGAATATTATGGCTATTTTTGAAAGTAAGGCATTGAAATCTCCTACTTTTGTGTTGCTGTCAATTTCTCTCCTCAGTTCTCTCAATATTTTATGTGTGTAGGTAACCTAATTAAAGTTGGGTATGTACACACACACACACACACACACACACACATAATCATTGTTATGCCTTTTTTGTGAATTGATGCTTTTGCTATAATACCTTTCATCCTTTCAATGTCTCTCATGGCAATTTTGACAATGTCTGCTTTGCCTTATGTAACTGCAGCCTCACCTGCGCTGTTTGATTATCATTTGCATTAAATATCTTTTTCCTAATAAACTATTTGATGCTGATAACCACTGAACTTCAATTAGTCAGAGTTCTCCAGAGAAACAGAACTAATAAGATACATGTAGTAATATATATGTATGGGAGTTTATTAAGGAGAATTGACTCACACAATCACAAGGTGAAGTCCCACAATAGGCCATCTGTAAGCTGAGGAGCAAGGAAGCCAGTAGAGGCTCAGCTGAAATCTCAAAGCCTCAAATGTAGGGAACCCTGCAGTGCAACCCTCAGTCTGTGGCCAAAGGCCCAACAGCACCTGGCAAACCACTGGTGTAAGTCCCAGAGTGCAAAGACCAAAGAACCTGGAGTCTGATTTTAGAGGGCAGGAAGCATCCAGCACTGCTAAAGTTGAAAGCCAGAAGACTCAGAAGCCAGCCTATTACACCTCCTTCTACCTGCTTTTTCTAGCCACGCTGTTAGCTGACTGGATGGTGTCCCCCTCCCACAATGAGGGTGGGTTCTTCTCTCCCAGTCCACTGATTCAAATGTTAATCTCCTCTAGCAGAGGAGACTAATACCCTCACAGACATATCCAGAAACAATACTTTGCATCCTTCAGTCCAATCAAGTTAACACTGAATATTAACCATCACACCTTCAAAAACTCTAGTGTTTTCCTTCTCTTTCTCACACACTTGATGTTGTAAGTTATATCTTTTAATAAATATATCTGTTACTATTTTATAGCTATGGTTATTTTAAATAATTTTATATTTTAACTTTTATATTAAAATTAAAAGTAATTAATAATTAAATAATTAAAATTAAAAAACCACCACTTCTTCCAGTGCACCAGTTACAGTATTTCAGTATTTATTATTTGCTCATACATTTATATTCACCAATAAGCTTTAGTTTTGTATGATTTTGTCTTGCTGTCCAGTGCATCTTTTACTTTTAACTTCAAGGACTCCCTTTCACAATTCTTATAAGGCAGAACAAGTGATGATGAATTCTCTCAGCTTTTGTTCATCTGGAAAAGGCTGTACTTCTTCTTCATTTTTGAAAGACAGTTTTGCCAGATAAAGAATTTGGAATTGACAGTTTTGGGTTGCTATTTTTTTTTCTACTACCATTTTGAATGTGTCACTCATTCCCTTCTAGGCTTCAAGGCTTCTGCTGACAAAACTACTGATAATATTATGGGGGCTCCCTTTTATATGAAAAGTTACTGTTACTGCTTTCAAAATTTTCTTTCTGCTTTCTACTTTTGACAGTTTACTTATTATGTGTTTTGATGTAGACGTCTTTAGGTTCATACTACTAGTTGTCCATTAGCCTTGTTCAAACTGGATATCCATTTCCTTACCCAGATTTGAAAAGTTTTTGGCCATTATTACTTCAGATAGGCTATCCACTCATTTTTTGTCTCTCTAATTCTTCTGGAATTACCATACTGTGTATAATTATTTTGATTTATGGTGTTCCATAAGTCCTTTGGGTTTCCTTTACTCTTTTTCATTCTTTCTTCTTTTGGCTGTTTAGACTAGATAGTTTCAAATGATCTGTGATTCTTTATTCTGCCTGTGAAATGTGCTGTTAAATTTTTCTAGTGACTTTTTTTTTTGCTCTTGTTGCCCAGGCTGGAGTGCAATGGCGCAGTCTCGGCTCACTGCAACCTCTGACTCCTGGGTTAAAGCGATTCTCTTGCCTCAGCCACCCAAGTAGATGGGATTACAGGCATGTGCCACCATGCTCAGCTAATTTTTTGTATTTTTAGTGGAGACGGGGTTTCACCGTGTTGGCCAGGATGGTCTCCATCTCTTGACCTCGTGATCCACCTGCCTCGGCCTCCCAAAGTGCTGGGATTACAGGCATGAGCCACTGTGCCTGGCCCTCTAGTGAAATTTTAAATGTCGTAATAACAGTATAACTAAAGTTTTCAGTTACAAAATTGTTTGGCTTTTAAAATATTTTCTTGCTTTGTTGATATTTTAATTTGGTTCATGTATTGTTTTTCTGGACCGGTTGAGCATCTCTTGGTGGTAATATTGAATTTTTTGTTTCTTCAGTCTCAATTTCTAGAGGTTTATTTTCTTCCTCTATTTGAATCATTTTTCCTTATTTCTTTGTATGCTTTCTGTTGGGCACTACACATTAAAAAATCAACACAAAGCAAAAAAAAACTACCACTTCTTCCTGTGCTGCGGACTAATTCAAAATGATAAATAACTTCATCATTTAGCCTGGTTCAAGATTCTGAGAACCTCTTAAATCTTTTCTATGAATGTATTTATTTATTTATTTATTTATTTTATCACTTGTGATTGTAAATTCCAAGTAGAAGGTTTTGCCAGTTTCTTTCAGGAGCTAATTTTTTTTTTCTTTCTCTGGTGCCTGTCTGTAGTACTGCAGATTCTCTGGATCTGCCAGAGGATGCTCAGTTCTCCTTTGGTCTCAGAATGTTCCAGGCTTGTGGAGTGTGCCAGAGCCCTTCAACATTCTAAGTTGGACAAGACAAAAGCAGCTCCCTAACAAATTATAATATTGGACACATACTCTATTCTTCTCTTTCTTCTTTCCTTCAAGGAGGAGTCTTCTGAGATATATCAGCCACTGTCTGCTAATAACACAGGTCATCTAGAACAGCAGCAAGCTTCTTACCTCTCTCTTATTTTCAGTGATCCTCAGGCATCTAGAGTATGCTGGGTCTTATCAGTGCTCCAAGATAAGTGAGACAGAAAAATTTCCCTTGACAACCTTCTTGAAAAGCCAGAATATTAGAATTATTGTTCAACTCTTTCTCTCCCGGGGGGAAAAAAACAAAACAGGAGTTAGGAGTTTTCTTCTCCTGTTCCTACAGTGAGCTTGGGGGAGGGACGATGGCTGATGAGTGAATGCTAATCTAAACTCACTGCCTTTGTTCTTCGTAGGCTTTAAACATATGACCTTTCCTGTCAGTGCTGAAATGCAAGCGAGGTAGAAGCTAGTTTTTCAGGTATCATCCTAGAAAAGTCACAGTCTTAGACATATAGTCTAGCTTTCTCTTTCTCTCCCAATTGTGTAGCTGGGAGGAAGGTTGTTTTTTCTTTTCTTTTCCCCACTTACTGTGATATGAAAGAGGGGCTGGACTATGGTGAGTTATTCCCTGAATTTCCCTACTACCTTCAGTGTGACTTGTTTCAAACACACCTGGGATAGAGAAGCCTCTTAATTTGTTGATTTCTCACAAAGTGAACTGGTCCATGTGTTGGTAATTAAGAGTCTCCATAAATGGAAGAGGCTCTGAGGCTTTCTATTTTGTCTTCTTGCTGACCATCAGTATACCTTCTGAATTTAGACAATATCTCCTTGCAACACACTTCCCCGATTTTTTTCATAATTTGGTTTAGAACATTTTCTGTAATATTTTATATAAAATAATAAGAATAATAATGGCCCAGAAGACTACAGAAAGTATATTGTTTTAAAGCAAACATATAAAGTAATATTGACTCTTTGTTGTATAGATCTGTATGTTTTGGTCCAAGTACAGATTTGTATAAACACCGTCACCATCATGATACAGAGCAATTGGCTTACCCCCCAAAAAAACTACCTTGTGCTACCCCTTTAATTATATCTTACTCTCAGTTCATTCCCTGCAACCTGATACAATAGATTTGTCTTTTCTAGTATACCATGTTAATGGAATCATATGGTATGTAACCTTTTGAGACTGGCCCCAAACTGTTGCTTTAGTTTATTTCTTTCTGTTTTGATTAGTATTTCTTGTATGGATATTCTGCAGTTTGTTTCTCCACTCACCCTTGAGTGTCATCTGTATCATTTACAATATTTGGTAATTGTGAATAAAGCTGCTATAAACATTTGTGTACAGCTTTTTGTGTACACAAATGTTTTCCTTTCTATAAGATAAATATTTACATTTTTGTGTAAAGTTAACATTATGTGTACAATACAATCCAGCAACCCTACATCTTGGGGTTAGGGTTAGATATTGGGTTGCTGGATCATTTTGTACCTGTCTTCACATAAAAGGTCCAATCTGGTTTCCCAAGTGGCTGTGCCATTTTTAAGTCCCACTGACAATGCATGAGAGTTCTGTTGCTCAATAACCTTGTCAGCACTTTATATTGTTAGAATTGTGTATTTTAGCTATCCCAATAGTTGTGTAGTAATATCTCCCTGTATTAGTTCATTTACACACTGCTATTAAGATACTAACTGAGAATGGGTAATTCATAAATATGAAAGGGGTTTAATTGACTCATAGTTACACATGACTGGAGAAGCCTCAGGAAACTTATAATCATGACAGAAGGCAAAAAGGAAGCAAGGTACATCTTACATGGCAGCAGGATGAAAAAAGAAAGCACAGGAGAAACCACCATTTTTAAACCATCAATCCCATGAGAACTCCCACACTATCATAAGAACAGCATGGGGGAACCACCCTTAGAATCCAATCACCTCCCTCCTGGTCCCTGCCTCAACACATGGGATTACAATATGAGACAAGATTTGGGTGGGGACACAAAACCAAACCTTATCATTCTGCCCCTGGCCTCTCCCAACTATAATGTACTTTTCACATTTCTAAACTAATTATGCCTTGCCAACAGTCCTTCAAAGTCTTAACTCATTCCAGGACAGTCTTAACTCATCCCAGCACTAACCAAACGTTCAAGTCCAAAGACTTATCTGAAACAAGGCAAGTCTCTTCTGCCTAATAGCCTGTAAAATAAAAAATCAAGTTAGTTAGTTACAAGATGCAATAGAGATACAGACTTTAGGCAAATTTTCCCATTCCAAATGGGATAAATTAGCCAATACAAAGGGCCACAGACCCCATGCAAGTCCAAAAACCAGTGGGGCAGTCAATAAATCTTAATTCTCAGAAAAGATCTCATTTGACCTCATGTCTTACATGCAGGGCACACTAGTGCAAAGGCTGGGCTCCCAAGAGCTTGGGCAGCTCCACTCCTGTGGCTCTGCTGGTTACAGCCTCTGTGGCTATTTTCACAGATGGGTGTTGAATGCTTATGACTTTTCTAGGTGCATTGTGCAAGCTGTTGGTGGATCTACCTCTTTGGGGTTTGGAGAATTGTGGCCCTCTTCTCACAGCTCCATTAGACAGTGTCCCAGTGAGTGCTCTGTGAGGGTTCTCCAACACCACATGTCTCTTCCGTACTACCTTAGCAGAGGTTCTCCATGAGGGTTGTGCCCTGCCGCAGACTTCTGCCTGGACATCCATGTGTTTCCATATATCTTCTGATATCTAGTTGGAGGCTGACAAGGCTCAACCCTTTACTGCTGTGCATCCACAAGCCCAACACTAGGTGGAAACCACCAAGGCTTGGGGCTTGCACCCTCTGAAGCAATGGCCAAAGCTGTACCTTGGCACCTTTCAGCAATGACTGGAGCCAGGGCAACTGGGAAGCAGGGCACCACGTACCAAGGCTACACAGAGTAGGGGGGCCCAGGGTGTGAACCATGAAACCATTTTTCCCTCCTAGACTTCCAGACCTGTGATGAGGGGGGCTGCCACAAAGATCTTACATGACCCAGAGACGTTTTTCCCATTGTCTTGGCTATTAACATTCCATTCCTCATCTTATGCAAATTTCTGCTGCTGGCTTGAATTTCTCCCCAGAAAATTGGTTTTTCTTTTCTATCTAATGGTCAGGCTGAAAATTTTTCAAACTTTTATGCTCTACTTCCCTTTCAATTAAAAGACCCAGTTTCAAAAAATCTCTTTGTGAACACATATAACTACATGCTTTCAGAATTAGCCAGATTGCCTCTTGAATGCTTTGTTGCTTAGAAATTTCTTCCACCAGATACCCTAAACCATCTCTCTCAAGTTCAAAGTTCCACAGATCTCTAGTTCAGAGGCAAAATGCCAGCAGTCTTTTTGCGAAAGTGTATCAGAAATGACCTTTTCTCTAGTTCCCATTAAACTTCTCATCTCTATTTGAGATCAACTCAGCCTGAACTTCATTGTATAACTATCATCATTTTGCTCAAAACAATTCAGTAAGTCTCTAGGAAGATCGCAACTTTCCCAAATCACACTATCTTCTTCTCAGCCCTTCAAACTGTTCCAACCTCTGCCTGTTACCCAATTCCAAAGTTACTTCCACATTTCCAGGTTATCGTTACAATAGTGCCACACTCCAGGTCACAAGAATCTGTATTAGTCTGTTTTCACACTGATATAAAGACAACCTGAGGCTGGGAAATTTATAAATAAAAAAGGTTTAACTGACTCACAGTACTGCATTGCTAAAGAGGCCTCAGGAATCCTGTAATCATGGTAGAAGGTGAAAGTGAAGAAAGGCACATCTTACATAGTGACAGGAGAGAGAGAGGAAAAAAAAAAAAAACAGGAGAAACTGTCACTTTTAAACCATCAGATCTCCTGGGAACTTCCTCACTATCATGGAAACAGCATGGGGGACCCACGAACATGATCCAATCACCTTTCACTATGTCCCTCCCTGGACACACGGGGATTATAATTTGAGATGAGATTTTGGTGACAACACAGCCAAACCATGTCACTCCCCTTGATTTTTCCCAGCATTTCCTTGAGGGGTTTATTGTGTTTAATATAGCTTAATGTGCTTATTTGTCATCTGTGTATATTTTTTGGGTGAAGTTTTGGGTTAAGCCAGGTAGTAACTTTTCTGTTGCCACTGGGTACACTTTATTCCTACATTTGTGGTTGTATTGTATGTGAAGGAAGTATGTTGTTATTTAGTACATCTGTGCATAACCAGGAAACAACAGATTCCCTTTTTTCATTAATCAATATGGGCAGTTCTAGGTGCCTGATTAAGGAATGTACTTTATAATTCATATCCTCTTTGAGGTAGCCAATGGGTCTTTGAGTGAGCCTCTGTATGACTTACTTCAATTATTTCTCTAAATTGTCATAGAGACTTTCAGAATAGTGAATAGATGAGTATTTTCTCCAATTACTTTGGGCCCATTTTCCTCACTCTACTGCAAGGCCAGGGCAAAGGCTCAAGACTCACAAAATATCGAAAAACACCCTTGAAGGAGAGTCACTAAGCCCATTTTTTAAAAATCACTGTGTAAATATTACTCAGCTTTGCCCATTGTGTGGATATTCTTTTGCCTTGTTTCATTAGGGCATGTGAGGGCTGTCTCCAAATAGCATCACATTCAATTCAAGAACTCTCAACTGTGATTCAATAGTGTCTTCTGTCTTGGCTGGAAAATAATGCTAGGGCTTGCATGTGTAGAATGGAAGCAAAGGAGAATTGGAGTGCTTCATGGTTGACACTGTGAGGAATCAAGCAATGTACTGTTACCTGTACCTTCCGCTAAGCTTCTATCTAATACATGCAATAGAACACAGCTTTTCCATTTTCTTGGTGACCTCTCTAAAGCTTCTCTTTTTATCCAGAAGTTTATCTGTGTTACTTAAGATATAAGAGCTATTTTCAGTCTCAAGATTAGTTGATGTCTTTCCATGGTGACACACTTTCAAGCAAAATTCAGCGATGAATAGCAATTATATTTTAAGTAATCGGCAAGGCAGCATTTAATTACAAAACCACAAAATTCTCTTCCAGGTAGTGGTGTATTAGACATACCCAAGACTAGGCAATTTACAAAAGAGAGGTTTAATTGGACTAACAGTTCCACATACCTGGGGAGGCCTCATAATTATGGCAGAAGCCAAGGAGGAACAAGTCACATCTTATGTGGAATGGCAGCAGGCAAAAAGAGAATGAGGAAGACACAAAAGTGGAAACACCTGATAAAACCATCAGATTTCCTGAGACTTATTCACTATCACAAGAACAGTATGAAGGAAAAAGCCCCCATGATTCAATTGTCTCCTACCAGGTACTTCTCATAACAGGTAGGAATGATGGGAGCACAATTCAAGATGATTTGAGTGGGGACACAGAGACACACCATATTATTCCACCTCTGTCCCCTGCCAAGTCTCATGTTATCACATTTCAAAACAAATCATAGCTCCCCAACATTCCCCAGAATCTTAAATCATTTCAGCATTAACACAAAAGTCCACAGTCCAAAGTCTCATTTGAGACAAGACAAGTCTCTTCGCCTTATAAGCCTGCAAAATCAAAAGCAAGCTAGTTATTTTATAAATACAGTGGAGGTGGCTGGGCATAGTGGCTCATGCCTGTAATCACAGCGCTTGGGGAGGCTGAAGAGGGTTGGTCATGAGGTCAGGACTTCAAGAGCAGCCTGGCCAAGGTGGTGAAACCCCATCTCTACTACAAATAGAATAAATTAGCTGGGCATAGTGGCACGCACCTGTAATCCCAGCTACTCATAAGGCTGAGGCAGAGAATTGCTTGAACCAGGGAGGAGGAGGTTGCAGTGAGCCAAGATTGCACCACTGCACTCCAGGCTGGGTGATAGAGTGAGACTCCTTCTCAAAAAAATAAAAAATACAGTGGGAGTACACCCATTGCATAAATGTAACTCTTCCAAATGGCAGAAATTGGCCAAAACAAAGAGGCCGCAGGGCCATACAAATTCAAAATTCAGCAGGGTAGTCAAATCTTAAAGCTCCAAAATGATGTACATTGACTCTGTGTCTCACATTTAGGTCACGCTGATGCAAGAGCTGGATTCTGATGGTTTTGGGCAGCTACAGCCCTGTGTCCTTGGAGGGTACAGCCTCCTTCCTGGCTGCTTTCATAGGCTAGCATTAAGTGTCTGTGGCTTTACCAGGCACGTGGTGTAAGCTGTTGGTGGATCTACAATTCTGGGGTTTGGGAAATGGTGGCCCTCTTCTCACGTTTTCAATAGGTAGTGCCCCAGTAGGTACTCTGTGTGGGGGCTCTAGCCCACATTTTTCTTCCATACTGTCCTAGCAGAGGTTCTCTATAAGGAAAATGCAGCAAACTTTTACCTGAGCATCCTGGTGTTTCCATACATCTAGGCAGAGGTTCCCAAACTTCAATTCTTGACTTCTGTGCACTCCCAGGCTCAACACCTGGCAGAAACTGCCAAAGCTTGGGCTTTCCACCCTCTGCAGCAGTAGCCCAAGCTGTACCTTGGCCCCTTTTGGTCATGGCTGGAGTGGCTGTGATGCAGGGCACCATGTACCCTAGACTGCACACAGCACAGGGACCCAGGGCCTGGGCCACAAAAACCATTTTCTCCTAGGCCTTCTAGCCTTTAATAGAAGGGGCTGCCATGAAGACCTCTGACTGGCCCTGGAGACACTTTCCCCATTGTTTTGGGGATTAACATTCAGTTTGTTGCTACTTATGCAAATTTCTGCAGCCAGCTTGAATTTCTCCTCAGAAAATGGGTTTTCCTTTTCTATTGCATTGCGAGGGTGCAAGTTTTCTAAACTTTTATGCTCTGCTTCCCTTATAAAACTGAATGCCTCTAACAGCACCCAAGTCACATCGTGAATGCTTTGCTGCTAAGAAATTTCTTCTGCCAGATACCCTAAACCAACAAGTTCAAAGTTCCACAGATCTCTAGGGCAGGGGCAAAATGTCACCAGTCTCTGCTAAAACATAACAAGAGTCACCTACACTTTGGTTCCTAACAAGTTCCTCATCTCCATCTGAGACCAACTTAGCCTGGACTCTATTGTCCATATTGCTATCAGACTTTTGGCCAAAGCCATTGAATAAGTCTCTAGGAAGTTCCAAACTATCTCACATTTTCCTGTCTTCTTTGGAGCCCTCCAAACTGTTCCATCCTCTGCCTGTTAACCAGTTCCAAAGTTGTTTTCACATTTTCAGGTATCTTTTCATCAATTCCCCACTACCCTGGTATCAATTTACTGTATTAGTCTGTTTTCACACTGCAGATAACGACATACCGAAGACTAGGCAATTTATAAAAGAAAGAGGTTTGAATTTATAGTTCCACATGGCTGGGGAGGCCTCATAATCATGGTAGAAGGCAAGGAAGAGCAAGTCACATCTTACGTTGAACAGCAGCAGGCAAAGAGAGAATAAGGAAGATGCAAAAGCAGAAACCCTTGATAAAACCATCAGATATTGTGGGACTTATTCACTATGATGAGAACAGTATGGAATAACTCTCCCCTTGATTCAATTATCTCCCACAGAATCCCTCCCACAACATATGGGAATTATTAGAGTACAATTTAAGATGAGATTTGGGTGGGGACACAGTCATATCATGTGGCATTTTAGTTTTGCTAATTACTTATTTCTATGTGCCATGTAAAATCATCTGAGGAGCTGGTTTGTAGCTGAGGTCATTAACCATTTTAAGTCCTTTAATGCATATTTTTGCACCAAAGGCAAATCTTTCAATTTTAAATTCTGGTGAACTGATGAATAGGGGCAGCCGCTCATAGAAAAAATGAGATTTTATCAAAATTAATGAGTATCACAAGTTTCTAGGGTTCTTTTATAGTTAAATATCAATGAAAAATAATTTATTTTTCTGATTTGAAGGGTATTTCTCATTTCTCTGATCCACATAATTTCAAAAATTTTTAACTGAGCCAGACCTTCCTGGTTTCATTATCCAGTATCTCCTCATTATGTAGGTTACTATACTCTTTACTCCATATTTATTTATTTAAGGAGAAAATCATAATGCCATCAATAACTGTACAATTTACCCAAAATTGTTATTAATCTCATCCTTCTGGAGTATATATTATGATAGTATACCAGTGAACTTAAGTATCTCTGTGGGAAACCACAAATACATATTTTGAATGACTCCATAA
The DNA here is from genome assembly GCF_009761245.1 of Sapajus apella. Classification (NCBI taxonomy): domain Eukaryota; kingdom Metazoa; phylum Chordata; class Mammalia; order Primates; family Cebidae; genus Sapajus; species Sapajus apella. Next base: position 39,393,650 of record NW_022436941.1, read on the forward strand.
ATGTTAATCCATGACTATTGTGTCATAACATTTATGACTCTATAAATGTTAATACATGAAAATGCAAATCATATCTATCTGAGCACCAAAGTGGAAATCAAAAAGATGGAATCAGCCCAGTTTTTCATGAGTCGTTAGTATCTGAGCTACTCTTGAATAAAAATCTGTTATTAATCTGGTATTTAAGAAATACTATATTTGAGATAATTTAAATGAAAAAATTAAGATTCTGAACATTTTTTATTAAAAATCCAGTTGAAAATTTATTTTTAAAAAACTAAACTGTATGAGCTAATTTAGATGATACAAATCACATTTCTGATCTATTGTGATATAAAATCAGCTATAAAATTATAGTTTGGGAAATTATTTTGTGATAATTTTAATGAAAAGCCTAATTCTTAAAATTTTTGATGAAATACAACATATAAAATAGCAGTGACTAATCACAAGATTTTTAAACTACTAGTTTGGTTTCTGGAAACATTCACTCTGTATTGGTTTTTGCTCTGGCAAGGTGATAAATGATGAATAGATGACAATGATGACAAATAAATGACAATGATGATTGTCAACAGCATTTGAGTCAGCTTCTCAAAACCGTTGCTGAAAGTATTTTCTTTACTTCAACATTTTAACTCTCTTGGTTAATACTGTGCAACCACTCTAGTCTAATCTATCAAAATCTTTCTCCTGTGTTATTCGAATACACTTCAAAATAGTGCCTCTACTCCTGCCTTTATTCACCATCCCTAGTATCTTCATAATACAACTGCCAAAGTCAGTCTGCTGAAATATGTCAATCCTGAGACTTCCTGTTTCAAAACCTAGCAGCTTCTATCTCTCTAAGAGCAAAAGCCGGCATCCTAAAAACGATCTATAAGCAAATACAATTCCTAACCTTCTGTTACCTCTTTGGCCTCATCTCCTATTATTACCTCTACTTTTCCTGTTGAAGCCATAGTGGCCTACATGCTGGTTTATAAACATGCCAGGCAGGCTGCTACCTCAGAGCTTTACACTTGCTGTTTTCCTTGACTACAATTTTATTTCCCCTTGTATTATTATGGCTTGATCACATACTTACTTCATGCTGCCACTCAAATGTCACCCTTTTAATATATCTTTCTCGAGGTATCCTATTTTTCTCCTTTGCTTGATTATTCTTGCTCTCCCTCCCCATATTATTTAGTTTCTTTGCATATATTATTCTTTTGAAAACTTACATATTTGTCTGATTTTGTGTTATATTAGCTTTCTATCTAATTTAATATAATTCATGTTTCATGAGAGTAAAAGTTTTTCTTTACGTATTCACTGGTAAATTAGCACTGCCTAGAGTAGTAACATATATAATATACACACTTGTTTCATAAAGAAATTATTTTAAGGCCGGGCGCGGTGGCTCAAGCCTGTAATCCCAGCACTTTGGGAGGCCCAGGCGGGTGGATCACGAGGTCAAGAGATCGAGACCATCCTGGTCAACATGGTGAAACCCCGTCTCTACTAAAAATACAAAAAATTAGCTGGGCATGGTGGTGCGTGCCTGTAATCCCAGCTACTCAGGAGGCTGAGGCAGGAGAATTGCCTGAACCCAGGAGGCGGAGGTTGCGGTGAGCCGAGATCGCGCCATTGCACTCCAGCCTGGGTAACATGAGTGAAACTCCGTCTCAAAAAAAAAAAAAAAAAGAAATTATTTTAAGACATTATGACTGTGCCATAGAAATATGTGTGAAGGAGTCTTAGGGGGGAATGTTAATGCTTAGAGAGGATAAAAGATTTGAAAATTATTTCTACACATTAATAATTTTTATTCTAGCAGAAATAATGGTAATTTTAATGGAAATGTATGGATATATGGTACACTGTATGCATTACTTTTCAAAGGCCTCTTAAATCTGACATTATTAACGAATCAACAAAAATGTTAAAAGGTAACATACTCTTCAACCAAAGAAAAACTGTACTGCATACATCTTGCTACATTCACTGTGGCAGGCTGCCTTCCCCTTCTCAATACCTCATATGACCTCATATGACTTAATGATAAAGATTTGTTCCATTCTAATTATGAAAGCATATTTTTTATTTGCTTACATTATTTGCAATATTTATTAAGGTTTTTATAAGAACAATTAAAAATTAATCACATAGACTTGATAATTTTATAATAATAGGGCTACAGGTGAGGGTATAAATATAATATTGTTTAACTAGACACAATTATTAAGAATATTAGCATAAAAATTTCTCTTTAACTTGGGAAATTTGCCTGATGTGCCAGAAGCTAAGGTTTCTAACATTCATATGATTATTCTGTAACTATAAAATCATTTTTAAGCATATTGAAAAATACTTTTCAAAGAGTTTTAAAGTAATTTATAGCTTAATATTAAGTAATTATTGTTATCACTATATCCAACTGATATTCTAAATAATTCAAACAGATAAATATGTAACTCATATTGTTCATATAATGAATAAAAATTAAAATACAGGAACTGATAATAACCCTCTACAATGTGATACATTTATGAGACTCTACATAAATTTGTGCATTGGTGTCTCCGAGAATCCCTTTGAAGTGTGTGACGTATATTAGCTCCTATTTTTGTATTATTTTAAAATCTGAAGCAGTACACACTGCTGCATGGGATAAAAGTGAACTTAATTTATCTGAGTCTGTTCCAGATATTTTTTATTGCATTGTGTTCAGACTACCAACTTTTTGTTACCATTCCACAGTTGCTCATATTACCAGCCTTATGCACTTGCTCTTGCCACCATGTACCTATTTATTAAAAGTGAAATACAGTTCTATTTTGCCCTGTTTTGGAATTATATTTACAGCATAACATTATGACGATGATTTAACATTTCTGAAAGCCTATGTTCATCAGAAGTATTCTTCATCACTATATGTTAACAAAGTGCAAGGAAGGTAAATGTTTGAACTGGCACAGATAAATGATAGAATAGAGAATGCTATCTATAAATGAGAATCCAAACTTTTCTTTTTTCTAAAATTTAAATGGCATAAGTCGTTTTAATAGTAATGCTATAAGAGATACAATACATGAAATTATATTTTTATTTATCCTTGAACATTAAAAAGTACTCTAGCTGTAAACTTCTCATTTTAATCTTCTACTAAAAATCTTTTATTTTCATTTAGCTATCTGATAGCAGCACTCTCTGAGACAATGCTAATGCCAAATTAATTTCATAGTCTCTAGAATTGTAGAAAAATAATATCATGAGATAGGGACAGCGTCTATTTTGCTCATTGTTGATTTTCTATTCCCTAAGCAAGTACATGGTACTGTGGAAGAGCCAGATAAATGCTGATTAATAATTAAATGCCACCTCCATGTTAAAAGAGATGGGGGAAATAAATACCAGTCAAAAACACAGAAGGTTAAGCAAAATTATTATTTTAAAATGCATTTAATATTGCACAAATCAAATGGCTAAGTGTGGAATGTGATTAGAAGTGTATTTACTAAGAAATATTAGTTGTATGCACTTTATGCCCCATGGAGAGTAGGACAGTAGGAGAAAATTAGACAATATATCATCTTAAAACCAGTAAAAATGAGAAAAATTACTATCAACCGTCAGAAGAATTTGGTAGTGTTTGGTAGTGGTAGTGCCAATTTTGATTTTTCATCAGAATTTTTTTCTCCAATTATAACAGAGTTGTGGCTAAAGCCCAATTTGAGAGAAAAGTTCTTAGTTGCCAAAATCAACATTTGGAAACTCTCTAACCAATGGACTCAGCCACTTTCATAGAGGTCCCCTTTGAAAGGTGCTCACACTAGTTTTGCCATCATCATCATAAACACTCCTCAATATATAAAAATGTTGGCTGGAAGAAAGGTAGTCATATTTTGAAAAAGAATTTCAATCTTACAGAACTGTGTTAGGCATAGAAAAGGTGGGTCCAGGCAAGTTCTTCTACATCAAAAACTGTGCAGAGTGCAATCCCACATAGGGCCTTCCAAAGTTCTCACAAATACATCTGCGAGTGAAAGAAATTCAGAATATAGCCCTTAGAGATTTTTGAAAGCCAGTCTTTGTCAGAAAGCAGCAACAGCCTTAAAAAGGATTAACTACTTGAAAAACAAGTAAATGAGCCTTTATCATTTTCCTTTTCCCTCTTAAGCCCCTCAATACTGGTGGATTTAACACATTAAAGAGAGCTGACTAGATGTATTTGAAATACAACCATGTCTCTCTTGCTATCTGGTGAGCTCTAACAGTGTCTTAGGGGCGAAGAGAGAATCATTGAGAGTAGATCATTGAAAAGAGATACAATTTAGTCCTAAAAAAATTGTTTAAGGTCATTTTATTTACTCAAGTTGCTAAAAAGAGAGTCTGGACAAGATGAAAAAGTAAAAGTATCTTTAACTTTTGTGGAAATTTAAAAACAACACAACGAAAAGATTCATGTATAGTTTTATGAGAATTCTTAGTAAGATAGATACATTTTTTTGCATAATTGCACCTGTTTACACAAAGCAGGAAGCTTGGTTTGCATAAATAATTTTATATTAAAGATGACTTAGGAGGCAGAGGTTACAGTGAGTGGAGATGGCACCACTGCTCTCCAGCCTGGATGACAGAGTGAGACTCTGTCTCAAAAAATATATATATGTATTTTTCACACAAACGGTAAACAGCACAGAAAGTGAATGAATTGTAGTGGTCTCAGACATTGTATGAGATTTAAAAAATTTTTTTGTACTCTGTAATGAAATATGTAATAATAATATCAAACTTCTACAAATGTTTTAGAAGACTATCTTATACCTAGGTTTTGTCATAACCTTCAGTGCCTGTATATTCATTTTGCTCTATAACTACAATGGTACCAAGTATAACTTCTCTTGTTACTGCAAGCAAATGAAAACAAGAATTGGTTTAATATTTAAAAGAAAGGTCAGCCTCTAATACAATGATATTGATGTCACTATATGCTGAAATCAAAGGTAAATCAATAATAGAATACAGAAAATCATTGGGAGAATTAAGTCATCACAAACACACATGCTAGCACAAGCATGCCAGTTGCAGACAAGTTACAAAATATGAATCAGAATTGTTTATATTACCCACAATGATTTGGTATTTATAAAACAACATCAATATTCACCATAATTTAATGTTATTATTTTAATATGTATTTAAAGTTTTTAAAATTACTTTATTCATTTTTATAAAAATTTTAAATTTAAAGTTGCCAAAATAAAAATACAGATATGTGAAGAATGAATTAACAATTTCTCTAATATTTACTTTTATTCCAGAATCACACACATACTATAAGTAATTAATTTTTTAAAATTGATACATTGTCATTTATGTATTTCTTTATGTTCATAGTAACATAAAGCACTATGCTGATTTTTATGAATTGTTTCAGATGTTTTTGTTCACCATTTTGGACAAAAAATTGATAAAATATACATATTAGTTTTATTATTTATGCATTCTTGCCTTTATTTTGACAGCATAGATTTCCTAAAGTTGGAACTTTGTATTAAAAGGATTATAAGTCATTCTACTATAAAGACACATGCGCACGAACATTTATTGCAGCACTATTCACAATAGCAAAGAATTAGAACCAACCCAGATGCCCATCAATGATAGACTGGATAAATAAAATTTGGCACATATACACCATGGAATGCCATGCAGCCATAAAAAAGAATGAGTTTATGACTTTTGCAGGAAACTGGATTAAGCTGGAAACCATCATTCTCAGCAAGCTAACACAGGAACAGAAAACCAACACCACATGTTATCACTCATAAGTGGTAATTAAATAATGAGAACACATGGACACAGGGAGAGGAACATCACAAACCAGAGCCTGTAGGGGGGCAGGGGGTAAGGGGAGGGAGAGCATTAGGACAAATACCTAATGCATGTGGGGCTTATTCTGAATTTCTTAATAGTTATATCCACCTATGAAAAAGAAGTATAGACTAATTCATATAACAGTCAACAGAAATTAAATAACTATGTCATAATGTTTACATAATGTCTAAAATAAATTATTTTTCCTAGAATTAACTTTTATTAGAATAGAGAAATCTGATTGTTTTTAATATTTGTTCACCAGCAATATTAGTATAAAAATAATATGCTTAACACTAAAATATACTTAACACTAAAATAATATGCTTAACACTAAAATAATATGCTTAACACTAAAATAATATGCTTAACACTAAAACAATCATCACCCATTATTAAAGCTCAACAACTTTGTAAATTGATGTTCCTATTTGTTATTTTAAAATTTTATCTTTATAAAGTTATTGTCATACTCTCTAACTTCTCAAACTTTTAATATTTTTATAATATTATTTTGAAGATTTGTCTGTATTTGTATCTATACATGTTTTTCATATTGACTGGCATATAGTATTCCATTGCATAAGCATACATTTCTTGAATTTATTTCTACTCATATGCTCTTTTTATGTAAATAGCATATTTTATTTACTTCTCTTCTATTATTTTCTTTCATTCACTAAATACAAAATTTGAAAATATTCATTTTTTATTTCTGATAGTTTAGAAACTTTATATTCAAATTTATCTCTCTTTTTTTTTTTTTTTTTTTTTTGGATGAGAGGTTTCTATGTTGCCCAGGTTGGCCTCAAATGCATAGCCTCACCTCCTCGAGTGCCAGGACAACTGGCCTGAGCCACCATCGCTTTCCAACTTTATTCTTTAATGGTTAATTTTAAGTTATTAACACTGATATTTATACATAAATTTGCTATTTACTTATTATTTCCATTTTTCCTCTTCACATAAGGAAAAAGACAGAACACACAACTCTCCCATTATCATTTATTTTAGAATTGCTTTTTCTTAGGTAAAAATTATATTTTATGGTGGTTTGTTAACTACATTTCAATTACTATCATATCAATTTTTGTACTAATTTGTGATTTCTAATTATTTTTAATTCACGAATTCTCTTGATTAAATTTTTTTTAGCAAATCTAAGAGGTTTGGCAGAATTGACATGTTTTATTGTTCTATTAGGAAAGTCTGTGACATAATCTTATATATTTTTAAATATGGAGCTCAACAGACCTGTGTTTTATTTCTATTAACTTCTATATTTAGATACTATCATAATTTGACCACAGAAAACAACAGTTTGACAAAAATTAATGAAGACATACAGCAAGAATAAATTGACTATATGGAATTTATTGTACTGTACCATTTATTATTATAATTCTTTACTTTTAAATTGTATGCTGCACATTCTGCCTATAAGCAAAGTTTATAACAAATATGTTTGTGTGTGTATATGCATATGAATATATACATATAATTTTTTGAGGAGGTTGTTGTTTGACATTTACCAGCACGATGATGACTAAACCCAACTATGTTAGTAGTTACATAAGATGTGAAAAAACACCTCAAAAGTTAAAGGTGATGAGAATTAATTTAAAAAGTAATTCAGAGCCTATTATATTCTTTTAAGAGATTAATTTTACAAATAGAGGTACAAAATTATGATTTTGAAAATAAATGAGTACAGTTCTACCATATTTTTATGTTCTGAGAAAGACAAAAATGAAACTATAGAGATATACATCAGAATTTTACTTATTTTTTAACGTAGTGATCATCTTCTTTGTTTAATCCAGTGATAGTTTCCAATACTGGAAGAACTTTTTTTTCAAAACACTCCCACACATAAGTTCAATTTGCACTATCGTCAATTTTAAATGTCTGAAAAATCAGCAACACAATCAATTCAGCCCTGACTTACATATTTACTAATTTTTGTGATGTAACTACCCCACCAAGGAATATTTCAAGATGATGTCAAGGCAGACATGATGTCATTGACCATGGTGTTACAAAGATAAGCGCAGCAGCAAACTAGTTAACATCATTTTTCCACGAAAAATATTCAATAAATATAAATAAGCAAATGGTTATAATTAAACTATATTAAAATGTATTAAAATAATTTGAATTAGGGACCTTAAGTTGTGGTAATATGTGGAAGTGGCAAGTGTACACACCATAACAAGAAAGAGGGAGAATATTGACATTTTCATAATATGACATTTTTTCTATGTTTACATACTGTATGTCATAAAGAAAATATTGAGAAATTCTGAATTTTTAATAAATGTCTTTTTATCCTTCCACTTGCATCTATGAGGTACTACCTTATGAATACAGTGCAGTCTGTCATGTAGTATGCTGAGCACCTTTAAAATTTACTAACTACAACCATATTTCTTCTTTTATTTAAGGAAGGTAATCTTCTTTTGCTTTTGAATGGCATTGAATTCTGAGTGATGCAATAGACACATTATTATTTTAGGACAATAGTACATTTGTAAACTATTTTTGTCTACAAAATATTTTAGTAGCACTCTGTCAGGTTAGCCCATGATGTTAGACATTCAATTTTATGACTATTACTTTTCTTTCTCAAATAAACAAAATAATTAGAGGAAACAATGAAGTCACAATCTACTTAATATTCATAAAACTACTGTTGATGTAGGTTTAAAGCTGGGCAAATGAAGTAACTATCCATCTTGCTTTTAGAATAATTGCATTTTAAATGTTATTTCAGAGCAAAATAACCCTACTAATTAACCACCTTGCTTTGTGAGTAAGCAGTTTCTTTGCCAGCAGTCAGTCATTAAAGCAGAACTATGAGAAAATAAAATAATTTTCAGAATATTATTTTTTTCCTAAAGCAGTTCGTCCCAATTAATTTGCTGAATACAGGATGTTCAATGAACCAAAGTGTTCTTATTTTAATGGACTAAAAACATGATTTTGTTTGCAGTACTTTATATTCCTTTCAGCAAAAAGAGAATTATTGCTATCAAATTGTTTCATAAAATTTGCTCTCTCTGAGACTTTTAGGGAAGATTTGATTATATTTTACTCTTACCAGTGTTGAGAGTCAGCTTAATAAGTCAGTTAATAAAATGTCCACATTTTTTAGAGAAAAGAAATATTCAATAAAGTCTCCTAATTCAGTAAAATTAATATTTATTAATTATTGCTTAATTTGCTATATTTTTAATGTTATATTTATTATCTTATATTAAGTGCCATTAACTGAGAAAGTTCTCTGTTGAAATGTTTCAGGAATTAAAATGAAGTTAATAGTTCATCAAATATAAACTTTCAAACTGATGATTTTTTTTTTTTACTCCAAAGTACTCTGATCATAGGAATATTTAACTTCTAGTTTTTTAACATTGTATTGGTCTGCTCTCCCTCTACTAAAAAGAAGTATCTGAGACTAGGTGATTTATACAGAAAAAAAAGTTTAATTGCCTCATAATTTCACAGGCTGTAAAGGAAGCAGGATGGATTCTGTGGAGGCCTCAGGAAACTTTCCATCATGACAGAAGGTAAAGGGGAAGCAGGCATGTCTTACATGGACAGAACAGGAGGAAGCCAGGTGGGATAAGATGCTACAGACTTGTGAACAACCAGATCTTATGAGGGCTCTATCATGAGAACAGCACTAAAGAAATGGTGGTAAACCATTCATGAAAGATGCACCCCTATGATTCAATTATCTCCCACTAGGCCCCATCTCCACCATTGAGGATTACAATTGAACATGAGATTTGGGTGGAGACACAGACTCAAACTATATCACTCCACCCTTTGATCCTCCAAAATCTAATGTCTTCATATTGCAAAATATAATCATCCTTTCTCAAAGCCTTAACTCATTCCAGCATTAACTGAAAAGTCTTGAGTTCAAAGTCCATTCTAAGTCAAGGCTATTCCCTTCTGCCTATGATATAATGGGAGTACTGGCATTGGGCAAATATTCCCACTCCAAGAAGGAGAAATTGGAAAAAAGAAAGGGACTTCAGGCCCCATGCCAGTCTGAAATCCACCAAGGCAGCAATTAAATCTTAAAGTTCAAAAATAATCTTCTTTGACTCTATGTACCACATCCAGGGCACAGTGATGCAACGGGTAGGCTCTTACAGCCTTGGGAAGCTCCACCCCTGAGACTTTGCAGGGTATAGTCCCTACAGTTGCTTTCATGTGGTAGTGTTGAGTGCCTGCAGCTTGTCCCAGCACATGGAGCAAGCTGTCAATGGGTCTACACTTCTGTGGTCTGGAGGATGGTTGGCCCTCTTCTCATAGCTCCACTAAGGAAGTTCCTAGAGGGTGCTTTGTGGGTGCTCCAACCCCACATGCCACCTTTACACTGCCCTAGTACAGATATCCATGAGGGCTCCATCTCTGCAGCAGACTTCTGCCTGGACACATCCAGGCTTTTCCATACAACATCTAAAATCTAGGTGGAGGCTCTGAGGCCTCAGCTCTTGTGTTCTGCACACCCACAGACTTAGCACCACATGGAAGCTGCCAAGGCTTAAGGTTTGCATGCTCTGGAGCAGTAGCCTGAACTGTACTGTGCCCCTTTTAGTCATGGCTGGAATTGGAGTGGCCAGGATGCAGGGTGCCATGTCCTGACTGCAGAGTAGTGGAAGATTGGTCATGGCTCAAAAACCATTATTTCCTCCTAGGCCTCTGGGGCTGTGATGGGAGGAGCTGCTGTGGAGGTCTCTGAAATAGCTTGGAGACTTTTTCTCCATTGTCTTGGCTATAAGCATTAGTGTTCCTTTTACTTATGCAAATTTCTGCAGCCAGATTACATTCTTCCCCTGAAAATCAGTTTTCATTTTCAACTGCATGGCCAGGATGCAAATTTTCCAAACTTTTATGCTCTGCTTCTCATTTAAATATAAGTTCCAGTTTCAGTTCATTTCTTTGCTCATGCATATGATAAAAGGCTTTTAGAAACAACCAGGTCACCTATTGAATACTTTGCTGCTTAGGAATTTCTTCTGCCTGATACCCTAAATTATCTCACCCAGGTTCAAAGTTTTACAGACCCCTAGAGCAGGAACACAATGCTGCCAGTCTCTTTGCTAAAGCATAGCAACACTGACTTTTACTACAGTTCCCAATAAGTTCCTCATTTCCATGTAAGACCTCCTCAGTCTGGACTTCATTGTCCATATCACTATCACCATTTTGGTAACAATAATTTAACAAGTTTCTAGGAAGTTCCAAACTTTCCCTCATCTTTCTGTCTTATTATGAGCCTTCCAAACTGTTCCAACCTATGCCCATTACCAAGTTCTAAAGATGCTTTCACATTTTCAGGTATCTTTATAGTAATACCCACCCCTGGTACCAATTTTCTGTATTAGTCCTTTCTGACACTGCTATAAATAAGCGTCTGAGACTTCTGATAATTTATAAAGAAAAGAGGTTTAATTGTCTCACAATTTCACAGGTTGTACAGGAATCATGATGGCTTCTGAGGGGAAGCAGGCACTTCTAACATGGCCAGAGCAGTAGGAAACTGGAGAGAAGCGCTACACACTTCAGCAACCAGACCTAATGAGAACCCTTTCACAAAAACAGCACCAAAGGGATTGTGCTAAATCATTTATACAGGATTCATCCCCATGATCCAACATCTCCACCATTGTGGATTACAAATGAACATGAGATTTTGGTGCAGACACAGAAACAAACCATGTAAAACATGTATTTAATAACTATCAGATTTAACCTGCACATTTTTTTTTTTAGTTATCAGGTCACTCTTCTTCAACAGTTAAAAATAAATTTAAGCAGTGATTTTTAAAACTTCTATTATGCTCTAATCATAATGCTAATGTAGGATTGTAAAATATACTTAACTAGCTTCCCCCCATATGTGAGGTGACTTGCCTTCTTTCTTTTTATATTGTGCAATTGGCAGGAATTCTAAGTAGATACAATCTCTCTTTTCACTTGGAATTTGAGAAGGAGGTATCTTTTACACCCTAAACAGAGGTATTAAAATGTAGACTTGTTAAATAGACTCTTTCAGTGACAGTTAACTAGTTCATATATACAAAGATAAAGTAAGCATTTCTACAGGAAAAATGAATAAGTTTTTGGCCTAGGAAACAGTTGCACAGAGGCTATAAAACCTAGAGAGTCAAATGTATACTCCATAGACATTAGAAAAATCATTTTTTTCTCAACTAGTAAATTCTTTTCCTCTTTCAACTATTTAAGATTTTCACTGTTTCATTTCTAGAAAATATTTAATGACTGAAACAAAACAATTTGAATTCTTAAAGTTGTTTATCTAGTCCGTCATGCAAACCTTAAACCTAAGTACTGAAGTACTACCATGTTGAAAATACAGAAATGTTAGGTGTTTTAAGAGAGAGATAGTTGCATAAATGTCCCAAGATAAATTTTTATTTGGGGGGGGGTTTATATATCTCAAATTGTAAGAATTCTATGCCATATCAATTCATACTTAATTTATGACTAAATATACTTCAAAAATATAGTTGAATAATTTATCTAGAAAAAAGTAACTGCCAGGCACAGTGGCTCATGTCTGTAATCCCAGAAATTTGGGATGGTGAGGAGGACAAATAACCTGAGGTCAGGAGTTCGAGACAAACCTAGCCAACATGGTGAAACACTGTCTCTACTAAAATTACAAAAAGTAGACAGGGATGGTGGTGCATGCCTTCAGTTCCAGCTTCTTGGGAGGATGAGGTGGGAGAATCACTTGGACTTGGGAGGCAGAGATTGCAGTGAGATGAGATTGCACCTCTGCACTCAGCCTGGGTGACAAAGCCAGGCATGTCAAAACAAAAACAAAAACACTGCTGGTTTAATAAAATTGGTTAATAAATTAATCACGTTTGTGTTACACTATGCTCTCTACTAGCTGAAATCTAAGAATCAAAACTATAGGTGAGCATTATTGGTGCTAAGATAATATTGATAATTAATTTGTTGTTCCTTACCTGTCTTTCAAAATGTCATATGATTATCTTCTCATATTGAGCATCGTTTTTTAAGGAAAATTTTATTTTATGTGTTAAAGAAGGAAAAGTTTGTCATTAATGGGTCATTATTTTGAGGCATGTTCCTTCAATACCCAGTTTATTGAGAGATTTTTACATAAAAGGATGTTGAATTTTATCAAAATCCTTTTCTGCATCTATTGAGATAGTCAGGTGATTTTTGCTTCTAACTATGTTCATGTGATGAATCACATTTATTGATATGTGTATGTTGAACCATCCTTGCATCCAAGGCATAAAGCCTATTTTATTGTGGTGGATTAGCTTTTTGATGTGCTGCTGGATTTGGTTTGCCAGCTATTTTCTTGAGAATATTTTATCAATGTTGATCAAGTATATTGACCTGAAGTTTTCATTTTTTTTTTGTATCTTTTTCAGGTTTTGGTATCAGGATGATTTGGGACTCATAGTATGAGTTGGGGAGGAGACCCTTTCCTCAATTTTTTGGAAAACTTTAAGTATGGATGGCATCAACTCCTCTTTGCACATCTGGTAGAATTTGTGAATCCATTGGGTCTTAGGCTTTTTTTGGTTGGTAGGCTATTTATTACTGATTCAGTTTTGGAGCTGATTATTATTATTAGTCTGTTTAAGGAATCAGTTTCTTCCTGAGTTCTATCTTGGTAGAGTTAACGTGTCCAGGAATTTATCCATCTCTTCTAGTTTTTGTTGTTGTTGTTTTATTTTGTTTTTTAGTTTGTATGCACAGAGTTGTTCACAGTAGTCATTGATGGTCATTTGTATTTATGTGGGGTCAGAGGTAACATCCCCTTTGTTAATTCTACTTGTGTTTATTTGGATCTTCTCTCTTTTCTTCTATATTAATCTAGGTAGTGTTATTATTTTTTTCAAAAACCAACACCTGGATTTGTTGATCTCTGGAATGAATTTTTGCATCTCAATTTCCTTCAGTTTGGGTCTAATTTTTGTTATTTATTGCATTATTCTAGCTTTCTAGTTGGTTTGTTCTTGCTTCTTTGGTTCTTTTAGTTGTGCTGCTAGGTTGTAATTTGAGATCTTTATAACTTATTGATGTGGATATTTAGTGCCATTAATTTCCCTCTTTACACTGCCTTTGCTGTGTCTCAGAGATTCAGGTATGTTGTATTTTTCTTCTCATTAACTTCAAAGAATTTCTTGATTTATGTCTGAAGTTTTTTATTTGTCTAAAAGTCAATCAGCAGCAGGTTGTTTAATTTCCCTGTAAATGCATGATTTTAAGTGATACTTTTATTCTTGATTTCTATTTTTTATTGTACTGTGGTCTGAGAGTATGTTTGGTATTATTTTGGTTTATTTAGCAATTTGTTTTATATGATTATGTGGTTGAGTTTAGAACATGTGCCATATGGAGATGAGAAGAAATTATATTCTGTTATTTTGGGATGGAGAGTTCTGTAGAGGTCTATTATGTACACTTGGTCTAATGTTAGTCCAGGTTCTAAATATCTTTGTTAATTTTCTGCCTCAATTATCTATCTAATACTGTCAGTGTAGTGTTAAAGACTCCCACCTTTATTGTGCAGAAAATGAAATCTCTTTGTAGGTCTCCAAGATCTTGCTTTATGAATCTGTGTGCTGCTCTATTGGGTGCATATGTATTTAAGATTATTAGATTTTCTTTTTGAATAGACTCTTTTCCATTATGTAATGCCCTTCTTTGTGCTTTCTAATCTTTGCTTGTTTAAAGTTTATTTTGTCTGAATTTACGAGTGCATCCCCTTTTTAATTTCTGATTTCATTTTGCTTGGTAGAGTTTCCTACATCCCTTTATTTTGAACATATGATTGTCATTGAGCATAAAATGGGTCTCTTGAAGACCCATAGCCAACCTCACTCTGAATGTGCAAAAGCTGGAAAGCTTCCATTTGAGACCAGCACAACACAAGGATGCCATCTCTCTCCCAACTCCTATCTACATAGTATTAGAAGTCCTTGTCAGAGCAATCAGACAAGATAAAAAAGATAAAGTGCATTCAAGTAGAAAGAGAAAGTCAAAGTATCCCTTTTTGCAGATAACATTATTCTATAACTAGAAAGCCATATAGTTTGAGCTCAAAAGCTTCTTCAGCTGGTAAACAACTTTAGCAATGTTTCAGAATAAAAAACCAATGTACAAATATCACAAGCATTCCTATACACCAATAGCAGCCAAGCTGAGAGCCAAATTAGGAATGCAATCTCATTTAAAATTGCCACAAGAAGAAAAAAAATAACTAGGAATACAGGTATTCAGAAAGGTAAAAAATCTCCACAATGAAATTTACAAAATACTGCTCAAAGAAATTGGAGATGACACAAACAAATGTAAAATCATTGCAAGCTCATGGATAGGAAAAAAATGGTATCATTAAAATGGCCATACTCACCAAAGCAATTTACAGATTTGGTGCCTTTCCTCTCAAAATGCCAATGACATTTTTCACAGAATTCGAAAAAATAAAAACTATTTTAAAATTCATATGGCACAAAAAAAAGAGCCTAAATAGCCAAGGAAATCCCAAGCAAAAAGAACAAAGCTGCAGTCATCAATTAACTGACTTCAAACTATACTTCAGGACTACAGTAATCAAAGCAGCAGGGTACTGTTACAAAAACAGACACATACATCAATGGAACAGAATAGAGAGCTCAAAAATAAGGCCACAAACCTACAACTATCTGGTTTTCAATAAAGCTAACAAAAGCAAACAGTGGGGAAAGGACTCCCTATTCAATAACCGGTGCTGGGATAACTGGCTACCCATAAGCAGAATGTTGAAACTGGTCCGCTTTATTACACTATATACAAAAATCAACTCAAGATAGATTAGACTTAAATGTAAAGCAAAAAACTATTTTAAAAACCTTGGAAAACAAGCTAGACAATACCATTCTGGACATAGGAATGGACAAAAATTTTGTGATAAAGATGTCAAAAGCAAAAATTAACAAATGGGATTTAATTAAACTAAAGAGCTTCTGCAAATCAAAAGAAACCGTCAACCAAGTAAACAGAAAATCTACATAATGGAAGAATACTTTTTCAAATGATACTTCTGAAAAATGTCTTATATCCAGTATCTATAAAGACTTAAACAAATGTACAAGAAACAAACAACCGTACTAAAAAGTGGGAAAATGACATGAACAGTCACTTAAAAGAAGATACATGCAGCCTGCAGGTATTTATATGTTAAAAAATCTCAATATCCCTGACAATTAGAAAAATGCAATTCAAAATTATAAGATACCATCTAACACCAGTCATAATAGCTATTGTTAAAAAGTCAAAAAATAACGGATGCTGGTGAGGTTGCAGAGAAAAAAGAACACTTATAGACTCTTGGTAAAAGTATAAATTGGTTCAACTATTGCAGAAATAACTGTGGCAACTCCTCAAAGACCTAAAAACAACTACCATTTGACCCAACAATCACATTACTGGGTATATATACAAAGGAATATAAAATATTCTATTAGAAAAACGCATGCAAATATATGTTCATTGCAGCACCATTCACAATAGCAAAGACATGGAATCTGCCTAAATGCTCTTCAATGGCTGACTGGATAAAGGCAATGTAGTACATACACACTATGGAATACTATGCATCCATAAAACGGAATGAGATCATGTCTTTTTCAGGAACATGGATGCAACTGAAGGCCATCATCCACAGCAAACTAAGGCAGAAACAGAAAGCCAAATACCACAAGTTCTCACTTATAAGTGGGAGCTAAACAATGAGAACACAGAGACACAAGGAGGGGAACAACCTACTTGAGACACCAGGGCTTAATTGAGGACGGAGTTTGAGAGGAGAGATAGGAACAGAAAAATATTGCATACTATGGTTAGTACCTGAGTGGCAAAATAATTGATACAACAATCCCCCAACCTGCACACATGCCCCTTAACATAAAAGTTAAAAGAAATAAAAATTAATAATGCCTCAAATAAAATATAAACTTCCAAAATATACTAAATATTTTTTATCCTAAAGTGTTCTGATCAGAGAAATATTTAATTTCTTAATTTTCCACAATCTGTATAGACTGCCATAACATTGTTTATAAAACCTTAGTGAGAAAAAATACATTTGGAAGAGGGATTTGTTAAAATCACTTTAGAGTTTCCACCAGTGTTAAAGCAGGGTTAAGTTCATCATTTTGGTTTTATCATTTTAAGTTTACTAAGACTTAGTATTTTCAATCATATCACCCTTCATATTTTTCTCTTGGTATTATATTGGTTCTGTTATGGTCATCGAGTCTATCCATGCCTTAACATCTGCATAAACAGATTGTCCAAAGTCAGCAGGTTAAGTGGTTCTAAATAATCATCAGCATTGAAATTATGTTTAACAACAAATTCGAATAGCACAATTTGGCCTCAACAACCCTTATCTTTTTTTTTATTCATATGTCAAATTACTCTTGTATAGAACTATGACTTATTGTAGAATATTTTACCAAAATCCTCTGAAATAAGGGACAAAATTGTAACTCTCAATAATTTTAATTTTCTAATAGGAAAATTCTTTCAAAATGTTTTGAAGTTTAGAAGTAAAAGAAAATAGAGCTTTCAAATGGTAGCATTACAAGGTCTTAAAGAGTTTTAGTCTGCATGCACTACTTCTTCAAATCACTTGGCATAGTTAACTGCAAAAACAAATGGAAAAATATATATTTGGGGGAACCCAGGGAACAATCCTATTACATTGTCCAATGTTTCTGACTTCCTAAAGGTACTTTAAGGTACTATGTTGGCTGGCAAGTGGACCATTAAAAATATTATGGGAAAATATTAAACAAAAGACCTTGGAAGTATTATTATGTGATACATATTGTAGGTAACCAAAAATTGTCATATCTTAGTTGCTTGCTCTATAACCTGGCCAGTGGTCCCACTTACTTATGTTGCTCTCTTTATCTTGAGAACTGACTATACATTTGCAATAACTTTATATGTTGTACACCATCAATTTAAGAATAGGATAATCATTTCATGGTGCTTGTTGTTAACATTGTTGTTATTAATTGTCAAGGAGAAGCTCAAATGCAAAAAGAAAAATTGAAAATAGCCCCAAAGTATTTTATGTTTCCTAAACTTTTCACTAGAAAATGACAATGGTTTCTCACGCCAGTTAGAATGGCGATCATTAAAAAAATCTCGATAAAACATATGCTGCAGAGGATGTGGAGAAATAGGAACATTTTTACGCCATTTGTGGGAGTGCAAACTAGTTCAACAATTGTGGAAGTCAGTGTGGCGCTTCCTCAAGGCCCTAGTAATAGAATTTCATTTGACCCAGCAATCTCATTGCTGGGTATGTACCCAAAAAATTATAAATCATTCTATTATAAAGACACATGCACACCTATGTTCATAGCAGCACTGTTTACAATAGCAAAGACCTGGAACCAACCCAAATGCCCATCGACAATAGACTGGACAAGGAAATGTGGCACATATACATCATGGAATACTATGCAGCCATAAATAATGATGAGTTTGTGCCCTTTGTAGGGACATGGATGAATCTGGAAATCATTCTCAGCAAACTGACACAAGAACAGAAAATCAAACACCGCATGTTCTCACTCATAGGCGGGTGCTGAACAATGAGTACACATGAACAGAGGGAGGGGAGTATCACACACTGGGGTTGGTTGTGGGGCGTGGGGACACCAGGGAGGGATAACATGGGGAGAAATGCCAGATGTAGGGGACGGGGGGATGGAAGCAGCAAACCACATTGTCATGTGTGTACCTATGCAACAATCCTGCATGATCTGCACATGTACCCCACAACCTAAAGTACAATTTAAAAAGAAAAAAAGAAAAGAAAACAAGAATGGTTGAATCCAGAGTGGTATCTTCAATTGACTAAAATTTGATAGTCATTTTGTGTATGGCAGAATGAGGAAAAAAATTTCCTAACCCTTAATCAGGTTGACTTTTTTGTTTGTAGGTGCATTGTGTTTTGTTGTTGTTGAGTAGAATTTTATTTTCTGAGACAGTAAATATACAAATATGTAACAGAATGAGCCTGGAAAGAGTAGTAAGGTATATTACTTGCTTAAATTAAAACCTTAAAGTAGTTGATTTATGTAAAAAGTGTGTTTTCATTTCTGCCATATGCACGTTAAATGGAGTTGAATTGTTTATCTCATGTATATGAAGTTAAAATGACATGTACTTCTATAAATGCAAGTCAGTTATTTAAGTATATATGAAATACTGGTTAAATAAATCATGCAGAAGCATATGTAAATGGATCTATTTCTAAACTCTTTTCTATTCTATTGATCTATTTTATTATCCATATGTCAATACTGCAGTATTTTCATTATTGTAGCTTTATAGAAATCTTGAAATCATATAGTGTGAGATGTATTTGTTCTTTCATATTACATAATATAACCACATAATATTTTGTTATTATACATCCTTGGAATTTTCATAAAATTTAGTATTACTTCTCAATTTCTAAAAAAATAGCCTGTTGTCTTGACTGGCATTGAATTGAATCTATACATTATTTTTGTGAAATTAACATATACTTTATTCTTTCAAACTATTAACCTATTTCTGTCCCTTGTTTCTCTAAACAAAGTTTTATATACTTTGACATAGCTGGCTAAATATTTTGTGACTTTGATGCCCAGGTAAATACAATTTTTAAATTGCATTTTCTAATTATTTGCTGCAAAAATACAGAAATGTTAATAATTTCAAATTTTGACCTCAAATTCTCTAAGTGTTCTATGTGAACCATTATGGTCTATTAATGCCACCTTTTCTAATATTTATTTTTTTCCTTTTTTTCACTGCACTGAAGAGGATCTCAATGTAAGGTTGGATAGAAAACCTTAGAGTGGACATCCTTCATTAGTTCCTAACATAGGATAAAGAATTTAAATAGATCAATAATTGACAATTATCCAATAATTTTTACATAGTCTTTGGAATGTAATTTGTCATTGTGAGGAAATTTCCTTCTAACCCTGGTGATATAGTTTGGTTCTGTGTTCCCACCCGTATCTCACCTTGAATTCTAATAATCCCCTTATGATGTGAGAGGGACCCAGTGGGAGGTAATTGAATTACGGGAGCAGGTTTTTTCCATGTTGTTTTCATGACAGTGAATAAATCTCATGAGATCTGATGGTTTTATGAAGAGAGTACCCCTGCACATGCTGTCATGTGTATCACTATGTAAGATGAGACTTTGTTCCTCATATGCCTTCAGCCATGATGGTGTAGTCTCCCCATCCATGTGGAAATGTTAGTCCATTAAAACTCTTTTTTTGTAAATTACCAGTCTTGGGTAATTCACAGCAGTAGAATAGACTAATACACCTACTTTGCCAATTTGTAAACAGAAAAAAAATGAATAGATGTTAAATTTTCAATTGCCTTTTCCGCCTCTACTGAGATTAATCACTTATTTTTCTCTCTAATTATGTTACTGTTGTGAATCTGATAATTGAAATTTTAAATTTACCAAACATATTTATTCATGATATATCATGATATAGTACCTTTTTGGCATATTACTTAATTCAATTGACTAATCTTTTGCTGATTTTTTTAAATGAGTCTATGATCTGGCATCCAATTATTAAAAAGAAAAGTAAGTGCAGGATTCCAAACATGCAGTTTATGAAATACATAGAAATAGTAAAACAAAAATGTAAAATTTATACTTTATTTGAAAAACTGATGGGATGAGGAAAGTAGAACACGTGATTTAAAGCAAGATATTGCTGCCTGTCCCTGAGGAAAGACATCTTTATTCCCACAATTCCTTCTCATTATTTCACT
This sequence comes from Sapajus apella, assembly GCF_009761245.1. Lineage (NCBI taxonomy): Eukaryota > Metazoa > Chordata > Mammalia > Primates > Cebidae > Sapajus > Sapajus apella. The sequence continues at coordinate 39,414,404 of NW_022436941.1, forward strand.
CCTTGAATTATAAAACAATGAGAATCTTTGTTAAGTTTATTTGCACACAGCAACACAAAACCCAGATGTGCCACTACTTTCACAAAAAATGTGGAAGACTACCAGAATTTCTTATACAGCAACAGGAAAACAGGAGTAGCAGAGACACTTCACAAGTTGCTCATGACACAGAATGCTATAAGAGATTATGTAACTATTTCTGTTAAGCAAACGGGAATATCTGAAAGGTAGTAGGGAATCTAGGAGGACTCATGTCTGGGATTAGAATAAGGCCTAGTGACTTGCATGGATACACAATTGTCACATAGAAATATCAATCAAAAGGAGCAGTGAAAGAAGATGATGACCACTTGTCACTTGCCCCTCTATAGCCAAATTACCCAGAACTCCAACTCAAACACAAGAATATAAAGAGAAGGAATAGCAAATCCATAAATTTATTGGAAAAATAAAACCTGAGAATGCACTGATTTATTTCCATTGATAAAATTAAGATAAACTAGAGCGTTAAAAATATTATGTTCAATTACTAAAAAAACCAAAAACTAGTTTTACTTATTCTCATACTTTTTTCCTGGGATAAAAAAATTTCTACAAGTGATACATAATTAATTGACTTTGTTTCTACTAAATCATATCTTTTTCACGAAACAATTATTTAATTTATTTTATACACTGAGTTAATTTATATGTTTTCTTTATTTGCCTCCAAGACTAACAAAATTTGTTCTTTCCTTCTTTCTCACAGGCTTTATTATTTAAGTCTTTAATCATGAGCACTTTTTTTGTTGATCCTCATAATTGAATTTTATTTTTTTAATTTACAAAACATAGTTATTCATGACATATCATATTATCATGATATATATTTGTATATATTTTATATATACATATATAAAATGCAGGTTTCCAAACTAGGCCATTACTCTAAGAATTGTCATGACAGCTAAAGCAAAGTTTGGCTTATTTCAGACTTTACTAGCAGAAACACCAGCCTATTTTTAGTTTTCTAAGGAATATGTCCAGTACTGACTCATACTCTCTGCCAAGAAGATACTGTATTTAAACCTATATGGTCATGATTTTTTTTAAAGTATTCATCTTTTCACATACCTAAGTGTACTTTTATTATACATCTTTCTATTCTAGACCTGTTAAATTATTCTATTTTTAAAATTACCTTTAATGTTTTCTTCTGACTTGAACTTTGTTTTTTCTGCTAGTTGAATAAATATACCCTTTTACCTTCAGAGAAAATAAAAATGTAATTGCTGCTATGGATCAGGGTCAACAATAAAATTCATGGTGTAAATCCTTCCAGAATGTATATAAAAATTCAAAGAATTATTCAATTTTTAAAAAAAGAAAATGAAAATGGGTGAAAAACATGTCTTTCAGAAGCATATTAGTTTTTGTATGGTATTTAGATAATGAAATATAGAGTAAAGGTTCTATGGGCTGGTTAAGCTGAAGAAAGATTTTTGAAATACGTTAATCAAACAGGAGAATGCTTTGTTCCTATTTCATTAATTCCACTGTTAGAAGACAATGTTAAAAATTCAGTGCTTAAACACATGGTTGAAATTTTTAAATATAAAGAAAAGTAAACTAATTTTAGTGATAGTGATGGGTCACATTGACCTTTGAGTGACATTTCCTAAACTCTCTGAGGCTCTTTTATCAGGGAAATGAAAGTCCAGGGAGACCTCTAGTGTAATATTTCTAGTGCACTGTTTTCTACATATCAGCAAGCAATTTAGGTTCTTGGACACTGTATTACCAGAGTAATCATCCAATTCATCTGTTCTATGTTTCAATAATAAGTACCTGTGAAAAATTGGACAGCTCAAAATTGCAGGTATATAATTCTTTAGAAATAAATTTGACAACCAAAGCAACTTTAAGAGAATATAGTTCTATAGATTAATTAAACAATGCACAAATAGTAAAGAAGCATCAATTTAGCCTCCAGAAAACTATCACAGAACATTTAAAGGCTGATTGATATCAGGATTTACTGTATGTATTTAAAACATTTGCTTAACAAATAAACACACTTTAGATGAATATTTATTAAACCACTTAGGGCAATAACAAAGTCCAAATACTTTAGGACATTACATATCATAAATAAAGCATATGATATTTACTGATAAATACAATTGCATTAAGAACGTGCTTTTTCAAATATCCTATAATGTAGAGCTTTTAGAATCACAGTTATTTATGTCCTTCTTTCAGAGATCTTTTGCTGTTTTACCCATATTTTACCACATTTAATATATTTTATTTTGCTGATGACTCATTAATAGTAGTTTACCATATGTGCATGTTTTAGAAATTATTTAAATGGAAAAATTTTATAATGCAACAGAAAGCAATATGACCACAATCCTTACATTTGATTTAGAAAATTTGCAAGGAAATATATTAACAGAATAAAGTCCTGCCTCTAAATATACCATATATGATACCAATTATTTAAAAGCAATGCCTTTGTATCCTATTCTATAATTAACTAACCTATTGTTAGCAACAGACTAGTCCTTTGATAACAATTCATGAAACTTAGCTTTAATAATTCTCTTGCTAAGTTATTCATAAAATAGAAAGATGATAATGATGAATCCTGCTTAGTGTTTTTCACATGCCATTCAATACTCTGACGTATCTAAAAACTAATGATGAAAATGGATAAATATTCATTATGGTTTTTGATCTCCTAAATACAGACATTTTCATATCATTTAAAAATGTTAAAAAGGGATCTGTGTTTATATATTATTTAGATTATTCTAACATAAAATAAATTTTGAATAATAAGCAACTATAAAAAGGCCTTGAAATTTCCCCTGATATATAAAGCAAAACTTTAATTTAAAAAAGAAGTCATACTAAAATTTAAAAAAAAAAGCTGAAAGTTTTAATTAGGATGAGCCAGTAAATTGCAAAGCAAATTAGAAATTACTTAAATCATCATATAGGAAAACGATTATTCATGCTAAACATAGGCTTGTGTTAGAAGCAAATATTTCAAACTCAGTAACTTGATGATGGAACAGCTTTCTGTTGCTCTTGTGAATTCAGCATCTACAAACAAGTTGGCAGTAATATTTATTACACAGCTTTCCAAAAATTGAAACTAAGCTAACTGTAAAGGTATTAGGGGAGTGCCTTCAAACTATTATGTGATAATCTTTACATGTATGTCGTTTTCAGTGTGGGTAAAACTCTAAACATGTTGTTGTATTAGCTACTTAAAACTGATCATGGCTCACGCCTGTAATGCCAGCACTTTGGGAGGCCGAGGCGGGTGGATCACGAGGTCAAGAGATCGAGACCATCCTGGTCAACATGGTGAAACCCCGTCTCTAGTAAAGCTACAAAAAATTAGCTGGGCATGGTGGCGCGTGCCTGTAATCCCAGCTACTCAGGAGGCTGAGGCAGGAGAATTGCCTGAACCTAGGAGGCGGAGGTTGCGGTGAGCCGAGATCGTGCCATTGCACTCCAGCCTGGGTAACAAGAGTGAAACTCTGTCTCAAAAAAAAAAAAAAAAAAAAAAACAAAACTGATCAGAGGCCTCAGTTAATATGATTTTTTGAGCAACCTTCAAAATCAACCCAGGACCCTGGCAAGATAAACCTCAAAGAAATTACTTCCTTCTTTTTGGTCCCTTTCTGTGGTACACGTGTCCCTTATTTTAACCCTCACATCTCATCACTCAGCCAAATGATGACCATGGCAATTAAGTGACACATTTCCAAATGAATGGCAGGGTGATGTGATTAGGCTTTGTGTCCCCACCTAAACCTCATTTTGAGTTATAATCCTTATAATCCCTATAATCCCCTCATGTGAGGGAAGACCAGGTGGAGGCAGTTGGATTATGGGGGTGGTTTTCCCCATGCTATTTTTATGATAGTGAGTGAGTTATCATGAGATCTGATGGTTTTATAAGTGTTTGATAGTTCCTCCTGCATCCTTCTGCTTCCTGCTGCCTTGTGAAGAAGGTGCTTTGCTTCCCCTTCACTTTTTGCCATGATTGTGTTTCCTGGGGCCTCCCCAGCCATTCTGATGTGTAAGTCAATTAAATCTCTTTCTCTTATAAATTACCCAGTCTCAGGCAGTTCTTTATAGGAGTGTGAAAACAGATGAATATACGGGGCAAATAAGAAATATAAATGGAAAATAATAATAAAAAATTCAACTAAATGTAAAAATGGCATATCGAATGTGTGCAATGTGGCTAAATCTTCACAGTGAAATTTATATCATCATAAGCAAATCCTAGAAAAGGAGAAAGACTTAAAAATGAATCATAAAAGTATGTACACAAAAATTCAGAAAAAAATAGCAAACAAAAAGCAAAGAAACTAGACAAATTATATAACAAATCTGCCAAAATTAATGAAAGGAAAAGCAAATCTACATAGGAAATTGTGCTTCCCACAGAAAAGCAGCAATCCCAAGATCTAAGAAAAACATAATTAATCGAAATTGAAAAAAATAAGTGAATAATTTGAACAGTCTGTTAAGCAAAATAGAAACAATGACTGTGATTTTGAAAAAAAATCTAAAGTATTTGGGACAAAATGTTCTCTCTTGTAAAATGTATACAATATTGAAAAGATTTAAGAAATACCACCAATTTTCAATAAACTCCTTCAGAGAATATCAAAAGAGGTAACCTTCCCAATTTATATTATGAAATATTATAATAAGGACTTTTATCAGGAAATAACAGCATTCATGCAGATAAAAGTAACAATAGTAGATAATATATTAATCAAGTTATAACAAGTGAATATACCATGACCATGTGGTACTTATTCTATAAATTCAAAAATAGTTTAGTATTCAATAACTAAAGAGAAAATAATATAATAATAGACTGATGTGAAAATTTCTTTTATCGTATATATATAATGTGTATAACATGATGTTTTAATGTATGTAAAAAAAAGTCTACTACAGTCAAGTAAATTAACATATCAATCATCACACATAGTTACCATTTAAATATATTATTTTAAATGACAAACAAAAAATTGTATATATTTATGATTAATAATGTGACATTTTGTTTATGTATATAGTGTGCAATAAATAAACCAGGCTTATTAATATATCCATAACCTCTCATACTTATTACTTTTTGTGAAGAGAACACTTCAAATTTCTCTTAGCATTTTTCAAATATACAACACATTATTTTTTTTAAACCATAGTCAGCATGCTGTATAATAGACTTCCAGAATTTATTCATCCATCTAACTCTTAAAGAGTAAGCTGTACTTTTAAACCAACATCTTCCCAATACCCCCATTCTTCACCCCAGGCCCTGGAAATCATCATCTACTCTCTGCTTCTCTGAGTTCAATTTTTTAAATTCCACATTTATGTGAAATTAAGCAGTATTTTTCTCTCTTAGCTGGGTTTCTTTCACTAAGCATAGCATACTCCAGGTTCATCCATGTTGTTGCAAATGGCTAGATCACATTTTATATCTTTGGCTATTATAAATAATGCTACCAGGAACATAGGAGTACAGAAATCTCTATGAGCTGCTGATTTGGTTTCCTTTGCTTAAACTTAGAAGAGGAAATTGTGGATCATAGGATAGTTTCATTTTGATTTTTTAAGGAACCTCCATGCTGTTTTCCATAATGACTATAGTAGTTTATATTCACACCAACAGTGTACAAGGATTACCTTTGCCCCACATCCTTGCCAACCTTGTTATATCTTATTTTTATAGTAGTCATCCTAACAGGTGTGAGGTGATACCTCAATGTGGTTTTGATTTACATTTCTCTTATGATTAATAATGACATTTCTCCAATGAAGACACATCCGCCTTTCATACACCAGTTGAACATTTTTGTGTCTTCATCAGAGAAATGTCTACTTAGGTCTTTTGACAATTTTTAATCAGTTTATTTATTTTTTGCAATAGAGTTGTGTGATTTCCTAATATATTTTGGATATTGATCTCTGTATATATGGTTCACAAACATTTTTTTCTGAATCCATGGGCTGCCTTTTAATTTTGTTTTTGTTTCCTTTGCTGTGCAGAAGCTTTTTTGTTTGATGTAGTCCCACTAGTTTATTTTTGCCTAAGATTTTAGTATGATATCTAAAAATAGATCAGTACTAAGGCCCGTATCAATGTGCTTCTCCCTATATTTTCTTTTAAAAGCTTTATGGTTTCAGGTCTTAGGTTTAAATCTTTAGTCTACTTTAAGTTGATGTTTGTGTATGATGTAATATAGAGGTCTGATGGTCTAATTTCATTCTTCTGTATGTGGATATTCTTTTCTCAACCCAATTAAGTGAAAAGACTATTCTATCTCCATTGTGTCTTCTTGATGCCCTTGTTGAAAAATCACTTGACTGTATATGCTCAAGTTTATTTCTGATCTCTATTGAAATTTTAATCTTTTGATGTATTATGACAAAGACATTATAAGAAAGAAAAATGAGTGTCAATTTCTTTTATGACCTTCCATGCTGGAGCTCTTTATTGAACAAAAGTAAAAAAAAAAAAAAACTCCCAAACTAAATATAGCAAATCATACCTGATGACATATCAAAAAAGAACAGTAGATATCAGTCAAGTTGGGTTTATTCAAATATTGCAAGGGTAATTTAATATTCAAAGCTTGAACGGAAGTTGTAAATTAATTTAAAAATGGGGGAAATCTTTTGGTCACCAAAATAATTTCAGAAAACATGTTTATAAAAACTTATCATATTTTTACGTTTAGAATCTTAGAAGCAGAAAACCAAATACCTCATATTCTCACCTATAAGTCAGAGCTAAACCGTGAGTACACAGGACATCAAGATGAAAATTAAAGACACTGGGGACTCAAAATAGAACAGAGTTGGAAACGTGAGAGTTGAAAAATACCTGTTGGGTATAATGTTTACTATTCAGGTGATGGGTACACTAGAAGCCCAAACCCCATCACTACACAGTATATCCATGTAACAAACCTGCACACGTCCCCCCAAATATGAACAAATAAAAATATATTAAAAAATAAAAAAGGAAAACACAAAATTGCACATTTGAAAACAAATATAAAGACTTGCTGAAAAATACTTGTTTCTCAGATACCTACAGCTGCAGTTTAAATGAGACATTGCCCTATGATGGATTTATTTATTGGATATGTAGTTTTATTCAATCTTATTGTAGAAAGATATTTTCAATGAATATTCACTATGCATATTTGATTTAGTTGGAGGATATTATCATTTCACAATCTAATAAGCCTAAGCAATCTAATAATTAATAATGAAACATCATTTAGATAGGAATTGGGCAAATAAGGCATAAGATTACATAGAATTAAATTCTTTATTTCATTGTCTTGCCTTGCAAAAGTATATTGCCATACTCACCTGTATTATGTGAATAAAATATTCACATTTTTATTTTTACATATGGTAAATATATATTCAAATACCCATTAATAATACAATCATTTTAAATTAATATTCAGTAAGCTTCTATATAATGCCATTATTGAAGGATTTTAATTGCCTGGGTTGTCAGAAGGTGGAGAGGTTATATATAGTTCTTCAAAAAAGCACAGATATGTATGAGGATTCTCAAAGTCCTCTGTCAACTATATGAATCTGTAATGTGATGCTTTATTTTGGAAAATATTGGTGACAAATTATTCCCAACAAACCACTTTGCATAAATACAAGTATTGACTCTTAAGTAGCAAAACCGATTACATTTGTCACTTGTATATTCTTCCAAATATCATTTCTTATTTCATGAAAATATCCTAGCATTCTAACTATGTAACTATATAGTTGCCACTGAATTAACAAAAAATTAAATTTATTTTTAAAATGTCAGATATTTTCAAAAATATATATGCATATATTATCTACATTAGTGTGTGTGCATCTGTGTATGTCAGAAGTAAGATAATTTGTAAGTCATAAATGAGTGATAGAGGATAGACTACCAATTGTTTCTTATGTTTTAGTGAAAAACAATTGCCTGCAATATTCTCTATTATCTACCAAATAGATAAATGGACATAAATAAGGAAAAAGAATTTAAAATAGTGATTTGATTTTCTCTTGTTGTGTAATTAACCACCCCAATGCCCAATGGCTTAAAACAACCGTTTTGTTTATTAGTTCTTTATAGAAATGTGTCAGGGTTCCATGGAGCTACATTGCCACTGCTTCACTTTGCCTGAACAGGCATAGCTCAACTGAAGCTGGAGGAACCACTTTTGAAGTCAGTTCACTCATATGGTTGACAAGTCGGTTCTGGCTGATGAATGGGACCTAACCTGAGGCTTGTTCTGAGCTTCTTTCGCACAAGGCCTTAACTATGTGGGTAATTTAAGCTTCTTGCTGCATAATTGTCTTTGGCTAACTAAACTTATTAAGTGGTTGCCCTTAGAAAGCAAAAACAACCTGCTGGACTAAGTAATTCTAAGTAAGTCTTTCTTAAGACTTACTTTAGAAACTTTTACAATATTGTTTGTGCTATTTGCTATTGGTTAAATAATTCACATAGTCAGGTGATGGTTTAAGCTATTATGTGAAGACCAGGAAGCATGTTTCCTTAGGGGCCAACAAAACAAGCTTATTTCAGGCTAAGATAAAACCCCTAATGATTCATGTTTTTCTTGCCTTCTTTCCAATATCCTCAAAGTACCATTTCATTATGCATCAGCTCAACCTTGAGGCCTGTGATATCAACTAAATCAAGTCCAAGTATCAAAGAAAGTTCCTCAAGCACAGATTCTTTTAATTTAATGGCCTGTGAACTTAAAAGAAAATTAATTCCCTCTCTAGAAATAAACATATAATGCTGAGTTAGTGACAAGAACAAAAATATATATATTTCCATTCAAAATTGCAGACAACGGGGGCTTGTAGCCATACGTTCATAAGGATTCTGAAAAGCAGTCATAAGTTTTATTTTATTTTATTTTTTCAATCTCAGCTCTATCACCAGGGAATTGTTCTTCAAGATGACCAGCTTGATCTCTGAGTAATCCTTCATTTTCAGAAAGAAATGACCCATGTTTCCAGATGAATAGCTTTCTTAACCTGTTTTTTACCTACAAAAGTACTGAGGAAAAACATAGATGACGGTGGGAGCAAGTGTGCATAAATATGTGTATTCATTTGATCAATTTCAATTAGATAGTTGACTTTCCAAATAAAATATTATGAAGAAAAATATAAACAGCAGGAGTGAATAAATGTGGAAATTGCTAAAACAAGAGATAGAGATAAGTTAAATTTAGCAAAAATAAATGCATTTTATAAATCAAATTATAAACCTAAAATAATGTTTTGTTTTGTTTTGTTTTGAGACAGAGTCTTGCTCTGTGGCCAGGCACCAGGCTGGAGTGCAGTGGTGCAATCTTGGCTCACTGCAATCTCCGCCTCCTGGGTTCAAGCAATTCTCCTGCTTCAGCTCCGGAGTAGCTGGGACTACAGGCGCACACCACCACGCCCAGCTAATTTTTGTATTTTTTAGTAGAGACGAGGTTTCACCATGTTGGCCAGGATGGTCTCTATCTCTTGACCTTTTGATCTGCTCTCCTCAGCCTCCCAAAGTGCTGGGATTAAAGGCGTAAGCCACCGCCTCCAGCCTAAAATAACATTCTTATAAGCAGAGACTCTTATTATTACACTTCATTAAGTGCTGAATAGATCCCAGTGATTCGAATTAGATCGAATTAAGAGGAAATTAGTCAAGTTAAAATAAATCCTAACAAATGACAAAATAGTTCTCTTTATTTAGAAATGTGATAACAATATTTTGGTTTTGTTTTTATTTTTCTCAACAGTGATACCAAAATGAAGTGTTTATAAATTCCCTAGCCACTAGAAAAATCTGAAGTGTTGACATGCTTGCTTTTGAATACTTCTAAAACACAATCAGAATGAAAATCTGCCTTTACACACCTGAATTTTAAATTACCCAATAGACCTTTAAAATAGTATAATTTTCAGTTCTTCTTTTTTTTTTTTTTTACTTTTATTTGATGTGCAGGGATATATATGCAGGTTTGTTACATATGTAAATTTGTGTCAAAGGAGTTTGTTGTACAGATTAATATTTCATCACACAGGTATTAAGCCTAGTACCCATTAGTTACTTTTTTCTGACACTCTCTCTCCTCCAATCCTCTACTCTCTGATAGGCCTCAGTGTGTGTTGTTTCCCTCTATACGTCCATGTGTTCTCATCATTTATCTCCCATTTGTAAGTAAGGACATACAGTATGTGGTTTACTGTCCCTGTGTTAATTTGCTAAAAATAATTGCCTTCAGTACCATCCATGCCCTGCAAAGGACTTGATAGCGTTCTGTTTTATAATTGCATAGTATCCCATGGTGTCTATGTTCCACGTTTTATTTATCGAGTCTGTCATTGATTTGAATTTCGGTAGATTCTGTGTCTTTGCTATTGTTAATAGTGCTGCAATTAATATACGTTTGCATGTGTCTTTATAATAGAATGATTTATATTCTCTTGGGTATCTTCCCAGTAATAGGATAACTATAACATCTGACAGAGGTCTTATATCCATAATCTAAAGGGAATTTAAACAAATTTACAAGAAAAAAATCAACCCCATTAAAAAGGGAAAGAACATGAACAGTCACTTCTCAAAAGAAGACATACATGCAGCCAAAAATCATATGAAAGAAAGCTCAACATGACTGATCATTAGAGAAATGCAAATCAAAACCAAAATGAGATATGATCTAATCCCAGTCAGAATGGCTATTATTAAAAAGTCAAAAAATAACAGAATCTGGTGAGGTTGTGGAGAAAAAGGGACTCCTAACACACTGTTGGTGGGAGTATAAATTACTTCAACCATTATGAAAGACAGTGTGATGATTCCTCAAGGACCTAAAAACAGAAATTGTAATTTTTAAAAGAAATTTGCTCACTGCAATTTATATGTATATAGCAGCTAGATATGGCCCTCCCAATAATAAGTTTTGTACATTCAAGAGAAAGAATATGTCCACGCCAATATTTACCAGCCATAAACTACTAAGATAAATAGGTAACCAGAGTTTACTCTTCATTGATTTAGGGAAACCTATATATTAATTCAGGAAAATGAATTTCAACAGTTTTAGTTCATTTTTCTCTACTAATGATATACTACTGATACACAATGTATTTCAATTTTTACATTTTAATTAGTCAATAATAATTAAGCTCATATTTTAGTCAATAATAAAAATTACTATTTCTAATATAATTAAATTCTGCATTCTGTTTAATAAAATTACTTCTATTCTTCACTGTGTATAGTTTTTCCCTCAATCTAGTGAAAATGGCCACTTTATAAAAACAAAGGGGAATTATTTATTTAGAATCTCAGTATTATTATCTTTAAAAACTCTACCTAATCAAATTGAGTTCAGTCATATCTACATCATCATCTCCAATTTGAGGAAATATATTCCTTTACTAAGAGAAGAAAAAGAGACATCCTTAGTAGTACACTATTCTTAAAGATAAATACAAGATGGAGAAGAGTTGGTATATTTTTTTTATCTCTTTATACAAGATGGAGAAGAGTTGGTATTGTTTTTCTCCCATAACTGCTCACAAATGTCTCTTAAGATTTATCTTTTACTAGTTATTCTAAATATTCAGAATTTATATGAAGAAATTTAATTAAATATTACTCTCTAGATGCTTGTTTGTATCTCTACATGAGAATCACTGATCAATTTCTTTTAAACCAAAGTCTCTGAGTCAAGTAAAAAACTAGGTAATCTGGTTATGTTATCGTGATTGTGGTTATCATTTCACAATATAGATGTATATGAAACCATCATGTTGCAAATCTTACATATGATTTTAATTTGTCTATAATACCTCAGCAACGCTGGAAAATAAAGAGCATTGATGTTGCTATAAGGGTTACAGAAAATGTCATCCCTTGGAAAGGCTTACAAACACTGGAAACAAATATAAGTGATTGATGAGTTAAACTAAGAAATAAGTACAATAGAAATCAGAGGATGAAGTGCAAAATCACATTATAATATGAAACTTTAAAATACTAATACATCTGTGTAATAAAATACAAAAAAATATAAAACTTTAAGTAACTTCAAATTTAATATGAAATTATATATCTTAACAAAGATTAAGTTATCTGGGAATTGAAAGGATTTGGTCATGGAAAAAAAGCATAGAAAAGGCAGGTGTGGGGAGACAAATAACAGCATTTTCTTCCTGTACTATACAGACGAGAGTCTGTGCACTGGGCATTTGCAAAAAGCAAGACTCTAAGACTGGGTGCATTTAGTTGTTGTATTTGGGGTCATTCCACACTGAAATTATCTCACTAAATCATTTTGCTCTGCTTCTATCCTCTCAAAATGTGTCAGTTTCAAGTAAAAATAGTTTACTTCAACTGTTTTTTGCCTAAAAAGAATAAAGGAGGAGGAGAAATAAACAATGTTTTAGACAACAGAACTGAATTTTGGGATTCAGGAAAAGCTAGATGCAGTTGACTATTCTCTAGTCATCTCTATTTAGCCAGCCTCTTACTATGCGGCAGAACACTGGCTTATGTTCTGTCATGTAAACAACAAATGAGATGACCAAGGTCATCTCATTTTTCCATGTTTCCAACAGAAATTTCGGGGCTTCATCTCATTTGCCTAGCTTGAATCACATGCTTGTTCTGGAATCTACAGCTAGGGTTGGGAATAGGTAAAAGAGTGTAATGCACATCTATTACAATACAACACAATCTTCATGAGATCAGTGGTCATCTTTTTAAATCACTGTATTTCAAACATCTTAAAACACTGCTTTTCACATCGTAGGCACTCCATAAATATTTTTGTAAGGAGTAAAATTTAAAATATTAATCTCCAAGCCTAGGTCAAAGATTCACTCTTGGATCTGGGGAATTGGGTTGGGCACCCTTACAATAATAGATAAAGAAATGATGGGATGTTCTTAAGAACTCAAAATACTGTTAAGGAAAGTAAAAAGTGTGCAAGGTTTACAAAAATGAAGCAACAAATATTCATTAAACTAAAAATAAAGATTGTCTTATGCAGAGAGAATGGCTTGATCACTCACTGGGAAGATAACCTGTCTATTGCTCATATTAAAGATGGTCTTTACTAAAATGCAAAAATAGGCATTCTATTATTTCTTTTACACTAAATTATTATTCTTGAGATTATCTTGAATCAGGTTCTAGTAACTTGATACAAGTGAATATATTAATGATAAACATGTTTCACTTAATAGAGCTGAGACACTGACATTGAACTATATACAATAAGTAAACCAAGGATCTGTTACAGTGATTAGGTAAGGACCAAAGTTACTAAATGTTTTATAATTCAACATAAATATTGAAATATAAGATATCCAAAAGAAGCTAATTTCAAAATGAGTTATGAAGAATTTCAGTAAATTTTGAAAGTTCTTTTTATTTGTTAATGATGGATATAAAATTGACTTTAAGTCTAAATTCTCCCTTGGTAAATACTCAAAAAGATTCATTCATGACAGGAAGAAAAGTTCAGAAAAAAAAACTTTAAAATAAATATTTAGGCAAAAAGTATGTATATAACTTTAGGGAGAACATAATTGCAAATTGGGTGTAAAAATTATGGATATTTATAGTCTGTGTCAGAAGCTCATGATATTTATAAGTTTGACAGTATTGTCAGTCTTAATGTATATGCAGGGAAAGTTACAGACAATGTAGCATAGATACAGTTTCAGGTCTGGCACTAACCATTTAACCTTGGAATCATTTAGCCTTTCTTTCTTCCATTTTCCCTATGCTGTCAATCACAAGTAAATTTTTACCCATCACCTTTAATTTTCAAAATATGAAATAGAACAAAATCACATTTATAAATTGTAGAAATATTTGCAACATCAGCACAAATTTTTGTTAAAATAGGCAATAATTTTTAAGTCATGTCTATCAAGGAGATGTCCACAAGTATATACATTTTAATCTTTGTAATTCCAATGAATCATTTGCACTTATGTCAGTTAGGAATTGAAATTTCTGATCCTCTACTGTCAGCTTTGATCCATTTAAATGAAAATTTACTTAAGCACAAGAATGACTTATACTTACACATTTTAAAATTGATATTCCTTGCTCTAGAAGATAAAAAACAAACTACTGGACAGCAAACAATTATTTTTAATTCAAACATATTTCCTTTCAAATAAACAATAGTAAATATTCAAATATACATTACAGCCTAGAAAGGTACTGAGTAGGCTGGGCAAGGTGGCTCAAGCCTGTAATCCCAGCACTTTGGGAGGCTGAGGCGGGTGGATCACGAGGTCAAGAGATCGAGACCATCCTGGTCAACATGGTGAAACCCCGCCTCTACTAAAAATGCAAAACATTAGCTGGGCATGGTGGTGCGTGCCTGTAATCCCAGTTACTCAGGAGGTTGAGGCAGGAGAATTGCCTGAACCTGGGAGGCGAAGGTTGCAGTGAGCCGAGATCACGCCATTGCACTCCAGCCTGGGTAACAAGAGTGAAACTCCGTCTCAAAAAAAAAAAGAAAGAAAGAAAGATACTGAGTATATCACCAACTTATTAATCAGAGAGACCCTAATTTATTTAAAGTTTACTAAATTATACATTTCTTAGTAGCTTACAATATTTGCCTTTCCTCTTTTCATAAAGATAATAAGCTTAACAAACAAAAAAAACCCAAAAACCAAACAAAATGTCACACAATTCAACATCTACATGTATCCATGTTACTATTTTTTTTGAAATTTATTATGTAAATACATGTATATATTTAAAAATAATAATCTATTAAAGATACAACATTTTACTCTGTATTTTGAGCTTAACATATAATGAATATTTTTAAACATCAATTCAGAATTGTAGCATTTTCATCTAAATCATACTTCTCTTGACTTTTCAGTTGTTTCTCCTCTAGTTGATTTCTACAGGTTGGAGGGTTTTTTTTTCTTCAAAACTTTATTCTGTTTCTCATCTAATGTCCCGCTTGCTCCTCACAATCTCATCCATCCCATCGCTTAGAATACTATTCACAAGCTGAACATGCCAAATTTGCATATTTGGAATAGAATGATAGAATTCTCTTCTATATGTTCTATTTTATTTATGTAGTGATACCCTGCATAATGACATTACAGTCAACAATGAACTGCACACACAATGGTACTCTTATGAGCTTATAAGATTACAATATTATATTGTTACTTTTTATCATATTGTACATTTTATATGTTTAGATTTGTTTAGATACACAAATACTTACCATTGTATTACAATTGTCTACAGAATTTAGTATAGTAACATACTGTACAGGCTTGTAGCATAGGGGCAATAGACCATACCATCTAGCCTAGGTGTGTAGTAGGCAGTATTCTCTAGGTTTGAATAAGTACACTCTATGATGTTTAAACAATGATGAAATTGCCTAATGACACATTTCTCAGAATGTCTTCCCATTGTTAAGCAACACAAGACTCTCTCTCTACGTGTATGTGCATATATACCATCTCTATTGGATATTCTTATGTGTGATTTAAATTTAGCTATCCAAAATTAAACTGAAAATTTTCAAATCTGCACCTCTTAGGTACAGTAAATCACCACTCCATGCACATGTTTTGAGTACCATAAATCTGGAAGTCACCAATCATATTACTTCTATTATGCCATAAATATTCAGTTTATTACCACATAATATTATACTACATTCTTATTATATCCTTGATCTTTCTGCTCCCCCATTTTGAGTGACCATGCCTTCTCTCCTGGCCTAGGAGATAGTTTCCTAAGTTGTTTCTTTGCTTTTACCATCCCATTCCAAACTATTTTTCCTTGAAAAGCCAAAGTCATGAATTTAAAAATCAAATTAGTCATTTCTAATTCCGTCTTCTTTCACGTCATTTAATATGCTCTAGTCTTTGTCACCTTTGCACATGCTGATTACTATCAGAGCTGTTCTTTCCTGGAACTCTTCCAAGAGTTCAATTCTGCATTTAAATTTTAATTTACCTTTAATTTTCTCAGTGAACCATTTGCTAATCCCACATTTTTTTTCTTACATTGGGAGTTTTCCATTTACTCATATTTATTATACCAAATATAAGTGAGCAACATTTAACTCTTATTTGTTCACTTATATCTGGCCCCAACACAGTACCTGGAACAACAATTCTTTGTTTAATCAATATTATGAGGTCATTATTTATTGAAAGCCTAGAAAGAGACATCTAGGATGATTTCTCAGTTATTATGTGATATATTGTCCCATGGCTATCTGCTATAGACTGAATAGACAAATTCATATGTTGAAGCTTCAATATCACACTTGTGACTACATTAGAGACAGGGCCTTTAAAAAGGTGATTAACATTAAATAGCATCATAAAGGTGGAAACTTCATCTAATATAAAGAGTGTCCTTATCAGAAGAGATGAACCCGCTATCCCTCCTCATATGCACAAATATGTATACAATAGATAGCTGTGATCTGTAAGCAAGAATGAAAACTTTCACTGGAACTTGACCAAGTTGGCACAACAATCTTGGAATTTCCAATATCCAGACGGTGAGATAATGAATTTCTATTGTTTATGACACACAGTCTAAGGTGTTTTATGATAGCAGTCTGAACTAACCCAGATATGTTTTGGTACTGAGAAATGGGTTACTGCTGTGAAAGCAGTCTTTGAACTGGTTAATGGGTAGAGGTTAGAAGAGTTTTTGAAGTATATGCCAGAAATACGGATGTTAATGGTGACTCTGGTGAGGTCTCAGATGAAAATGAAGAATAGTTTATTGGAAACTAGAGAAAAGGCAATCCTTGTTACAAAGTGGCATAGAACTTGACTGAACTGTTCTAGTTTATTATTATTATTTATTATATTTTAAGCTCTGGGGCACATGTGTAGATCGTGCAGGATTGTTACATAGGTATACATGTGCCATGGTGGTTTGCTGCATCCATCCCCCCGGCATCTACATTAGGTATTTCTCCTAAAGTTATCCCTCCCCAATCCCTCCACCCCTGTGTAAGTGGAAGTAGCAAGCAATGAAGTGGGGTAGTTAGCTATGGAGATTTGTAAGAAAGTGTTGAAGGAGTAACTTGGTTCCTTCTGAATACTAATAGTAAAATGCAAAATGAGAGAGATGAAAAGAAAAAATTGTTAACAATGACAACAACAACAACAAAAACAGAACATAAATATTTGGGAATGTTTCAGCCTATCCGTATTGCACAAAATGAGAAATCTTGTTTTGAAGAGACAATGCTAAGGTGTGGCTGAGCAATCATTACAGTTCAACTAATGGAGTTAACCATTTCAGCAGAAGCCAGGAATAGAAATGAGATTACATTAGCAAGTGCTGTCAGTTTGAACTAAAGGGGATGGAGAACATGGGACAGAATAAAGAAAAGCTGTCAAGACTTTTGGGGTACTACCACAGTAAATCTTAAAGCTATTTGGCTGGAAACGTAGACTGTTCTTCAAAGAAAGGAAAAGTAATCCCAAAGGTGATTCTGAGATCACCAGTGATATCACTCCTGCCACAGGCTTAGAGGGAAAGGCTGTTTCCTTCACTGTTTCAAAGGGCAGGATCAGGCTCCCTTGTTTCTGTAGGACACCAGGACCACATCCAGGGCTTAAGGAGTGGAGCTGCCCCATAGGAAGCCATATGGGTAGGTTTCTCACAGAGGACTGAAGAAACAAGACTTCCTTGTACAGCTATGGGGGTGACTCTGTCTCCAGTAGGCCTGGAGCATAATATTAAACCAAAGAGTATTATTAAAGCCTTAAGATCTATGGAAATTTATCTTGCTAAATTTCTGAGTTGTTGGAGACCCTTCACCCACACTTTTTTTATCTTTATTTTTGCCTTTTGGAATACGAATGTCAATCCTATGCCTGCCCCACCACTGCACTTTGGAAACACATACTTTGTCTGGTTTTACAGTTTTATAACAAGAAAGAAATTTACACCAGAATAAAGCATAATTTGAGTCTTTATTTGATTTGATGATATTTAGATGATGCTATGGACTTTAAAATTTAGCGTTTATAATGAAATCAGTAAAAACATTTTGGGATTGTTGGGATGAAAAAATATATATTTTGCCCATGATAAGGACATAGATTTGGGAGAGCCAGGGGCAGAATGCTACAAATTTAACTGCTTACCTCGCAATTCGTATATTGAAGCCCTAACCTTTCATGTGACTGTAATGGGCAGGGGGTCTTTATGTATGTGATTAAGTTTAAGTAAGATCATAAGCATGACATCCTAATCTGATATAGCTTTGGTCCATGTAAAAAGGGATACCAGACAACTCGCTCTCTTTCTCTTTCCATGCACACAGATTGAGGCAGAATCATGTGAGTACATTGCAAGAAGATAGCTATCTGCAAACCAGCAAGAGACCCTTCCTTAGAATCCAGCCATGTTGGCACTCTGATCTTGGACTTCCAGCCTCTAGAACTGTGAAAAAACAAATCTCTGTTTAAGCTCCAGTCTATGGTGTTTTATTCTGGTAGTCCAGGCTAACTGATATATTACCTTAAGTACATGCAAATCATCTAGGCTCTAGCAGAGACTATTTTTAAGATTACATTGTTGAACCAGTGATTTGAAGATATTTTTATTCTTAGCAAAGTAGGTTAAGCTTCCTCAACAATCACATTATTTATAAGATGATTATAAAGAAAAATAACACAAAATTCACAAGATGTTACTGTAATAAATGTAAAAGAGCATGAAGCTTAATGAGCTGCACATAGCAGACATAGAATTAGGTAAACCCATTAATTCAATGAGGAATGTTGGTTCATAATCACCTAGTTGCTTTTTTTCCCCAAGATTAAAGTTAACTTATTATTAATGTTTTCTCATTTCATTTATATAATAATGTTGAACCTGAAAACTTACATTTGTCAGCTATCTGGCGTGATTATTTTTAAAAAGGAAATCGGCATAGAAAATGTCAGATATAATATGTTGTAGTTTCAACTTTCAAGTAAGATAGCCTAAATATAAATGATACTCTACATAGGATTTTATTTTTGAATAATTTTCTAAACATAAAATGGATCAATATGTTTAGTGTTTAAGTTCCAATTAATTCTAGTATTTCTGAGAAATTTTGTTATTTTACATTAGTCCTCAGTCTCTTAAGCATAGTCAGATGAAAAAGAAATTTACTGGTGAAATTATGCATTAAAACATAGCAACAAACAATGAAATTAAATATTTTCTTGCTTTTTTATTTCATAAGATGTTTATAAAAATGTCTGAAAAGTCAGGAATATGTTCAGTTGCTTATACACAAATAGTTTATGATAGTAGCATGCTCATTTAAAGCACATTAAATGATTTTTACTATCATCAAGTAATTTATTAATGTGACATTACCATAATATGAAGTTATCGAACAAAAACATTAATAAGTACATGATGAACCCAAATAGGCTTTGCACTAGAGATTAATATAGTAAACACTGTTGTTGTTTTTAATAAGTAACATGATACTAGAAGTAATTTTCACAGGTTAAATTCTTATTCCCAACTATAGGGTTTCACTGGCCAAATAATACATTTTATCAAGCACATAAAGATTTAAATCACCCCCCCATTACTCCCCTCTAACTCCTCAGGGTGTCTACTTCCTACCATGTCCTATAAATCATATAGACAGAGATGAAGTAGAAATAGAAATAATTATATGTTTATGTAGTCAGCAATATTAATATTTCTCTTTCTATTGGTTTCCTCCCTTGCACACCTCAGATTACTACTTAGTTTTTATTATTACTTTTGCATGTCCTTCATTTGTCTCTTCTTCTTTCTGTCCTCTATCCAGGGTCATAAACAGACTTCTGCAGAAAACTATGTAAATATGTTGTGCTGCAATAAGACTACTTACTAGCTAAAGCTATCTTCCTGTCAAGTTGGTTTGCATCATAGAAGAAAGTGTTAGAAAGCCACTGAATAAATGGGAATATTTGCATTCCTAATAAGTTCCTTTTCTAATTTTCTAATTTATCATTCAATTCTGTTGACTATCCTCTTTACTTTGAGATTTTTTTTCTTATTAAGTACTTGTTATGGACTCTTACTGTTGTCATCTTGCTTACTTGACCTACACTTCACCCTAGTGAAACACTTTCAAATTATATATATATATACACACACATATATACACATATATATGTATATATATATTTTTTAATTTTTCAGTGCTACTTGTTAACATTCTGATCCATGATACACGCCTACAAATTCTGATCCTCTAATTCCCAGATGCTCAGTCTGTCCTGATTTATGGCTAGCAACCCTCAATTTAATTAGCTCAAGTTGACCCCTTGAATTAAGAGTAAACAGGAATGCTTATAGCCCTGTTTAGTCCCAAGAGAAAATTTGCTTATGTGAAAGGCAAGAGAGATTTATATACTTTATATACATTATATCATTAAATACAAATAAATATATGTAAATCTAGACACTTATGAGCATTTTCTTAAAAATGATAGAGATGCAAATGAATAGAAGCTGAAATTGTGTCTCTGAATAAATGAAACAACATAAATTTAATTGGAAATAGACAATGATCTTATAAGATAGAATGCATTATAATGAGAATGTGGAAAAAGTTTTTCTCAATATTTAAGTAGGTTTTTAGTATGTTCCAATAAAATTACTGAACATTATTCAAATACCGAAAACAAAAGTAGAGTAGCCAAATGAAATTAGTTGTATAAGGTAGTTAAGAGAGAAAGTGAAAATGCCATTACACACTGGTATATCTTTTTTGTAAATGCTCTTTGGAACAGCTTTTATAAAATGTTCCTTTCCACATGAAATTTTAGTTATTTGTTTTTTCCTGCATAGTCGAATATTGCTCCATTATACCTCCAAAAAGGTCTGTTGAAATTTGATTACCACGTTTTTATTTGATGAAAAACAGCTAAAACAACACAGAACACCTAATTTTCTTGATGTCCTTTTAATTTTCAGAGTCACCTGTAAGACATAAAAGAATAATAGATGAAGCCAGAAATACTCTGTTTAACTGAAGCTGTTAAAATAGAGAGTTGGACACTATTTAGCTATTGGAATAAAGGAATTCAGTATGACATATGAAAAGAACAGTACCTCCTTGTGAATATATGTGCCCCATTTTGGAGACATTACTGGGCATGAAAGTGAGGGTACTACAAAAGTTGTGAAATAGAAACAATAATAAAATGTAGTTATGAAATTTACTTCATAACAAATGATCAAGAGAAAAGTCATTGAGCCCAATATGGGAAATAGTGGTATCTATTAAGGCATTTAAAATATGGCATTTATAGACAAAATAATGTAATCTAAATTTCACAATTCATATAAAAGAAATTTTTACAATTAAAAATACATAATGGGAGAAAAACTACAGTGTATAAAGTGACAGTTCTAGTAGATATCTGTTCAATTTTTAAAACAAATATTTATTAAGCATCCATTGCCACTGAGGGATATGAAAATGAAAGGGACACGGTTTCATTTCTTACATAATTCAATTAAGCTAGAAAAACAGAAAAGCAAATAGGAAAGTACAGATAAACGATAAATAGGAACCACTTGCACACTATCTAGTTAAGGGTGAGGCAAGTGCAAAGGCAGAGAAATGTGAAAAGCATGAAACAAATAATGAACTGCAAGTCATTCAATGTGGCTAACATATACAGTACAAGTGGGAATCATATAACCCTTGCTTCCTATTCTGTCTCTGACCTTTGAAAAAAAAGTTACTTAGCTTAATTTGGCAGACCCATGCCCTTTTCTGGGAAATAATGAGAACTAAATAAACCCTTTAGAATTTCTTCTATCTCCATTTTTTACTCTTATTTATTTCAAAATATTTGCTTAAAATTCTACCACAGACTAAATCTTGTCCCTTTGATTCTTATATAATATGTAAAACGTATGACATATAATTGCATGTAAATGTATTTAGTAAGTATATATTAATATATCAATCACCTGTAAATATTGCCTACATAATGTGTGTTTGTGGGTGCATGCTAACCCAAGGCTAATCCTAATAAAATTTTAACATCTGTATATTTTGTCCTTGACATCCTCTCCCATGGTTTTGATTTATTATTTCTCCTAACAACCAGGACTTGATATTTTCTAGATGCCATTTGCACAAAACTTCACTTCGCTGTGCCACTGATAGTGGTATCCCAAAATCCTGACCTAACCTTCTTCTCATCTATCATAACATGCATATCCTCTAACCCAGTCTCTTATTAGTAAATAGTCAATGTCAACTAAATATAGCACCTATGTTGATGAGAATTCATTGCAAAGTGATTGAACAAGGGATTTCTGAGATAGTCAGTTATCTATTCAATTGTACATTTCCCAGGGATGGAATGAGTTCTAGTGATTAGTGGTAGAATACATTTAAGGTCCCAGAATTTTCCCAAGGATTTCCTCTTACATTCCATGAAAATATCCATGTATCAAGTTGAATGAAAAATAGGTCCGAATGTATATAACACGAAGAAGACAGAAAGAGCTATCTACAGAGGCCAGATCATTGGAAGATAGGGACTATATTTAGTTGCTAGTTTTATAAAGCTCTGTAATCCAAAGTAGGTTACCCTGTATTTCACATGCTCGGTTTCTACATATATTGGAGTAGAAACTCAACAAACTATAGAATTACTGTCAGAAATGCATAAAAAACACTTTTGAAAGCGCTCTATGAAATCTACAGTATTATATAATTGAGACAGTTTCGTATTTGATGATATATTACAAACACATGAAACATTTAGGACCATTATATAAGGAGACATTG
This sequence comes from Sapajus apella, assembly GCF_009761245.1. Classification (NCBI taxonomy): domain Eukaryota; kingdom Metazoa; phylum Chordata; class Mammalia; order Primates; family Cebidae; genus Sapajus; species Sapajus apella. Next base: position 39,437,317 of record NW_022436941.1, read on the forward strand.
GCAGAAAGGAAATTTTATTTTATTTTTCTTTGTTCAAGATGTCTTCTTTGAAGAAGAGTGCTTTAACTTATGAGTAGGATTTAATCTAATTGAGGGAAATATAGTTTTGCCAGAGTCTGTCCCAAGGACAGCCTATGTGAGTAGTGATGACTCAGAATGAGAGCATAGGAGAAGGGAAAAAACAGCCTCTATTAAGGAGCAACGGCATGCAGGGTCAAGCAGGTAATGCCAAAGGCTGCGGAGGCAGTTGGAGACCAGATTGAGTAGTTTGAACACTCTGTGCAAAAGAATATTTGAAAGGAAAATAGTACTCAGACTTTTTACAGAGTTGTATGCATTTATGATCAGTATAATTACCATTGCCAGAATATTACCATTGCCATAATGTAAACTGAGATTACCATTAATAATTTTATAGAAGTTAAACTGTAATGCTTTATATCATACAATTAATTATTTTTAGTGATAAATACTTTTCTCAAATTGTTATAACCAAAGAGTTTGGCTATTGTGAGATATAGATAGTATGTTGGTTTTCTCCAGAAGAAATAATCAAATCTTTAAAAACTAAAAGATAAATAAATTCAACTGGACACTTGCAAATGATGTAACAATTTTTTACTGTGTGAGAAGATCAGAAAGAAAAAGATATTGCTATTTATTTATTTAGAGGTATCAATAAAAATATTACCAAAGAAAAAATAAAGCTTTCTGATCTGAAATTCAAGGAGCTAGGAATCTGTCACTTGTCCTAACAAAAAAAAACTTAAAACTGAAAAAATTAAGTCAATAACTCTTCATAGATTTGTAAGAGAAATGAGGTCACAGATAAACTGGTGCCCTCAATATTAGAGAGACAGACAGAAGTAGAAAATCAAAACTTACTGGAGCAGAAAACCAGGAGCAGAAACCTCTGTGGGGACCAGTGCTGGGGAACAGGCAAACCTAAACAGGAGTTGAATTGCTGGAGGCTCACTGTGAATATTCTCAAATGTGGCACCGACCCCCACACTTTTTTGAGTTTAACCTGCAAGACCTTGACCAGGTTCTCACAGTAAATATCTGAAAAACCGCTTCATGCTGCCAGCAGAGAGAGGAGAAAGTAACCATTTTGAAACTAATATACTGCAGCATTTTGTTGTTGTTGTTGTTCTTCCTCCTCCTCCTCCCCCACCTCCTCCCCCCCTCCCCCCTTCCCTCTTCCCTTCATCCGTTCTTCTCTTCTCCTTCTTCTTTTTCTTTTTCTTTCTTCTTCTTTCTTCTTCAATTTTTATTTTAGGTTCGGGGGCAACAACATGGATGCAGCTACAGGCTATTATTCTAAGCATTATGTTTTTCTTAAAAAGGACTGCCCCTAAGAAAAATTATTTTACCAGAGCTAAAACTAGTTGCTATTGTTGCAGAGGGCAACTGACATGGGAGGAGGTAAGTATCCTACTGCAGCTAGCTCTAGCATGTCATGTGCAGAAAGAAAAATAACCAACACTGGTGCACTCCAGCCAGGCTGTTCTACGTAAAGGGGGTGGGTATGGAAATTGAGAAGTGCTGTGAAGTTCACAATCTAAACATATAGGCTCACTAAAAAACTGAGACTCTTCCTACTGCCATACCTTAGCACCACGTTAATAACGGCCTATTTACTGCAGCTTCTTTATGCAGAACATCATGTCATGCTACCAAGAAAAACATTGCAAGGCATACTAACAGTCAAGAAACATAGTTTGAAGAGACAGAGAAAGCAGAAACAGACTCAGATATTGCAGGTATGTTGGAACTATGAAATAGGAAATTCAAAACTGTGTAACAAATTCTAAAGAATAAGGTAGAAAGCATGCAAAACATGAGAAATGTGAGCAGAGGGGTGGAAATCCTAATAGAAAAAATCAAAAGAAAATATTATCGATCAAAGACACAGCAACAGAAATGAATACTGCTTTTGATGTACTCCTTAGTATACTGGATATGGCTGAGAAAAGAATAACTAAACTTAAGGATACCTCAATAAACACTTAGAGGAAAATTACTGAAAAAAATAAAACAAAGAATGGAATACCTATGAACTGTGAGAAAATTATGAAGAGCCTAATATATGCAAAGTGGAATATGAGAAGGAAAAGAAGAAAAAAACAGAAATATTTGAAGCAATAATGAATGAGAACTTCCCCAAATTAATTACAGACCACAAGCTATGAACTCAGAAAGCTCAGAAAACACCAAACAGGATAAATACAAAAATAACCACAAAACTACAACTAGATATATGAGAATCAAACTGCACAAAATCATAAAGAGAAACATTATAAAGAAACCAAATGATGTTGAGGGGGAGTACCTTACATACAGAGGATGAAACATAACAATTAAACAATTAAACTCATCTCCTCCTCAGAAACCATTCAGGCAAGAAGAGAGTAGAGCGAAAGAGTGTTAAGAGAAAAAAATAAAAGCTAACATCCTCGATATATGTACTCTGCATAATTATCTTTCAAAAGCAGAAGAGAAATAAGGATTTTCTGAACCAAATAGAAATGGAAAGAATTTGCTAATAGACCTGCCTTGCAAGAAATGTTAAAGAAGTTCTCCAGAGAAATAAAAATGCTGTAAATCAGCAACTCAGTCTATATATGAAAGATCATCAGAGAAATAAAAAGTGAAGGTAAATAATTATTTTATTCTTAAAAGTGATCTAATAGATATCAGATCCTTTAAAATAATGAAATCAATGCATTCAATAAGCTCTGTATGTATACATACATCTTTTTTTTTTCTGTTTCTCTACATCTTTTCCTATTCTTTATGTATATATTATACCTTTTGTATAATAGCTTCCCCACAGCTTTTGGTATTCTATTTTTTTATAAAATATATTTTTTCTTTACTTTTCAGTTTTGAAATTTTCCATTGAAATATTCCCAAGCTTGTGAGAATACCAAACAACTGTTTGTTAATCATAATCACCTCTTCAGAGAGAATAAATACGTGGGTCAGAGTCTGCTTGAGTCTCTCAGCCCAGGATGCTATCAGCCCCCTGAGGCTCTCAGCTCAGAAGGTTGTTGGCCCCGGGATAGTCCCACTTTGCTGTTGTATCTGGGTGTCTGCTGCTTAATGCTTTCAGTGCCACCTGGGTTGGGGTCTCTATGGCCAATCTGGTCTCAGTAGTCGAACACCACCTGTGGAGGTCTGTCCTGAAGACCCTGACTCAATAACGGATGGATAAATGCACTCACACAACTATTTCAGTGATTCAAGTGGGCTTGGGATGGTTGTCGGCCACTTTCAGAGGGCAAATGCAACCAACCACCCAAGACCCCCGTATATCCTCACATTTATTTGGTAAAGATTTCATAGCAGAGGCTCTACGTCAACATGTTTGTGGATAATTAACATGGTTAAAAGAGTGAGTTTACAATGATAAAAGCTTTAGGTTCTGGGGCCCAGAGTAAACATCATTAATGGTGTTTAAAGGTACTAGGGTCATGGTATTAAGGAGACAATCTGAAGGATTCCTACCAGAAATTTTAATATGAGATTGGCAAGTTTCCTCTGCCCTTGCCACTTTAAAATGTGCCTTGTCCCAGGTCCAACACAAAACATTCATAATTAAGTTTATAGCTTTTATAGTCTTAGCCATAGTCATCCTGGCAAATGCCAGTATTGCAGTGGCATCTATTACTGAGTTAGTACAAACAGCTGCCCTTATAGATATTCAAGACAATTTAATAGCATATGTAAAGCAACTTATAACTAAAATTCTAGAATTCCTTCTCACTGTAGATCTATACACCCAACAAATAGCCATATGGAAAGGTGTGGAGAATCATCTCATCTGGTTAGACCTCCGTTTCTGGGAGTCACTCTTTGACTGGAAAAGAATGTTACTAACTGTATTCATAATTGTCCTATGTTATTTGTTAATCCTAGTATGCAAAGCTGGAATAAAAACAAGGACTACCTCACCTGACAGACCTATGGCTGAACGCATCAGTGGTGGGCAGACAACAGAATCTAATTTTGTTAACAGTAAAAGGGGGACATTTTGGGGTTCACTTGAGGTGGAGACTAATCTATAACTTTCCATAATATTTTGCCAGCTACCCCAAGTGAGCCCCAACAAAAAGCCTCAGATCATGTTAGTAGCTTAGTACTACTTCAATGGAATGCTGGTGGTATGTTAAAAGAAAGAAAAAATATTATTGGTATGTGGAAATTTAGTGATACTGTCACCTTTATTAACATGAAAAAAAAAGAAAAAGAAACTTGATGATCTACTCAAGAATATTCCAGACAGAGTGTTAAAATTGCCACCTGGCTTCCTTTAATGGCTAATGTCAGAACGTAAAAGAAATAAGATTAAGAAAACATTTACTTATTTAGCATATAAACAGAATTGTTTTAAATGTATGTGTTATATATGTTTATTTATTGTCAAATACTTTGTCAAATTAAAGCCAATTTTTTCATCAACATCTTCTTCAGTTAGAAAGTAATTTACAGATTCAATGCTATCCCCATCAAGCTACCAATGACCTTCTTTGCAGAACTGGAAAAAACCACCTTAAACTTCATATGGAACCCAAAGAGAGCCCGCATAGCCAAGTCAATTCTAAGCAAAAAGAACAAAGCGGGGGGCATCACACTACCAGACTTCAAACTATACTACAAGGCTACAGTAATCAAAACAGCATGGTACTGGTACCAAAACAGAGATATAGACCAATGGAACAGAACAGAGGTCTCGGATGCAACACAACATATCTACAACAATCTGATCTTTGACAAACCAGACAAAAACAAGCAATGGGGAAAGGATTCCCTGTTCAATAAATGGTGTTGGGAAAGCTGGCTAGCCATGTGCAGAAAGCAGAAACTGGACCCCTTCCTGACACCTTACACTAAAATTAACTCCAGATGGTTTAAAGACTTAAACATAAGACCTAACACCATAAAAACCCTAGAAGAAAATCTAGGCAAAACCATTCAGGACATAGGTGTAGGCAAGGACTTCATGACCAAAACGCCAAACGCATTGACAACAAAAGCCAAAATAGACAAATGGGACCTAATCAAACTCCACAGCTTCTGCACAGCAAAAGAAACAATCATTAGAGTGAATCGGCAACCAACAGATTGGGAAAAAATTTTTGCAGTTTACCCATCTGACAAAGGGCTGATATCCGTAATTTACAAAGAACTAAAGCAGATTTACAAGAAAAAAACTAACAAGCCCATTCAAAAGTGGGCAAAGGATATGAACAGACACTTCTCAAAAGAAGACATACGTGAGGCCAACAAACATATGAAAAAATGCTCATCATCACTGGTCATCAGAGAAATGCAAATCAAAACTACACTGAGATACCATCTCACGCCGGTTAGAATGGCGATCATTAAAAAATCTGGAGACAACAGATGCTGGAGAGGATGTGGAGAAATAGGAACACTTTTGCACTGTTGGTGGGAGTGTAAATTAGTGCAACCATTGTGGAAGACAGTGTGGCGATTCCTCAAGGACCTAGAAATAGAAATTCCATTTGACCCAGCAATCCCATTACTGGGTATATATCCAAAGGATTACAAATCGTTCTACTATAAGGACACGTGTACACGAATGTTCATTGCAGCACTGTTTACAATAGCAAAGACCTGGAACCAACCCAAATGCCCATCGACGATAGACTGGATAGGGAAAATGTGGCACATATACACCATGGAATATTATGCAGCCATCAGAAACGATGAGTTTGGGTCCTTTGTAGGGACATGGATGAACCTGGAAACCATCATTCTCAGCAAACTGACAGAAGAGCAGAAGATCAAACACCGCATGTTCTCACTCATAGGCGGGTGTTGAACAATGAGAACACATGGACACAGGGAGGGGAGCACTACACACTGGGGTCAGTTGGGGGGAAATAGGGGAGGGAGGGTGGGGGGTGGGAAACTGGGGAGAGATAGCAAGGGGAGAAATGCCAGATGTAGGTGATGGGGAGGAAGGCAGCAAATCACACTGCCACGTGTGTTCCTATGCAACAATTTTGCATGTTCTTCACATGTACCCCAAAATGTAAAATGCAATAAAATAAATAAATGGGAAAAAAAAAGAAAAAAAAAAAAAGAAAGTAATTCTAAAAATTAAAAATGTTATCTAAGAAGAGATCAAAATTAGGGTATTGTCAGAAAAATATAGTCTAAAAGAGGCACTAGGGATATGTCTATACAACTTTCTGTTAAGACCACAGAAATATTTATTATATTTCAAACAAACACCGTTTTTCTAGCCATCAGAATATCATGCCTCATAACTCTTCTTCATTAAAGAATGAGACATCTCAAGGGCCTGAGGACCTTCTCTTCATCAACTTTACAGGAAGCCAAGGAGATGGATTTATTTTTATGAGATTTGTGAGTGGAGCCTTTGTCTAGTGGACATAATCCTCATGGAGATTCTGTTAAAATTTTAAAAGAACATATTGGCAGAAACTTGGTGAGATTGGACTAAGAGGGACAGAGGCAGAACAGAATTAAAAGTTTATTGAAACCTTGAACTAGTGTAGGCAAGGTGCTTGCTAGGAAAATCCACTGTAAATGCTATTCATCTGTAATGGAAAATAAATGATAACTCAGTGAAATCAAGAACCTTGAAGGTAAATGCACAAGGGTAATGAAGAATCATCCTTAGGTAGTAGGCTTAAGCTCTAACCAAGAAGCTGGCAGTATATTCTTGGCTGGATTTCAAATTTGATATAAATATATGATTCTTTTGTAACCATTTTTCTCTTTTTGAGTGGGTGGGTCTACAGCAGTTATCCAGGATCAGTCTCACTGTTGCCTAGTTGGAGTTTATTTGCATATGGGTCTGTGTGTGTGCATGCGTGTGTGTGGATAATTTGTCAGTGAAGTTCATAGGTCTTCAGATACAGAGGAATTTTACTCAAGGAGCTACAAGGAAGGAACTCTGTCTGAGAAGATTCACCAACACTTGAACCTAAGTTGAACTTAGCAGATTATAGTGTTTTAAAAATACATCTGAAGATATTTTGACACTTTTTCCATCAAATAATGAATTCTGGTTTATCTCCTTTAGAATATAAAGGGTTTTTTTTGTTGTTTTTTGGTTGTTTGTGGGTTTTTTTTTTGTTTGTTTGTTTTTTTTCTGAGATCGAGTCTGGCTCTGTTGCCCAGGCTGGAGTCCAGTGGTGCCATTTCAATTCACTGCAACCTCCACCTCCCAGGTTCAAGTGGTTCTCCTGCCTCAACTTCCCAAGTAGTTGGGATTACAGGTGCCCATCACTACGCCCAACTGTTTTTGTGTTTTTAGTAGAGATGGGGTTTCACTATGTTGGTCAGGCTGGTCTCAAACTCCTGATCTCAGATGATCCACCTGTCTTGGCCCCACAAAGTGCTGTGATTTTAGGCATGAGCCACAGTGCCCAGCCCCAGGCATGATGCTTTAATGAAGATAAGGAAATGTGGAGGCCAGATGTGGGTGTTTTGACTGTCATTCCCTTTATTTAAGTTCGGAGGCAATAGCCAATATCAATCACTGGTCCTGTGATTCCTTTCATATGCCTGGCTGCCATTTTGGAGGAATGGAAGTGAAGCTCTGACAAATGGACTACATACCTAGTTACCAAAATGGACTATTTATAGTGAAAGAGTAATATCTGAATTAAAAGAATATTTAAAGTGGCAAGGACTTTTTTTTCTAAAGTGGAGTTCTTGTAATGGTTAAAAAGAGATCAGCTTTGCTCTGGGAGAGAAAAAAAATGTCTTAATATATCTGGTTCATTTTAATAGAGCTGCAATGGCAGAGCAAATTTTGAACCCATACTTAAATGTTCAATGAAGATTCACAAATATATTTTTCAAAAATATGCCTATACCTCATGCTATTTGAGATGTTACGGTTCCTTAAACCATAGCTTAAAATCTAACTGTAATTATGCACCCTAAAGTTTAAAGTTATGACCTCAGTTAAATATGTATGCTCCATATTACATAAATAAAGAATCAAAGGCTAAGGACATTTATAATCTAAAAAGTGTAAGCAGGACGTTAAGAACTGCATATTAGCATGGGAAATTAAAAAATATATATCTCTTTGAATTAATTGAGAGAAATATCCAGATGGATGTTCGACTCTGTAACACAGAGAAAGAAAAATACTGAAGAGGGCTTCTTGTAAAGAGCATGCAAGCTCCTTGATGGAATTTTTAAAAAGGTGGCAAAAGATAAAGTTATCTACATTTTGTATGTATTAAAACATTATGCAATTTTCAGTTCAAAGGAAATATGAATATATTTATAAAACGTCTGCCTTTTTTCATCTCTGTGTTTCTTCCTCTCTTGCTCTTATCTCGTTTATGGTCCCTGATTCTTCTGTTTTATTACTGTCTTAAGGTTATTTAACAGCACAACAAAATATATAATATAACCAAAATAACTTGTGTATATTTAATCTCATAGGACATTCACGAAGTTCTAACCTTCTAATGCCTTCCTTTTCTGGAAAATTTATATGCAGTTTTTGGTTGTTAATAAAAGAATGATGAGTTTCAGAATTCTCTAAACAGTTGAGCTTTTATTGTTTAAATAAAACAACTGTATCAGGAGTAAAAAACTTTACTGCTTTGAAAAGGACATTCAGGTTTCAAACTATAAGTAAAATGGAAGTATTATGATAAAGTGAACAGAATTTCATTACCTTCAAATTTCTAAATGTTTCTTCACCTCTACATTCACCTCTGTGTTCTTGAACAACTTCAGCTTCCCTGTACTTACTTTTTCTACTTCCGTGTGTATGTAAACCTGTCATTAATTTGGGAAATGGCACTAGGATGGATTTATTTACCATTTTATCGTTCTTTGGATTCACCGTTTCAGATACTCCAGATTCAGACACTTTGAAGAAGAAAAGAACAATCAACAAAATTGCTAAACTTAAAAGCAAAAAAAAAAAAAAAAAAACTAATTAGCAAAGAGTGAGGAATGAGTTTATTTACTTCAAGACCCTAAATTTCTTCCTGTTGTTCTTTAGCTTTCCTACACTGATTTCTACATCCATCAAATTTCATTTCTCTGAAATCAGCTTATGCACTTAATGGTCCAGACTGGGCAATCAATGTTGATTGAAATCAACTTCATATTGATGTAAGAGGTCTACTGCTGCTCCAAGAACCAGCTGGATAAATCTAAGAGAAACATTACTGTCAGCTTTTTCCTTAATTATATATTTCTACATTTTCTTAAGCTTGCTGTTGTTATGAGGACCCAGTAGGCACTTGTATCTAGAAAATAAATTACCTGGTAAATTACCAAAGGTTAAATCTTCAAATCATACCATTCTGAGATGGTTTGACAAAATAATTTATCTCTGGTTTATTTAATTTCTTCTTAGCTTCTTATAAATAATTTTGACAGTTAGAAGGACAAAGATGCGCTTTCGTGCTTGTTGAAAGTATATTAGTTCCCAAGGTAGACTATGTAAAACAATGTACTCGTGTTGTATGGAAGAGGGATCCCAGGTCTCAAAATCTTTCAACCTAATACATTTCTGATTTCAACTTTATGTTGGTTTTACAGAAGAAGGCTCACAGCAGTGAAGGACAAGATTGTTTCATTTCTGTCACACTAGGATATCTATGTTTGGCATTCAGAGTTGAACACAGGGAAGGTGCATTATCAAGCCTTTTGCTCTGTTCCCCTAATAACTTTAAATAATGATTACTTTCTGTGAAAGGTCTTCATTTGCTCTGCATGTTTTCTCCAACTCTTCTACCCTCAACCCACCATGAACACCATGAAGTCTCTTACACACAGGCGTGCACACACACACACGAGTAAAAGAAACTGTATATAAGATATGAAAAAGCTTAATTTTAAAAAACATAAAACCCTGTTTTTACTTGATGTAGGAGTTTCAATAGACTTCTTTTTTTAGAACAGTTTTTAGTTCACAGCACAATTAAGGAGAAAGTACAGAGAGTTCCCATATACTCCCTGGTACAGCCTTCTCCACAATCAAAATCCCTCACCAGAGTGGTACATGTTTTTGTAATCAACAAAACTAAATTGATACATCACAGTCACTCAAAGTCCATAGTTTACATTAGGATTAACTCTTGGTGTTTGGACATATGTATAATAACAATTTTCTATTTTACTATATAATGCAGCATAGTTTCATTGCCCTAAAAATTCTTTCTGCTCCACCTATTTCTCCATTTCTCCCTCCCTCTCCTTAACCCCTGGCAATCTCTAATTCTTTTACTGACTCCATAATTTTTCCTTTTTCAGAATTTCATCCAGTTGAAATCATACTAATGTACTTAACAGTGTAACCTTTTCAAATTGGCTTCATTCACTAAATAATACTCATTTAATATTCCTTCATGTTCTTTTATTACTGGATAGCTCATTTCTTTTTGGCTCTAAATAATATTTTATTGTCTGGATATAACACAGCTTATTTATACATTCAACTACTGAACGGCATCTTGATTGCTTTGCAAATATGAATAAAGTTGCCCTAAATATTCATGTGCATGTTTTTGAGTGGTCATAAATTTTTAACTAATTTGGGTAAATACCAAAGAAAATGATTTCTGGGTTATAAGGAAAGACTTTGTTTGGTTTTATAAAAAACTGTCTAATTTCCAAAACAGCAATACCATTTTTCATCTCCACCAACAATCAAAGAGATTTCCTGTTGCTCCATATCCTCATCAGCATTTGGTGGTACCAGAGCTTTGGATTTTGACCATTCTAATAGATGTATAGTAATATTTCACTTGTTATTTTAATTTGAAATTTGTAATTCCTTAATGATATATGATGTTGAGCTTCATCTTCATATGCCTATTTTTCACCTCTCACTATATTTCTTTTGATGGTGTGTCTGTTTGAGTCTTGCCTATTTTTTAATCTGGTAGTTCTTTCATTATTGTTGAATTATATATTATTTGTATATATTCTTAATATCTTTGCACATATTTATATCTTTGTATATTTTTTTTACCAGATGCATGTTTTGCAAACATATTCTCCAATTTCATCATTTGTCTTCTCATTGTCTTGACATTGTGATGTGAAGAGGGTAAGTTTTTAATTTTAATGAAATCCTGCTTATTAATTATTTCTTTCCTGGATCATGCTTTTCATAAATGTCATTGCTACACACAAAGTTCATCTAAATTGCTCCTGTGTTATTGGGACTTTATAGTTTCAAATTTTATGTTTAGGTATGTGATTCATATTAATTTTTGGAAGAGCATAGGTTTTTTTGTTTGTTGTAGCTGTGGATGTCCAATTGTTGCAGCACCACTGTTGACCAGAATGCCTTTGCTCCTGTAGCAAAGATCAGCTGACCATATTTTTGTGGTTCAATTTCTAGGTGGCTTTTTCTTTATTGATCTTCTTTCTGAATATTTTATCAATTGTTAAAAGTGGAATATTGAAGTCTTCAGTTCTAACTGACTAATTATTTCTCCATTTGATTCTGTAAATGTTTGCTTTATATATTCTGGAGTTCTGTTGTTTGGTGTGTCTATGTTTATAATGTTTCTATCTTCTTGATAAATTGACCCTTTTATCAATATGCCATATCCCTCTATGTCTTGTGTAACTGCTTTTGTCTCTAGGTTTATTTTGTCTGTTATTATTGTAGTCACCCAAGCTTTCTTTTGCTATTTAAAAGAAATTAATTTTTCTAAACTTTCACTTTCAAATAGTATCTTTAGACCTAAAGTGAGTCTCTTGTATATAGTATACAGTTGGATCATTAAAAATAAAATCCATACTGTCAATCCCTGATGTTTTTGTGATTCAGAGGCTGGGAAGGCCTCACAATCATGGAAGAAGATGAAACACACATAAAACGTGGTGGCAGACAAGAAAGGAGAGCTTGTGTAAGGAAACTCCTCTTTTAAAACCATCAGATCTTGTGAGACTTATTCACCTTCATGAGAACAGCATGTAAAATATTTTACACCATGATTCAATTACCTCTAACTGGGCCTCTCTCATTACATGTGGGAGTTCAAGATGAGATCTGAGTGGGGACACAGGCAGACCATATAACCAGTAATAGGATTGCTGTGTCAAGTGTTATTTCTGATTCTAGATCTTTGAGGAATCACCACACTATCTTCCACAATGGTTGAACTAATTTATATTTCCACCAACGTGTAAAAGTGTCTCTATTTCTTCAAAGCCTTGCTAGCATCTATTGTTTCTTGACTTTAATAATTGCCATTCTGACTGGTGTTAGATACTATCTCATATTGGTTTTGATTTGCAGTTCTCTAGTAATCAATGATGTTGAGCTTATTTTAGCTACATGTATGTCTACTTTTGAAAGGTGTCCCTTCATGTCCTTTGCCCACTTTTTAATGGGGTTGTTTGTTTTTCTCCTTGTAAATTTCTTAAAGTTCCTAGTCGGTTCTGGGTATTAGATGTTTGTTAAATGGATGGATTGCAAAAAATTTTTCCCATTCTGTGTAGGTTGTCTGTCACTCTAATGATAGTTTCTTTTTCTGTACAGAAGCTCTTTAGTTTAGCCTTCCAATTGTCAATTTTTGCTTTTGTTACATTACTTTTGACATTTTCATCATGAATTGTTTTTCCATATCCATATTCTCTTCTATCGTTTTTAAAGTTTTGGGTTTTACGTTTAAGTATTTAATCTATCTCAAGTTAATTTTTGTATAAGATTTTAGGAAAGGGTGCCATTTCAATTTTCTGCATATGTTTGTACTGCCACCATTTGTTAAATAGTGAATCCATTTCCTATTGCTTGTTTTGGTCAGGTTTGTCAAAGATCAAATGGCTGTAGATGTGTGGTCTTATTTCTGAGTTCTCTGTTCTGTTCCATTGTTCTATGTGTCTGTCTTTGTACCAGTACTATACTGTTTTGGTTACTGTAGCCTTGTAGTATCGTTTGAAGTTAGGTAGCATGATGCCTCCACCTTTGTTCTTTTTGATTAGAATTGCCTTGGCTATTCAGGCCATTTTTTGGTTTTAGATGAATTTTAAAATAGTTTAGGAAAATGTGGCACATATACACCATGGAATAAAATGCAGCCAAAAAAAACGACCCGTATATGTCATTTGTAGGGACATGGATGATCCTGGAAACCATCATTCTCAGCAAACTGACATAAGAACAGAAAGTCAAGCACTGCATGTTCTCACTCATAGGTGGGCATTGAGCAATGAGAACACATGGACACAGGGGAGCATTACACACTGGGGTCTGATGGGGGGAATAAGGGAGGGATAGTGGGGGGTAGGGAGGTTGGGGGGATAACATGGGGAGAAATGCCAGATATAGGTGGTGGGGGGATGGAAACAGCAAGCCACATTGCCATGTACGTACCTATGCAACAATCTTGCATGTTTTGCACATGTACCCCAGAACCTAAAGTGCAATTATATATATATAAATTCTATGAATACTGTCACTGGTAGTTTAATAGGAATAGCAATGAGTCTATAATCACTTGTGGCAGTATGGCCATTTTTATAATATTGATTCTTTCTATACCTGAGCATATAATGCTTTTCCATTTGTTTGTGTTCTCTCTGATTTCCTTGAGTGGTGGATTGCACTTCTTTTTGAAGAGATTCTTTACTCCTCTCTTTAGCTGTATTTTAAGTATTTTATTCTCTGTGAAGCAATTTTGAATGGGAGTTTACTCATGACTTGGCTCTCTGCTTGTCTGTTGTTGGTGTATAGGAATGCTTGTAATTTTTGCACATTAATTTTGTACTCTGAGAGTTTGCAAAGTTGCTTATAATCTTATGAAATTTTGAGGCTGAGACAATGAGTTTTCTAGATATAGGATCATGTCATATGTAAACAGAGACAATTTGACTTTTTCCCTTCCTATTTGAATGTTGTTTATTTCTTTCTCTTGCCTGATTGTCCTGGCCAGGACTTACAATACTATGTTGAATAGGAGTGGTGAGAGAGGGTATCCTCGTCTTGTGCTGGTTTTCAAGAGAAATTCTCCAAGCTTTTGCCTATTCAGTATTATATTGGCTGTGGGTTTGTCATAAATTGAAGTATGTTCCTTCAATATCTTGTTTATTGAGAGTTTTTAACATAGATGTTTAATTTTATTGGAGATTTTTTTCTGTGTCTATTGAGATGATCAGGTAGTTTTTGTCTTTAGTTCTGTTTATGTGATGAATTACATTTATTGATTTGCATATGTTGAACCCGGCTGGCATCTCTATGAGGAAGTCGGATTGACTGTCGCAGATAAGCTTAATCATGCGTTGCTGGATTTGATTTGCCAGTATTTTATTGAGGATTTTTCTATCAATATTCATTGGGGATATTGGCCTGAATTTTTTTTTTTCATTGTATCTCTACCAGGTTTTTGTATCAGGATGGTGCTGGTCTCTTAAAATAAGTTAACAAGGAGTCTTTCCTTTTCAGCTGATTGGAATCATTTCAGAAGAAATGGCACCAGCTCCTCTGTACCTCAAGTAGAATTTCACTGTAAATCTCTCTGGTTCTGGGCTTTTTTTTTTTTTTTTTTTTTTTTTTTTGGTTTGGAGGCCATTTATTACTGCCTCTATTTAGGAACTCATTATTGGTTTATTCAGAGATTCAGCTTCTTCCTTGTTCAGTGTTGGGAGTGCATGTATGTCCGGGAATTTAACCATTTCTTCTAGATTTTCTAGTTTATTTGTATGGAAGTGTTTGTAGTATTTTCTGTTGGTTGTTTGTATTCCTGTGGGTCAGTGGTGATATGCTCTTTATCATTTTTATTGTTTCTACTTGATTCTTCTGTCTTTTCTTCATTAGCCTAGTCTTCCATCTTTTCTTTTTTATTAATGTTTTCAAAATCCAGCTCCTTGATTCATTAATTTTTTGAAGAGTTTTGTTGTTGTTGTTGTTGTTGTTGTTGTTTAAATTTTCGGTGTCTGATCTTGGTTATTTTTTGTCTCTGCTAGTTTTGGAGTTTGTTGGTTCTCTAGGTTTTTTTAGTTGTGATGTTTGGATGTTGATTTGAGTAGTTTCTAGTTTTTTGATGTGGGCATTTATTGCTATAAATTTCCTTCTTAAGACTGGTTTAGCTGCATCCCAGAGATTCTGGTACATTGTGTCTTGGTTCTCATCAGTTTCAAAGAACTGGTTGATATCTATCTTAATTTTATTATTCACCCAGGAGTCAAAGTAGCAGGTTGTTCAATTTCCATGTGGTTGTGTGGTTTTAAGTGCGTTTCTTAATATTGAGTTCTGATTTCATTGAGCTGTGGTCTAAAAGATTGTTACGATTTCAGTTATTTTGCATTTGCTGAGGAGTTTTACTCCAATTACGTGATCAATCTTAGAGTAAGCATCATGTGAAGAGGAGAGGAATATATCTTCAGTTACTTTGGTTGGAGAGTTCTATAGGTATCTTTCAGCTCCACTTGATCTGAACCTGAGTTCAAATCCTGAACATCCTTGTGAATTTTATTATCTGCCTAATGACAGTAGGATGTGAAAATCTTTCACTCTTATTGTGTGGGAGTCTAAATCTCTTTGTAAGTCTGTCTCTAAGAACTTGTTTTCTGAACCTGGGTGCTTCTGTATTGGGTGCATATATATATTTACAACATTTAGCTAATCTTGTTAAATTGTACCCTTACCATGATGTAATGCCCTTTTTGTCTTTTTTTAATCTTTGCTGATTTAAAGTCTATTTTACTATAACTAGAGTTTCAACTCCTGCTTTTGTCTGCCTTCCATATGCTTGGTAAAATTTTCCACCATTCCTTTATTTTGAACTTATAAGAGTCTTGGCACATGAGATGGGTCTCTTGAATACAGCACACTGATGGATCTTGACTCTCTCCAACTTGCCATTTTGTGTCTTTAAATTGTGGCATTTAGCCCATTTACATTTAAGTCAAATAATTTTATGTGTGAATTTTATCCTGTCATCATGATGCTAGCTCATTATTGTAGCTCGATGCAGACTGGTTAATGTAGTTGCTTCACAGAGTCATTGGTCTGAGTATTTCAGTGTGTTTTTATAGTGTCTGGTAATTTTTTATTTTCATTCCATATTTAGTCCTTCCTTCAGGTGCTCTTGCAAGGCAGGCACCTGAGTATTTGCTTATCTGAAAAGGACTTTATTTCTCCCTCACTTATGAAGCTTAGTTTGGCCAGATATACAATTCTGGGTTTAAAATTTTTTTCTTTTTTTTTAAATTACACTTTAAGTTCTGGGGTACATGTATAGATCATGAGGGATTGTTACATAGAGGCAATGGTGATTTGCTGCATCCATCCCCCTGTCACCTACATTAGGTAATTCTACTAATGTTATCCCTCCCCAATCTTCCCATCCTCTTCTAACCCTCCCATAGCCCTCCCACCCCCACAATGGCCCAAGTGTGTGATATTCCCCTCCCTGTGTCCATGTGTTCTCATTGTCCAACACCCACTTATGAGTGAGAACATATGGTGTTTGGTTTTCTGTGCTTGTATCAGTTTGCTGAGAATAATGGCTTCCAGCTTCATGCATGTCCCTGCAAAGGACATGAACTCATCATTATTTATGGCTACATAGTATTTCATGGTATATATGTGCCACATTTTCTTTATCCGGTCTATCATTGATGGACATTTTGGTTGGTTCCAAGTCTTTACTATTGTAAACAGTGCTGCAATGAACATATGTGTTCATGTGTCTTTATAATAGATGATTTATAAACCTTTGGATATATATCCAGTAATAGGATTTCGGGGTCAAAAGGAATTTCTATTTCTAGGTCCATGAGGAAGCACCACACTATCTTCCACAATGGCAGAATTAATATACGCTCCCACCAACAGTGTAAAAGCATTTCTATATCTTCACATCCTCTTCAGCATCTGTTGTCTCCAGACTTTTTAATGATCTCCATTCTAACCAGCATGAGATGGTATCTCAATGTGGTTTTGACTTGCATTTCTCTAATAATGAGTGATAATGTGCATTTTTTCATGTTTTTTGGCCTCATAAATGTCATCTTTTGAAAAGTGCCTGTTCACATCCTTCACCCACTTTTTGATAGGGTTATTTGGTTTTATTCTTGTAAATTTGTTAAGTTCTTTGTAGATTCTGGATATTAGTCATTTGTCAGATGGGTAGATTGCAAAACTTTTTTCCCATTCTGTTGATTGCTGGTTCACTCCATTGATTGTTCCTTTTGCTGTGCAGAGCTCTTAAGTTTAACTAGATCCCGTTTGTCTATTTTGGCATTTGTTGCCATTGCTTTTGGTGTTTTTGTCACGGAGTCCTTGCCTATGCCTATGCCTATGGCCTGAATGGTATTGTCTAGGTTTTCTTCTAGAGTTTTTATGGTGTTAGGCCTTATGTTTAAATCTTTAATCCATTTAGAGTTAATTTTTGTATAAGGTGTAAGAAAGGGGTCCAGTTTCAGCTTTCTGCACATGGATAGCCAGTTTTCCTAACATCATTTATTAAACAGGGAATCCTTTCCCCATTGATTCTTTTTGTCAGGTTTGTCAAAGATCAGATGGTTGCAGTTGTGTGGTGTTACCTCTGATGCCTCTGTTCTGTTCCATTGGTCTATATCTCCGTTTTGGTACCAGTACCATGCTGTTTTGATTACTGTGGGCTTGTAGTATAGTTTGAAGTCAGGAAGAGTGATGCCTCCAGCTTTGTTCTTTTATCTTAGGATTGTCTTGGGTATGCAGGCTCTTTTTTGGTTCCATATGAAGTTTTAGGTATTTTTTTTTTCCAGTTCTGTTAAGAAGATCTATGGTAGCTTGATGGGGATAGCATTGAATCTATAAATTACTTTGAGCTGTATGACCATTTTCATGATATTGATTTTTTCCTAACATGAGCATGGAATATTTTTCCATCTGTTAGTGTCCTTTCTTAGTTCCTTGAGCAGTGGTTTGTAGTTCTCCTTGAAGAGGTCCTTCACATCCTTTGTTAGTTGTATTCCTAGGTATTTTATTCTCTTTGTGGCAATTGTGAATGGGAGTTTGCTCATGATTTGGCTCTCTGTTAGTCTTTTATTGATGTATAGGAATGCTTGTGATTTCTGCACATTGATTTTGTATCCTGAGACTTTGCTGAAGTTGCTTATCGTATTAAGGAGATTTTGAGCTGAGATGATGTGGTCTTCTAAATATACAATCATGTCATCTGCAAATAGAGACAATTTGACTTCCTCTTTTACTAATTGAATGTCCTTTATTTCTTTTTTCTTGCCTGATTGCTCTGCCTAGAACTTCTAATTCTATGTTGAATAGGAGTGGTGAATGAGGACATCTTTGTCTAGTGCCATTTTTGCCCATTCAGTATGATATTGGCTGTGGGATTGTCATAAATAGCTTTTATTATTTTGAGATACATTCAATTGATATCTAGTTTACTGAGAGTTTTTAGCATAAATGGCTGTTGAATTTTGTCAAAGGCCTTCTCTATATCTATTGAGATAATCATGTGGTTTTTTGTCTTTTGTTCTGTTTATGTGATGGATTATATTTATAGATTTGAGTGTGTTGAACCAGCCTCACATCCCTGGGATGAAGCCTACTTCATTCCTGAATAGACCACTAACAAGGTCTGAATTTGTGGCAGCCTACCAACCAAAAAACTCCAGGTCTATACAGGTTCACAGGCAATTTGTACCAGATGTACAAAGAAGAGCTGGTACCATTCCTTCTGAAACTATTGCAAACAATATAAAAAGAGGGAATCTTTTCTAACTCATTTTATGATACCAACATCATTCTGATATGAAAACATGGCAGAGACACAACTAAAAAGGAAAATTTTAGGCTGATGAACATTGATGCAAAAATCTTCAAGAAAATTATTTTCTTTAAAATTATTAAATATTGGCCCCCTTTCCCTTCTGTCTTGTAGGTTTCCACTGAGAAGGTCACCGTTAATCTGTTGGGCTTCACTTTATTTGTGACCTGGCCTTAACATGGTTTCCTCCATTTTGACTTTGTAGAGCCTGGTGATTTTGTGTCTTGGAGTTGAACTTCTCGTGGACTATCTTACCAGGCTTTTGGGGTTTCCCGAATTTGAATGTCAGCAGGTCTTGCTAAGTTGAGGAAGTTCTGCTGGATGATATCCTGAAGTATGATTTCCAACTTGGTTTCATTTGCCCTCTCTCTTTCAGGTACCCTAATCAGTCATTGGTTCAGTCTTTTTTACATAATCCCATATATTCAAAGGCTTTGTTCTTTTCCTTCTTTTTTATCTAATCTTATCTGCTTGTCTTATTTCAGCAAGATAGTCTTCAAGCTCTGAGATTATTTTCTCCACTTGTTCTATGTGGCTATTGATACTTGTGGTTGCACTTAAAGTTCTCAAGTTGTGTTTTTCGGCTCCATCAGTTAATTTATTTTCATCACTAAACTGGTTATTCTGGCTAACAGCTTCTGTAATGTTTTATCAGGGTTCTTAGCTTTTTGGCATTGATTAGTACACATACCTTAAGCTCAGTGATGTTTGTTATTACCCACCTACTGAAGCCTACTTCTATCAGATTATTTATTACAGCCTCAGCCCAGTTCTGTGTCCGTGCTGTAGAGATGTGATTATTTGCAAAAGTGGCACTTGGGCTTTTTGAGTTTTCAGTGTTTTTTTTAGTTCATTCTTTCTCATCTTCATTAGCTTATCTACCTTTGATCTTTAAGGCAGCTAACCTTTGATGGGGCGTTTGTGTGGTCTTTTTGGTTCATGTTGTTGTGCTTTTTGTTTGTTTAATGGTAAGGCTTCTTTCTAGGGCTGCTGTGGTTTTCTGGGGATCCACTCTAGACCATGTTTACCTCGGCCCCTCTCTCACCTGGAGATGTCACCAGTGGAGGCTGCAGAACAGCAAAGATGGCTGATCCGGAGGGACACCAACCTCATGCCAGCAGGAATGTTCCTGTATAAGGTGTCTGGCAACCCCTATTGGGGGGTCTCAGTGAGGAGACACGGAATCAGGGACAACCCCCTTAACAAAGCACTCTGGCTGTCCCTTGGTGTAGCAGGTGCACTGCACTGGGAGAACTATCCCTTGTCTGGACTGTCCTGACATTTCTGAGCCAGCAGTCAGAGCACCATTTTGAAATGGGAATGTCAATGGCCTATGTCTTTTCCTCCATCATATTTTGGAAACTAAAAACTTGTTTGGTTTCACAAGTTCACAACTAGAGAGAAATTTTGCCTTGAGATGAATAATACCTAAGGTCTCATTTATTTGTGATTAGGTAAGACTGCAAATTTTAGACTTTAGAATAGATGCTGGAATGAATGAAGACTTTTGAAGCTGTTAAGATGGAATTAATTTATTTTGCATACAATAAGGATGTGAATATTGGAGAATCAGGGCAGCATGCTACGGGCAGAATTTTGTCACCCTGAAAAGTATATACTGAAGCCCTAAACCTCTCCGTGATTGTTTTGGAGAAAGGGACTTTAATGAAGTGACCAAGGTTAAAATAGGTCATAAGAAAAGAGCTTTGATCTGATACCACTGGCGTTCTTATAAAAGAGGAAAAGACACAAATATCATCCTCTAGCATGTGAGGACACAGCAAGAAGATAACTATCTCCAAGCCAGGAGGGGGGCAGTCAACAGAAAAATGAACTCTTTTAGAGCCATGACCTTGGAGCGTCCCATATCCAAAACTGTGAGTAAATAAATTTCCATTGTTCAAGCAAATTCTACCAAAAGTATTTTGTTATCATAATCTGAGCTGACTAAGTAATTTTCCAAGGTAGAAATCAAAACAATTGAAATTTCAAAAATGGTTAAAAACATACCAAGAAAAAGAAAAGCTTTGAGCTCATGAGTATGTACCTTGAAGAGAACAACGCATGATACAAATAAATACAAATTTACTTTACAAATTTTACTTTACAAAGGTAAATACAAATTTTACTTAACAAAGATATAGATAGATAATTTTTCTGTAATATCTCTATAATATTTTTTCAGAAAAATTGTGTATTATTTTGGAAAAGAAATGAAGGTACATACTATCAATTTATTTTTACATTATCAAACTAGTTAATTAAAAATGTTCAAGTCATGTATTAGAGGATGACTGATCTTCATTTCTCAATTTTGACCCTAATGCTAGGAGTTCATTTATTTTATGGTTTCTATCCCTATGGTGTCAAACTTGGCCCATTATGCTTCACACATTTATTTTTTTCTGCCTTCTATCTAAAGTTGAATTTTTGATATCCAACTTTATATAGTGATCACTTAAAATAATAAATAGCTTTCTTTTCTCTTCTGTCTTTGCTTTTGGTATCAGAATGATACAGGCCTCATAGGAGGAGTCAGTTAGAATTCCCAGCTCCTGGAATTTTTATGGAATAGTTTCAGAATGATTCCAGTTAGATCTTTTTGCAATTGGTAAAATTTGGTTATGAATCCATCTAGTCTTGGGTTTTTGTTTTTGTTGTAGAAAGATTTTTAATTACTCATTCAATCTTGCTATCCATTATTGATATATTCAGGATTTAATCTCTTCCTGGTTCAATTTTAGGACATTATATGTTTCTAAGAATTTATCAATTGGCTTGACTTTGCTAATTTGTGATCATATAGTTGTTCTTAATAGTCACTGATAATCTTTGGTATTTCTGTAGAATTAGGTATAATGTATTCTTTTTACATTTGTGATGTTTATTTGGTTAGCCTAACTAGCAGATTACTAATTTTGTTGGTCTTTTTGAAAAATCAGCTTCATATTTCATTGATCCTTTGTATTCATTTTTTGGTATCTACTTCATTTGGTCCTTCTCTGATCTCTGCCATTTATTTTCTTCTGCTAGATTTGGGTTTGTTTCATTCTTGCTTTTCTAGTTCCTTGGGGTGTGACATTAGGTTGTTAATTTTTGATCTTTCTTTTTTAATATAGACATTTAATGCTATGAACTTCCTTCATAGCACTGTTTTTGCTGTTTCCCAAAGGCTTTGGTATATTTTGTCTCCATGTTCATTTGTTTTATTTCTTTTTTTAAATTTTATTAATTTTATTATTGACCCAAAGATCAGTAAGAAACATGCTGTCAAATCTAAATGTATCTGGACAATTTTCAAAGTTCCTCTTGCAATTGATTTCTGGATTATTTCCCTGTGGTCTACAAGGATACTTGATATGATTTTAACTTTTTAATACACTGGTATTATTTTATGTTTTAACATATTGTCTGTTTTGGAGAATGTTTGATGTGCTGATGAGACATGTATACTCTAAAGTTGTCAGAGAAAATGTTCTGTAAATGTCTCCCTGGTTAACATAGGTGCAAAAAATCCTCAAGAAAATTCTATCAAACCAAATCCAACAGCACATCAAAAAGATGATACCCCATGATCAAGTGAGATTTATACAGGGATGCAAGGACAGTTTAACATTTCACAAATTAATAAATGTGATATATCACAAACAGAATTAAAAACGAATCTATATGACTATTTGGCTGCATCTACAGCATTTGCTGTAACAGATGCAAAAGAATTTGATGAAATGCACCATTACTTCATTACAAAAACCCTCAGCAAAATAGGCATAGAAGAAACATGCTTCAAAATAATGAAGGCCATCAATAACACATACACAGCAAATATCATACTGAATGGGGGAAAACTGAAAACATTCCCTCTAAAAAATGAAACAAGACAAGAATGACTACTTTCATCACTCCTGAGAGTCCTAGTTAGAGCATTAGGAAAAAGAGAGAGGTGGAGGGAGATCCAAGATGACTGAATAGGAACAGCTCCGGAGTGCAGTTCCCAAGGAGAACAGTGCAGATAGTGTGTGCTCACCACATTTTCAAACAAGTTTTCACTGCCCACAGATGAGGAGATTCCCAGGACAAAAAACACCATGAGTTTTCAGTGTGGCGGTTTCAGCAGGTGCTGTGTCGGTGCACAGAAACTCACACAAGTCTGGGCAGCCATTTTGACTGGTGACTGGAACGCCTGGGAGACAAAGCCACCCATTCTACTGAAAGGAAGGGGGCTGAGACAGGGAGTGAGGTAATCTGGCTCGGCGGGTACCACCCCCACAAACAAGCAATCTGAAACGCTCTAGATTGAGAGTTTCATAGCAAGCATGGCTGGACCCAGGACCATTAAGCTCGGTGGGGGGAAGGGCATCCCCCACTGCTGAGGCAGTCCTCCACTACTGAGGCAGTTCACACAGCAGTTGGGCATAGCCTGCAGCAGCTCAGCAATGCTGCTGCTGGCATACTGCGACTAGACTACTCTGTGCAGGGCAGGGCATCTATGAAAAAATGCAGCAGCATGACAGGAACTTATAAATAAAGCCGACCTTCCTAGGACAGAACATGTGGGAAAAGAGGCGGTTATGAGTTCAGCGGCATCAGACTTAAAGGTACCTGCCCAGCAGCTCTGCACAGAACAGTGGAGCTCTAAGCATAGCACTTGAGCTCCTGTAAGGGAGAGACTATCTCCTCAAGCAACTCCCAAATTCCAGTATACCCAAAGAGACACCTCATAAAGGAGAGCTCAGGTAGACATCTGGTGGGTATCCTTCTGGAATGAGGATAGCAGAGGAAGAAACTGGTGACAACCCTTGCTATTCTGCAGCCCCTGCGGGTGATACCCAGGTGAGCAGGGTCTAGAGTGGACCTCCAGTGGTCCTGCAGCAGAGGGGCCTTACAGTTAAAAGGAAAACTAAGAAACAGAAAGAAATAGCTTCAACAACAACAAAAAGGACATCCACTCAAAGACCCCATTTGAAAGTCACCAACTATAAGACCACAGGTAAATAAAACCACCAAGATGGGAAGAAACCTGTGCAAAAAGGATGAAAACACCAAAAACCAGAATGCCTCTCCTCCTTCAAGGGATCACAACTCCTCACCAGCTAGGGATCAAAGATGGATGGGGAATGAATCTGATGAATTGACAGAAACAGGCTTCAGAAGGTGGGTAATAACAAACTTCTCAGAGCTAAAAGAATATGTACTAATGTACTAACCCAATGGAAAGAAACTAAGAACCTAGAAAAAAGGTTAGATGAGATGCTAACTAGAATAAACAGCTTAGAGAAGAATATAAATGATTTGATGGAGCTGAGAAACACAGCACGAGAACTTCGTGAAGTATACACAAGTTTCAATAGCCAAATCAACCAAGCAGAAGAAAGGATATCAGAGATTGAAGATCAACTCAATGAAATAAAATGAGAAGCCAAGAATAGAGAAAAAAGAGTGAAAAGAAATTAACAAAACCTCCAAGAAATATGGGATTATGTGAAAAGATCTAATCTATGTTTGATAGATGTACCTAAATGTGACAGATATAATGAATCTAAGCTGGAAAACACTCTTCAGGATATTATCCTGGAGAACTTCCCCAATCTAGCAAGGCAGGCCAACATTCAAGTCCAGGAAATACAGAGAACACCACAAAGTTATGCCTCAAGAAGAGTAACCCCAAGGCACATAATTGGCAGATTCACCAGGGTTAAAATGGAGGAAAAGATGCTAAGCGCAGCCAGAGAGAAAGGTTGGGTTACCCACAAAGGGAAGCCCATCAGGCTCACAGCAGATCTCTAAGCAGAAACCCTACAAGCCAGAATAGAGTGGGGGCCAATGTTAAACATCCTTAAAGAAAAGAACTTTCAACCTAGAATTTCATATCCAGTCAAACTAAGCTTCATAAGCAAAGGAGAAAGAAAATCCTTTATGGACAAGCAACTGCTGAGAGATTTCATCACCACCAGGCCTGCCTTACAAGAGCTCCTGAAAGAAGCACTAAACAAGGAAAGGAACATCCAGTACCAGCCACTCCAAAAATGTACCAAATGGTAAAGACCATTGACACAATGGAGAGAATGTGTCAACTAATGGGCAAAACATCCAGCTAGCATCAAAGTGGCAGGATCAAATTCACATGTAACAATATTAACCTTAAATGTAAATGGGTTAATGCCCCAATCAAAAGACACAGACTGGCAAACTGGATTAAAAGTCAAGACCCATTGGTGTGCTAAATCCAGGAAACCCATCTCACATGCAAGGATACACATAGGCTCAAAATAAAGGGATGGAAGAAGATTTATCAAGCAAATGAAGAGCAAAAAAAAAAAAAAAAGCAATCAAGGGTTGCAATCCTAGTCTCTGACAAAATGTACTTTAAACCAACAATGATGAAAAGAGACAAGGAAGGGCATTACATAATGGTAAAAGGATCAATGCATCAAGAAGAGCTGAGGATCCTAAATATATATGCACCCAATAGAGGAGCACATAGGTACATAAAGCAAGTTCTTAATGACCTACAGAGAGACTTAGACTCCCACACAATAATAGAGGGAGACTTTAACAACCCATTGTCAATATTAGACAGATCAATAAGACAGAAAATTAACAAGGGTATCCAGGACTTGAACTCAGACCTGGAACAAGTGGTCCTAATAGACATCTACAGAAATCTCCACCCCAAATCCACAAAATATACACTCTTCTCAGCACCACATGGCACCTACTCTAAAACTGACCACATAATTGGAAGTAAATCACTCCTCAGCAAATGCAAAAGAACAGAAATCATAACAAACAGTCTCTCAAACCACAGTGCAGTCAAATTAGAACTCAGAATTCAGAAATTAACTCAGAACTGCACAACTTCATGGAAGCTGAACAACTGGCTCCTGAATGTCGACTGGATAAACAATGAAATGAAGGCAGAAATAAAGATGTTCTTCAAGACCAATGATGACATAGACACAATGTGCCAGAATCTCTGGGACACATTTAAAGCAGTGTCTAAAGGGAAATTTATAGCAGTAAATGACCACCAGAGAAGCAAGGAGAGATCTAAAATTGACACCCTATCATCAAAATTGAAAGAGCTAGAGGAGCAGGATAAAAAAAAACTCAAAAGCTGTCAGAAGACAAGAAATAACTAAGATCGGAACAGAACTGAAGGAGATAGAGAAACAAAAAAATCCTTCAAAAATCAATAAATCCAGGAACCGTTTTTTGAAAAGATCAACAACATAGACAGACCACTAGCCAGATTAATAAAAAAGAAAGGGGAGAAGAACCAAATAGATGCAATAAAAAACAATAAAGGGATATCACCACGGACTCCACGGAAATACAAATTAAAATCAGAGATTACTACAAACATTTCTATGCACATAAACCAGTAAACCTGGAAGAAATGGATAAATTCTTGGACACTTGCACCCTTCCAATCCAAAACCAGGAAGAAGTTGAAACCTTGAACAGACCAATAACAAGGGCTGAAGTTGAGGCAGCAATTAATAGCTTACCAACCAAAAAAATTTCAGGTCCGGATGGGTTCACAGCTGAATTCTACCAAATGTACAAAGACGAGCTGGTACCATTCCTTCTGAAACTATTCCAGACAATCCAAAAAGAGCGAATCCTTTCCAAATCATTTTGTGAGACCAACATCATCCTGATATCAAAACCGAGCAGAGATTGAACAAAAAAAAGAAAACTTGAGGCCAATATCCATGATGAACATAAATGCAAAAATCTTCAAAAAAATACTGGCAAACTGATTGCAACAGCACATCAAAAATCTTATCCATCACGATCAAGTAGGCTTCATTCCAAGGATGCAGGGCTTGTTCAACATACGTAAGTCTATAAACATAGTTCACCACATAAACAGAACCAAAGACAAAAACCACATGATTATCTCAATTGATGCAGAGAACGCCTATGACAAAATTCAACAGCTCTTTATGCTAAAATCTCTCAATAAACTAAGTATCAAAGGAACACATCTTAAAATAATAAAAACTATTTATGACAAACCTACAGCCAGTATCATACTGAATGGGCAAAAACTGGAAGCATTCCCTTTGAAATCCAGCACTAGACAAGGATGCCCTCTTTCACCACTCCTATTCAATATAGTATTGGGAGTTCTAGCCAGAGCAATTAGGCAAGAAAAAAATAAATAAATAAAGGGCATTTAATTATGAAAAGAGGAAGTCAAATTGTCTCTATTTGCAGATGACATGATTGTATATTTAGAAGACGCTATCATCTCAGCCCAAAATCTCCTTAAACTGATAAGCAACTTCAGCAGTCTCAGGGTACAAAATCAATGTGCAAAAATCACAAGCATTTCTATACACCGATAACAGACTAGCAGAGAGCCATATCATGAGCAAGCTCCCATACACAATTGCTACAAAAAGAATAAAATACCTAGGAATACAACTAACAAAGGATGTAAAAGACCTCTTCAAGGAGAGCTACAAACCACTGCTCAAGGAAATAAGAGAGGACACAAACAAATGGAGAAACATTCCACGGTCATGGTTAGGAAGACTCAATATTGTGAAAATGGCTATAATGCCCAAAGTAATTTATAGATTCAACGCTATCCCCATCAAGCAACCAATCACCTTCTTCAGAGAACTGGAAAAAAAACACTTTAAACTTCATATGGAACCAAAAGAGAGCCCACATAGGCAAGACAATTCTAAGCAAAAAGAACAAAGCCGGAGGCATCTGATTTCAAACTATACTACAAAGCTACAGTAATCTAAACAGCATGGTACTGGTACCAAAACAGAGATATAGACCAATGGAACAGAACAGAGTCCTCAGAGGCAACGCCACACATCTACAACCATCTGATCTTTGACAAATGTGACAAAACTTAGTAATGGGGAAGTATTCCCTGTTTAATAAATGGTGTTGGGAAAACTGTCTAACAGTGTGCAGAAAGCAGAAACTGGATCCCTTCCTGATGCCTTACACTAAAATTAATTCTAGATGGATTAAAGACTTAAACATAAGACCTAACACCATAAAAACCCTAGAAGAAAATCTAGGCAAAACCATTCAGGATATAGGCACAGGCAAGGACTACATGACTAAAACACCAAAAGCACTGGCAACAAAAGCCAAAATAGACAAATGGGACCTAATCAAACACCAGAGCTTCTGTACAGCAAAAGAAGCAATCATTAGAGTGAACCGGCAACCAACAGAATGGGAAAAAATTTTTGCAATCTACCCATCTGACAAAGGGCTAATATCCAGAATCCACAAAGAACTAAAACAGATTTACAAGAAAAAACAAGCAAACCCATCCAAAAGTGGGCAAAGGATATGAACAGACACTTTTCAAAAGAAGACATACATGAGGCCAACAAACATGATAAAATACTCATCACTGATTATTAGAGAAATGCAAATCAAAGCAACATTAAGATACCATCTCACATCAGTTAGTATGGCGATCATTAAAAAATCTGGAGAAAACAGACGCTGGAGAGGATGTGAAGAAATAGGAACATTTTTACGCCATTGGTGGGTGTGTAAACTAGTTCAACCATTGTGGAAGACAGTGTTGGCCCTTCCTCAAGAACCTAGAAATAGAAATTCCATTTGACCCAGCAGTCTCATTACTGGATATTTACCAAAGGACTATAAATAATTCTATTATAAAGACACATGAACACATATATTCATAGCGGCACTGTTTACAATAGCAAAGATTTGGAACCAACCCAAATGCCCATTGATGATAGACTGGACAAGGAAAATGTGGCACATATATACCATGGAATATTATGCAGCCATAAAAATGATGAGTTCGTGTCCTTTGTAGGGACATGGATGAATCAGGAAACCATCATTTTCAGCAAACTGACACAAGAACAGAAAATCAAACACTACATGTTCTCACTCATAGGTGGGTGTTGAACAATGAAAACACATGGGCATAGGGAGGAGAGCATCACACACTGGGGTCTGTTGAGGGGGAGGGACAGTTGGGGGGAGGTCAGGGAGGGATATCATGGGGAGAAATGCCAGATGTAGGTGACGGGGGGATGGAGGCAGCAAACCACATTGCCATGTATGTACCTATGCAACAATCCTTCACATGTACCCCAGAACCTAAAGTACAATTAAAAAGAAAAAAAGGTAAAAATTTAAATTACCCTGGTTAACTGATGATATAATCTTATATTTAGAAAACCTTAAAAACTCCACCAAGGAACTCTTAGATTTGATAAATGAACTAAGTAAAGATTCCAGATATAAAATCAATGTACAAAATAAGTAATGTTTCAATACAACAAGAATGATGTAGCAGAGAACCAAATCAAAAAGGCAATTCCATGTATAATCACTCAAAAAAATGTACCCAGGAATATATTTAACCAAGAAGTTGAAAGATGTTACAACAACGAGGATGACAAAAAAAAAAAAAATCTACAAACAGTGATGAAAGAAATTAAGAGGACACAAACAATTGAAAAAACATTCCACACTCATGGATTGAAAAAGTATCATTAAAATGACCACATTGCCCCAAGCAATGCATCGATTCAATGCAATCTCTATAAAAATAGTAACATTATTTTTTACAGAATTAGAAAAAAAAAATCTTAAAATCCATATGGAACTAAAAAAAGAGCCCAAATTACCAAAGCAATCCTGAACAAAAAGAACAAAGCTGGATGCATCACATTACCCGACTTCACATTATACTACAAGGCTGTAACACCAAATCAACATGTTGCTTCTATAAAAACGGACACATCGATTAATAGAAGAATAGAGAAACAATAAATACAGCCATATTCTGAGAGCCAAGTGATCATTGGCAAATTCAATGAAATGATACAATTGGGTGTACTCTTTTCAGTAAATGGTGCTGGGAATATTGGATAGCCATATGCAGAAGAATAAAACTGGACTCTTATCTCTCACCACATAGAAAAATCAACTCAAAAGAGGTTACAGATATACATTTAAGACCTGAAACTATAAAAAGAAGAAATCCCAGAAAAGCCTCTTCTGGACAGTTGTTTATGGAAAGAATCCATGACTGAGACCCTAAAGCACAAGCAACAAAAGCAGGAAGAAAAAAAAAAAACAGTAACAGTACTTAGGTAAACTAAAAAGCTTCTACATAGCAAAACAAATAATCAACAGAGTAAACAACCTACAGAATGGGAAGAAATATTTGCACACTATGCATGTGACAAGGGATTAATATAGGGAATTTATAAGAAATTGAAACAACTCAACAAGAAAATCCACAAATAACTCCATTAACAAGTGGGCAAGGGACGTGAATAGACATTTCTCAAAAGAAGACATGCAAGTATTCAACAAACATATGACAAATTCTCAACATCAGTAATCACCAGAGAAATGTAAATTTAAACCACACTGAGATATTATCTTACCTTCAGAATGGCTATGAGTAAAATGACAAAAATTAACTGATTTTGGAGAGGATGTGGAGAAAGCAGATGCTAGGACACTGTTGGTGGGAATGTAAATCAGTACAGCCACTATGGAGGACTGTGTGGATATTTCTCAAAGAACTAGAAATAGAACAGCCATTCAATCTGGCAATCCCGCTACTGGTTATTTACCCAAAGGAAAAACAAAATCATTATATCAAAAAGAAAATGTGGAAGCAACTTGTGTGTGTGTGTACACATTTTCTTATTCAATTACAGATCATTGAATTCCATAAAAAAGCTTGAATTACCAAAGCAATCCTAAGCGAAAATAAAAAATTCTATTCTTTTTGTGACTAAGAAGTGTATTATTGTATGTATATATACCACATTGTCTTTATTCAATTATCTGTAATTAATTTTTGATGTAATGGTTTCTTCTCCTTTGGGTAGTATATTAGTCATTCTCACATGGCTATAAGGGTATACCTGAGACTGGGTAGTTTATAAATAAAAAGAGGGTTAATGGGCTCATAGTTTCACATGGCTGGGGAGGCCTCACAATCATGGTGGGAGGTGAAGGAGGAGCAAAGGCACATTTTACATGGTGGCAGGTAAAAGAACGTGTGTGGGGGGAACTGCCCTTTATAAAACTATCAGATCTTGTGAACAGACACTCACTGTTGTGAGAACAGTATGAAGGTAGCAACCCTCATGATTTAATTACCGCTCACCAGGTCCTTCCCATGATACAAGGGGATTATGAAAACTAAAATTCAAGGTGAGATTTGTGTGGGGACACAATAAAATCATATTAGGTAGATAGCCATTAGATAACCAGTATGTGTGTGTGTATGTATATGTATGTATGTGTGTATGTGTGTATATATATATATATATATATATACATACACACACATACACACATACATATATACGCATACACACATGCAAATATATACATACACATATATGTATACACACATATGTATGTATGTGTATATATATATATATATATATATACACACACACACACTTAAAATAAGTTAAACCTGATGATTTTGAAGAGGTGAATACTACTTAGCCACAAAAATATATATGTATATCTTATCTACATAGCCACAAAGAGATGTGTGATATATATGTACAAATAAAAAAGGTAAGTGATAAAATTAAACAAAAATAGATATGATATATAATCACATGTGTTTTTATACAAATATATACAGAATCATATAGAAATATAAATGCTTATGTATAAAATAAATATAATCCAACAAGAATACACAGAAGTACCCAAACAGAGTCACAGATACAGATATATCTACATTTACACTAGGGGCCAGTGGGTCCTTTTCCAACGTATTGTCAGGAAAGGGACACCAAAGGGCCATTATAGGTTTTTCTTGCTATTTCCATGGTTCCACACCCTTGTGGCAAAAAACATGCCAGCAATTTTATCAGACCCAGTAATAGTGCTAACATCCTCACAGGGAGTTCTGTACACTTTTCATTGATCTTTAAATCAGGATTGGTGCACTCACAATGGGTGGAGAAGAGGCTTTCCATCAGAGGCAGCAAGCCTATGTTTGAGTCCTCAGGAGAGGTTAAGGGTGACACAAGTTTGGTTTGTGGGATATAGTACAAAGGATGTAGAATATGCAGGTCATAGCAGGGTTGCCCTGAGGATCACTGGGGTCTTTCTGAATGCTACAACAGTGGTATCAGATGCTGAAGGTTACCCAGTCCTGCAGTTAGCCTGTTCTGGCCATTCTCATTTAAACTTAGCAAAACTAAAGACAGGCTGGCAGAACACCTGAATTAAAAGCAGCTGGTATACTAGGTGCCTGAGGCCTCTTGGACAAGTATGAAGAGCATGGAAAAAATGTGTCTGGTGTCATAAACTCTTCGGAAATCCAAAGTAGGTGGCAAGAAAGAAAACCTGGGTACAAGACACACTGTTGAACACTACTAGCCCAGGTGAGTGGATGATGCTATTTAACAAGCTAGTGCCCATTTTGTGCTGTGATATATTTTTACTTGTTCCCTGTATACAGTAAATGCCAGACTGGCAGGTTATATCTAGATATATTTGGGAATATACACATTTATGTATATGTGTATAAACATGCATAGATGTGTATATTCCCAAATATACAAAGAAATGTGTAATATTTAAATATATGCATTAGCATATACAAAAATGAAAATGAAAACACACATATTGATACTGAAAATAATAAAAAATAAAATTAAAACTAGCTACGCACAGTCCCAACACCTGTCGATGAAGGGTAAACTCTATACTCCATGAGAAGAATGACCTAAGCTTCTGCTTTGAGGCCTGTACAAGCTTGGGACTGTAAAAGTATTAATTACACAACATTTGAAAATTATGTGAATTGTGCTAACATTGGTGGAATGGCTCTCTCTTTTCAAATGTATAGAATTGTATTAGGATAGATATCATGAGAGGCACATAGCAGTCAATGTAACAAACAAATGTC
The DNA here is from genome assembly GCF_009761245.1 of Sapajus apella. Classification (NCBI taxonomy): domain Eukaryota; kingdom Metazoa; phylum Chordata; class Mammalia; order Primates; family Cebidae; genus Sapajus; species Sapajus apella. Next base: position 39,470,029 of record NW_022436941.1, read on the forward strand.
CTATTAATGAAGGTGATTTCAATGCAGTGTTTCTGAAGAGATTAATGGTCTTGCATTCTCACAAAACAAACTCAACATGCCTTTATTTTTTCTTAATCCAGTTTTTCATAGATTGAAATTTATTTATATGGCCAATATATATTATTCATATACTTTTCTATACATATAAACATGTAAATATATGTAAATATAGGAATTAGTATGCAAATAAACTTCAGTGTATTAAATACACACATTATTTGAAAACATTGCTGACCACTAGAATCAATTCAAATATTTTCATCACATTTTCTTTACCATTGTTTCGCTATTTTTAAATTACATAAATGAAAATATAGAATTCAACACCTGCCTATGAGTAATAACATGCGGTGTTTGGTTTTCCGTTCTTATGTCAGTTTGCCGAGAATAATGGTTTCCAGATTTATCAGAAAACGTGGACACAGGGAGGGGAGCATCACACACTGCAGTCAGTTGTGGAGAGCTAGAGGAGGGACAGCGGGGATTGGGGAGGGCAGGGAGGGATAACAAGGGGAGAAATACCAGATAGAGATGGGGGGATGAAGGCAGCAAACCACCTTGCCATGTATGTACCTATGCAACAATCCTGCACTATTTGCCCATGTACCCCAGAACCTAAGGTACAATGAAAAGAAAGGAAAACAAAAAGAAAATATAGAATTCTTGAACATAAATGCAAAAACACAAAATATGTCTTAAAATAAGTTAAACCTGATGATTTTGAAAAGGTGAATGTAGTTATAATGGAGGCCTCTTAAATTGCTAGATTTAAAAAGAGGATTCAGAGTCAGCCAGTTGGTCTGCCTGCATGTCTGGAACTAAGGTAACTAAGGAGTGGTGTGGAGGCAGTTTTGCTAAGGTCTCCAAGAAGCAGGAAAAAAAGGCAGTATGTAATGAGAGTATTTGGAAAGAAAAAAGCCAAGAAAGTGGAGATAAAGCATATATAACATTTCTGATAAATTTCTAGTTAGATTCAGTGTATCTTAAGGGATGGCTCATCTCTGCCCTTATATTCTAGGAGCTACCTCTCTGAGCACATAATGCTTTTTCCACTTTTTTTGTTAAACCAGTTGTAGTATGTTTCTCAAATCTTTAGCCACAAGAGTCTAAGTAAGAAGTGACACTTTTCAAAGTAATAAATTATGAATGCCCTGGGAAACTCTTGCTTCTTTGTATGCTCTGTGATTTGGCCTTCGTGATTCTAGGACACTTCTTCCCAGGATGATTCAGCTACTTTGAATGATCAACAGTGAGATAACTTCAAGCTTATTTCAGAAACTAAAAAATATTATGATTAAAATGAAGAGGAAAAAATAAAGTGATGGGAAATATAAAGTAATACACTCTGTGCACCTATTCGCTACTAATCTTCCACTGGCTTTCTCTCAGTAAATCAACAAGAGAACTGTATTAGCTCAGTATCTAAAGGTTACATTCCGGTATATAATGTTTAAGTTAAAAATCTTCCTGAGTTTTCTGTGTCATCCCATAGGACTTCAAGATCACCAGGAAACTGGCAGGAAATTTAATACTACTGTGATTGCTCAGAATGAAAAGAAAATGATAAAAACATCAACAAAACATGGTACTGGATGGCATCTTTATAATATGGCTAATAAAGATGATTTCAAACAGCCCATTGACTTTTTCTATGGCCAGAACCTAGAGTAAATATACAATTTAATCTTGCTGTATTGGTTGAAGGCATTTTGCTTTTTTGAATTATGATATTTTTGATGCTATTAAAGATATTGCCTGCCCCTTCTTTCAAGTTTGAAAGCTCAATTAAGTTTGGTTTTATTAAATGTGATGAGCTTCCAATGAATTTTTCAAGTAAATGAGAGTGATTGAGAGATTAGAGATGAAAGTTTGGATCTCCAGTTACAAAACTGAAAGAAATAAAAATGTGGAAACAGTTATGACAGTGATGCTTAGCAAATATAAGCTTCAAAATATAACTTTCACTATATATTTCTTAATATGTTTTATAAAATTCTTCTACATTGTTTAGGACCCAAGTAGCCAAACATTTGGGGATTCATGTGAAATATTCATCAGATAACTAAGCAACCAGTGGAAAGGAATAGCTTTTTTTCATTTCTTTGATGATTTTGAAGAGGGTATTCAAAAGGTTTGTTCATCAGATATTTATTAAATGCTGAATACCTATCAAATATACATTGTTTTTAGTGACAGAAGGTATTATAAATATCTATCCCATTTAAAAACATATTGGTCTGCTATATAGAAGTATACATTTATCTAGTGATATATTCTTATCCTCAAAGGCATCATAAAAAAGAATATTATAAACAAAAGCACATCAAACTTAAGGATATCTAAATAAATGGAAGTATCATGGGTGGATGAGTCCTCCCAAACTAATGAAACAAAAATTAACCTATATTTTATAAAAATAACTCAGCATATTTTTCATAATCCTAAGATTTATTTTCTTATTTTGTAACCTAACTTGAAATAGCCGGAAGTATGATAAAGAAGGTCTACGTAAACACAGAACACAGCTGTCACAGATAAACAGTGAAACAATGACAAAGCCTAAACACTCTAGATTGCCTTGAGAAAACAGTTTATTGGGATAAGAGAAATGATAGAGATAATGTATATAAAAGGTCAAAATATCATTGTTTTTGGGAGGAGGGTGTGAATAATAGGTGAAGATATCCCTACTTTCTCTACCATGATGCACAAGTAAAGGTACTGATGGTGGTCATGAGGGAGCATGTAGTTTGCTATTTTATAGCATGGAGCAGAATGTAATAATGCTCTTCATTTGCCTAAAGTACGTTTTAATTTTACTATGCAAAACAATCTTGACAAGTCTTAAAATTCTAACTTGAGCTATACCTCTGCTTCCCTGACAAGCTTGACCCAAGCACTTCTCCTTCCATTGAATTCTTCAGCATTTTCTGTCCTGATTATTATTTGATAGCCATCATACACTGTATCTTGATGAAAATTACCTTAATTGGGTTTGTGTTTTATTGTTTCTGCTTATGATATATAATACTTATGAGTAATCACATGGTTTAATATTTATAATACACATTTTATATCTTATACAGCAAACAGTAATTGTTTTATGTACATATAAAATAATTGATTTTCCTTGTTGTTTCAACAGGAGTTTGGGATTAATAGATGACTTCTGAAATCTTTTCCCTGTCCAAATTGTTTAAGATATTATAACTTTGCCAAATAGTATTTGTAGGTTTTAAAATTTTTATTCTAATTTTCTAGAGAAGCATTTAACCTTGAAATTTGGCAAAACTGTATAGAAATAAACTATAAATTTAATTTTTGTTACTTTTTTATATTAGATGAATAACTTCAAGATCAATCTGAAAATTTACAGAAGCTCTTTTTCTCTGTAGTAATATGCTTTAGATTATGTTCATCAGATTCTGACCCCATAATTTTAGTACAATCCAGTTCCCTTAGATGATGTCTTCCTCTATTAATAGCAGTCTCATGATCAGATACACCTACATCAGTTTAGAACTGCTCCCTTCTCTCACACCCCCTTCCTGGCCAAAAACAAAAAAGGGTATCACATAGGAATAAAAAGGGAAGAAAAGAAGGAAGGAAGGAAGAAAGGAAGGAAGAAAGGAAGGAAGGAAGGAAGGAAGGGGGGGAGGGAGGGATGGGGGGAAGGGAGGCTTCTTATAAATGGCATCCATGAAGTGTATAATCTTCCCAGAAGCAACAAGCTGCTTTAAAGAAAAAATAAAATCCAAATCAAGCAACTTTAAATTTGAGGATATTTGTAGCTCCATGATTTTCTCATTTTTCTTTTGCAAGCAAAAAATTTTCAATGAATTTGCACCTGCGAAATCACATAGTGCAAAATTCATTCAGCATGTCATTCTGTGTCCACAAAGAATCAGGTTATACATTTCAGTGATGTTACAGTGTAAAGATAATATTGTTGATATTAGAAGTTCCTAAAAAGGGATGAAGATCTTGCTTAGAATTCAGAACTGAAAAAGTACAGTATGTATATTATCTATTTATCAATAGACTTTCTACAAGTTATTTGGAGTACAAGCACTCCAAAATTAAAATAATTTTCAAGCATTAGGTTTTGTTATCAGAATTGTATTATCCACTACCTTATAGCTTATTTTTTTATAATATAAGACATGTATCCCTGATAGCAACCACACTAAAGACATTTTCCGTGAAGCAGAGATTTGTCTCTTTAATATCTCAGATACTTTGGGTGGAGGGATAATTATATTATTAATTTTGGGGAAATTTCCCTGGGACATGAACATATAGTAGCCCGGAATTTAGGATTATAAATGGTTTACACATCATGCTGTTTTCACTTTTTATTTTAACTCACCCCACTTCCAGGTCATCTCACAAAGCTAAGATCACCAAACTTACACTTGCCTTTCCCAAAGCGAGTGAAACTGACCTAGTTTGCTGAATATTTATGGAATATTACAACATCCTCTTTGGGTGCTATTTTTTTCTGATGTTTCAGTACTAATATAACCATTTTTTGCATAGTAGAGGAAGATTAATAACAGATGTGCAGAATATTTTAAAAGCAACAGCATTCAATGTGTGTGTGTGTGTGTGCACGCGCGTGCACGCGCGTTTCATTTCCTGCATTTTTTTTCCAAGTTTTCTTCCTTTCTATTGGCCTGAAATTAACATTTCAATCTGTGAAATATATGTTAATCATATGGCACTTTGTCTTGTATTATCCATTGATTTCTAGCACAATACTGCCTGTCATAACAGCATAAAAACAGTGTAATATCTGCCTTGCTGGGGCTTGTACAGATGGAAATGCATTTTTATTATTAAAAATCAGAAGACAAACATTGGTTTTGATTTGGAGGGACGGTTACAATCTATGGAATTAGTAGGATAATGTGCTGAATCACTGCCAGAATAGAAAGTGGGACATTTTTGAGGCCGAATTTGTCTTTGGTTAAATCTAATGGTGTAATCAAAGAGAATGATTCTTCTATATCCCAGACTTCTGCTGCCTTTAGGTTTATGCATTTTGAAACTTTTTGGAGTTTTTAAAAGTACTTTGTCAGTTTGATGATTTATTAAAAGCAACTGCTAAGCATGGAAATGCCTGAGGGAAGACACTTAAATGTTTTTGTTCTAGTATGATCTCACTTACTCTTCTCTCCTGAGAAGAATCTCTTTCTCTGTCTCTGTCTCTCTGCATACACACATACAGGTGTATATATATGTGTGTGTGTGTGTGTGTATATATATATACACACATTATATATATATATGTGTGTGTATATATATATACACACACATATATATACACATATATATACATATATATGTATGTATATATATACATGCACATATATATACACACACACAGATATATATATACACACACACTTATATACATATATATACATATATGTGTGTATATATGTATATATACATGTATGTATACACATGCACACACATATACAAACACAACATACATACATATTTACTTAGCGTGTGAGTGTGAATAAGCTAGGAATTAGGGGAAAGCTTTGATAGTGTAAGAGCAATGAGTTATACATTGGATTGTGCCCCCACAAAAATATATATGTGTTAATGTCCTAACTGCAAGTATATCAGAATGTGGCATTATTTTGAGATAAGATCTTTACAGAGATAGTCCAGTTAAAGTGAGGTCCTTGAGGTCATAGGGACAAGATGGTGATCTACAAGATCTGCAAGTCAAGGATAGAGGTCTGAAACAGATTCTCCCCTTACAAACTTTGTGGGGAACCAATCCTGCTGACTTCTTAATATTGGACTTCTAGCCTCCAAAGCTCTGAGACAATAGAGTTCTGTTGTTTAAGCCGCCCAGTCTGGAGAACTTTGTTGCAATAGCCTTAGAAAACTAATACAATGTCATTTGGAAATAATTCTGCTTTGTAGTTAGATCAATAGAGAAAAAAAATATCTAGAGCTTTTCACAAAATCTAGGAGATTATAATTTAATAATAGGTAAGTAAACATACTCTTCTGACAGGATTACTTATTGTTTAAAATAGTTTTATTTCAAAATTAAAATAAAATAATACAGTATATGACTCATAACCTGTGCAAGAGTGAAAAAAATGCCTTACAAAATAAATCCTCTTTTTAAGTTCTTTGGTTTTGATTACCACTTGACAAATATAGATTTTCTACTATTTCATTTTATTACAAATAAGGGAGGGTTTTATAGTCATGTTATTAATTGTATTTCCTAGAAAACCACATTCTAGCCTTTAGGATTTTTGTTAAAATATTGAACAATCTTAGAAAATGTTTACTTAACTGTCTACTGTTATCTACAGTCAAGTATTTTAATATATTGGCATTTAAAACATGGAAAGCATAAAGAAATAAAATACTATACATAAATTGCCAATAGTTTTGCTAGATATTGCTGGAAATAGTTGATATTAACTTTTGCATAATTCACCACATGTAAGTTTAAATTTTGGTGAATAAAGAATGAACTTCTAGGTATACTCTACAAGTAGGCCTATGTTAATCAAGATTCATCGAAGAAAGAGAACCATCTCTTTCTCTCTCTATATATATATATATATATTTATATATTTTTATAAATAAAATTTATATTTTTATATATAATTATATAATTTATATATATGCATAGCAAAACAATCTCTATATATCTATATACATAGATCTATATATATAGATATAGCTATATATTTATCTATCTATCTATATATATAGATATGTTTCAGCTATATATGTATATAAAAATTGTGGGTCACATAATAATGGAGGCTGATTTGAGGCTGAGTAATCCCACCATCTGTAGTCTGCAAGTTGGAGAACCACAAAAGCCAATGGTATAATTCAATCTGAGTCTCAAGGCCTGGGAACAAGGGTTCAGGGTAGGTGTGTGATAATGGAGGTCCAGGTTTGAGTTTAAAGTTCAGAGAACCAGGAGTGGCAATGTCCAAAGGCAGGAGAAGATGTAACAGAGAAAATTTGCCTTTCCTTTATTTTGTTCTATGCTGAACCTCAACAGATTGGATGATTCCCATTCACATTGATGAGAGTAACCTTCTTTACACAGTTTACCAATTCAAATGCTAATCTCTTTTGGAAATTTCCTCATAGGCACATTAAAACTTACTGGCTATCTGGGCATCCCTTAGCACAGTCAAGCTGACACATAAAACTAATCATCAGAAGCTCACCCCTTTTTACCTTGGTGCCCTTATACATCTACTTAAGCCATACTTAACCTCCAAATAACAACAAACTCATAACTCTACCTAACATGATACAATTTTTATATGATCAAAAATGCACTAATGCTCTCCCAAAAAAGGGGCATCTTTGAATGATGTTAACTATTCTTCAAAAGTCTTGAAATAATGTTAACCCTTCTCCTGATATTCTATAACTTAAATACTGTGATTTAAAAATAGCATACTCAAATATTAATATAAAGTCAATACATCTTTTTTTCTTTTTTTGAGATGGGGTTTCATTCTTGGGGTAAGATAATCCCTCCTAGCCAAGCAGTCACATTAGAGGCTGGGGAGAGTGTGTCTACCCTAGTAACAGGGCAGAAGAAAGGGGGATCCAGAATATGGGCCCAGTAGAGATTAGCGGGTGCAGGTTGCAGGCAGAGTGACAGAATAAGAAAGGTTAATACCCTACAAGTGTTGTAATGTACAACAGAGAGCATAGCAAAGAACAGATTATCTAGAGTGAATGGTATCTGTGTCCAGAGCAGGTTTCAGCTCAGCCTCCTGAATTATCTTCTTTAACATCCCCCAGTGATGTTCTGGGCTTGTGTCATCTGAGGAAGCCACATCATCCGGGGCTGCAGGGTCCTGCAAGGTCAATTCCTTCATTTCTGATACTAGGTTGGGTATTAGCCACACCATGGTATTGTTTGATGTGTTGTACTGGAATCCAAAGAGGGTCTGAGGGGGTGTGAACACAAGCATATCCTCTTCTCCATGTTAGCAAATCATTTGGACCACACCATACATTACTATTTACATCTTTCCATAAAATCACAGGTTTTATGTTTTAAGCGGCTTTTGCAAAATCCTTTCCTATGGCTGATTTAAATTTATCATCTACACTTTAAAAATCAATGATAAATAAGGCTTGTGCCAATAGTGTTGCAGGGTCCTTATTCATATTCCCCCTTTTTTGGTTTTTGAGCATATTTTTAAGGCTGGAGTAGACATGATCTACTATGGCCTGTCTTTAACGGATACCTCTGAAATGTCAGACATTCCATGTGTGACAAACTTGTTGAAATTGTGAGCTGGCATAAGCTTGACCATTATCAGTTTTAATTTTTGTGGGCAGCCCCATAAACACAAAAGTTTAAAGATGTTTAATAACAGATTGGGCGGACTCTCTAAGAAGAGCATGTGTGCTTATTAGGTAAAAATTGATTTCAATGGATACATGTGCATATTAGTTTTCCAAATTCTGAATCATGTGTAACATCTGTTTGCCATAATTGATTAGGCAATCTACCATTGATCTTCTTTACAGAACTGGAAAAAAAACACCCTGAACTTCGTAAGGAACCAAAAAAGAGCCCACATCACCAAAACAATTCTAAACAAAAAGAACAAAGCTGGAGGCATCATGCTACCTGACTGCAAACTATACTGCAAGGCTACAGTACTGAAAGCAGCATGATAGCAGTACCAAACAGAGATATAGACCAATGGAACAGAATAGAGGCCTCAGAAATAATGTCACACATCAACCACCATCCGATCTTTGACAAATCTGACAAAAATAAGCAATGGGGAAAGGATCCCCTATTTAACAGTTGGAAAAACTGGCTAGCCATGTGCAGAAAGTTGAAACTGGAGCCCTAACTTACACCTTACATGAAAATTACCTCCAGATAGATTAAAGATTTAAACATAAAGACCTAACACCATAAAAACCCTAGAAGAAAATCTAGGCAATACCATTCAGGACATAGGCATAGACAAGAACTTCATGACTAAAACACCAAAAGCAATAGCAACAAAAGGAAAAATAAACAAATGGGGCTTAATGAAACTTGAAAGCTTCTGCACAGCAAAATAAACAATCATTAGAGTTAACCAGCAACCAATGGAATGGGAAAAAGTTTTTGCAAGCTACCCATCTGACAAAGGGCTAATATCCAGAATCTACAAAGAACTTAAACAAATATACGAGAATAAAAACAACCCCGTCAAAAAGTGAGCAAAGGATATGAACAGACACTTTCCAAAAGAAGACTTTGTGTGGCCAACATATGAAAAAAACACTCATCATCACTGGTCATTAGAGAAATGCCACATTGAGATACCATCTCACGCCAGTTAGAATGGTGATCGTTAAAAAATCTGGAGACAGATGTTGGAGAGAATGTGGAGAAATAGGAACACTTTTACACTGTTGGTGGGACTGTAAGTTAGTTCAACCATTGTGGAAGACAGTGTGGCAATTCCTCAAGGATCTAGAACTAGAAATACCATTTGATCCAGCAATCCCATTACTGGATATATACCCAAAGGATTATAAATTGTTCTATTATAAAGATACATCCACATGTATGTTCATTGAGGCACTGTTTACAGTAGCAAAGACCTGGAACCAACCCAAATACCCATCAATGATAGGTTGGGTAAAGAAAATGTGGTACATACACACCATGGAATACTGTGCAGCCATAAAAAGGGATGAGTTCATGTCCTTTTCAGGGACATGGATGAATCTGGAAACCATCATTCTCAGAAAACTGACACAAGAACAGAAAACCAAACACCACATGTTCTCACTCATAAGTGGGTGTTGAACAATGAGAACACATGGACCCAGGGTGTGGGACATCACACACTGAGGCCTGCTGGGGGGTGGGGAGCTAGAGGAGGGACAGCAGGTGGTTGAGGGTATTGGGGAGAGATAACATTACGAGAAATACCTAATGTAGATGATGGGGGGATGGATGCAGCAAACCACCATGGCATGTGTATATCTATGTTAACAATCCTGGACGTCCTACACATGTACCCTAGAACTTAAAGTATAATTTTTAAAAAAGAAACTGTTTTACAAATACTCTTTAGCAAGCCTCTCTAAAAAAAAATACTGATGTACTTAACTATATAAGACAGGAAATTTATACTTGGTGAAGTGATATGTACAAAAATGTTTTGTGAGGGTATATATACACATACGCACACAAAACATTTTATCTGTATATATATACAACACAAATTACATATTGCTGTAAATGTATCTATAACTATGTAACTACATATATATTTATATTCATTTGTATATATATATACATATATATTTATATTGGATACAGGGAAAAGGACATTTATTCCAGTTTTACCTTCTGAATTTTAAATAAAGTTAAGTTGCATTACCTGAAGCATAACTTAACCTTTGCAAGTATCTAACACTGTAGTCTCCAAATGATGGACTAACTTTCTGAACAATATTCTTCATTCACTTGGCTTACTCTGGGTGGGTACACACATATGTGTTATCATAAGCATGTACACAGTAATGTTTTTCTAAGTATTCCAGATACAATAATTTTGATTAAAGAGAATTAAATACCGAGACAAAATACTATGAAGAAATGTAGAAATATTCCACATTAAAATATCAATGGCAAGAAACAAATGAAAATCACTGATTTCAAAACATATGGTCAAAAAAAAAATAATGTTGTATAAACAGGCTTTTATATGTTGACCACCATATTCAGAAGAAATCCAGGACAAACTACTACTATAATGCATTTTGCTTAATCATGGTACATTTTTTGACATCCCGTCTCTTCTCAAGAGGCTGAATAAAGGGCAAAAAAGCATATGGCCAGAAAAGTGATTTTTTTAAGCCTTTCTTCTATTGTGTGGCAAAAAAGAGCACACAAATATTTGACTTTTGCATCTCCAGAATTTTCTCCAAGTTGACTTATGAATAAAATGAAGAATGAATTTAAAATTATTACAATTTATTTTACTACCTTTTAAAATAAATACAACTGAGAAATGAGTGTACTTCTCTGCTTTATGTAGCTGTTCCTTTTAGAAAAATTAAAATTCTAAAAACCTACATTTCCACATGATATCAGAGTGAATTTTCTTTCAATCATTATCAAGCAAAGGGAAACTCTTGGCAATAATTCTGTCTTTTAGTTGTTTGTACTGTCACTGTGATGGCAGCTGAACTTAATACCCCATTTGTTTTCACAGAAATGATGTCTTTTGTGCAACAAACTGGCTCAAACTCTGCTTCCCTGCTGTATTAATGTGTTTCTGTTCATACAAAATCCCCATTAATGTGGTTGCTTTGAACATTTCAAGTGTCAGATTTTAGATGCTTATAAATTGACTGTAAATCAAAACATTACATCATGTTGAGTGGGATACAGATAAAAAGAATAGAAACCTAGTTTTAAAATAGTGTATTGTGATATCAGATACATAGCACTGATTTTTATATACCAAAGCAACACATCAGTGCAATAGTTCATAGAAAATGACACTACCAGGACAAGAAGAAGCTTTTTATTTATATCAGAGAAGGAATATGTTACTCTAGATGTCACAAATTATACAACATTGTCATTAACCATTGAGACACAGTGACCAATCTGAGCTAATGAGCTCAGAAGAAAGATATATCTTTTTTGACAACTTTTATAGAATTTAAATATATCTTTGGTTAAGAAATAAGTCCCCCAAGAAGGCAAAGAATATTTCTTGAAATGTACAGGTGCAAATACAAGAAGTATCTTAATAATCAGCCAAAAACACAGGAATGGGTGCCTCCTTAAGAATTCCTTTTCTGTTTGTCCTTGTAAGTCTGACATAGGCAATCTATCTAAGAGTTTCACAAGTTTAATTGGAACATTTTATAACCAGTACTTTCTTTAATGATGCTCAAATTCTACAAACTGTAAATTTGTAGCAAAAGGGAGTAATGGTAGAGATTGTGCCCTGGGAATATCTGGCCACATTAATGAAAGAAGCTTGGTTCCATAAGCAATGCTGCTATTGGGCCTATCCAGAAAACCCAAAATAACTTGACACTTGTGACTTCATAGTAGCAGTGACATGAACAGATTTTGTCAACCCATTGAAAAAACCTTATTGGTAAAAGAGAAAGAATTGGATAAATGTATTAAAAAATAAAGTGTGTGTGTGTGTGTAAGCAAGAGACAGAGAGAGAATCAATAATATTAACATCATCACAACAACCTTCTATAGCCACATTTCTCTTTTTAAATTGGGAATATTTTGAGGAGACCAACCTTTTAATACTACCCTTGCAGTCTAAACAAGAGTGCTTTTAGAACAACTTTCTTTCTCTATCTTCACCTTGGATTACTGTCCTTGATGAAAAACTATTTTCTTTATCAGCTTGAAAGCTTAAAAAAACAAATTAAACTGTGTATCTTGAGACAGTGGTTCTATTTTCTTAAATTATTCTTCTTTTATCTGTCATGGTTCACACAATGAGATATAACAAACTGGTAGGCAAATGACTGAATTCAGGCCTTATAAGTCCTTGACAGCCAGTAAATTTACTAAAATAAAGCATTCTAATCATGCATTTTTTATTTATTAAGGTGGTACTTCTTAGAGGTATACCAAGTGCATAGTATAAGAAAATTAGCAGATATAGCATAAGTTAAAGCAGATTTACATTGAAATAAATATAATTTACATATAATTTGATGGTTGCCTGCAAAGTACATGTTACCCAATTCCTCAGTTTTCCTATAAAAACATGTATAATTATCATTGTAGCTCATATATTCATGCAAATTAAATTTCAAAAGGAAAACAAAATGCTCTGCAGAGTCCATACTCAAACTCAATTAATATTAGTAATCATGATAAAATGATAATTATTTAGTGTTTATTAAGTGTTATTGGTTGTTTTCAGTGCTTTACTTAAAATAATTATATTCTAATTAAGACTGTATAAGGCTAATGCTATCATAGTTACAAAATGCAAATGTGAAATATAAAGATTCATTAAGTTATTGTTGATCTTGACACAGCTAATACACATTAAAACTAGAAGGAATCATGGAGAACAGAGTATCCATCCCCTCAAGCATTTAGCACTGTATTCCAACTGTTTTGTCACATGCCTCTTCACTGTAGTGCTTATTTCTCTACTACATTCTTTTCCTCTGGAAGTAACAAAAGTTGCAAAAATGTTAAAGGTTGTCACTTATAATAAATGATAATCCCTATTTACAAAACTTAAATTTTACTGAGAAAGATTAAACAACATATAATATAAATCAGATATTAGAATGGATTTGACAATTAAGATTTAGCACTATATAATTATTTGTTAATATTTTGAAATATTGCAAAAAAAGCTCTAGGTTCTGCTCAATAATTTATCCATAGATGGAAATAAAAAATTATTCAGAGGAGTTTAAAAGTGCAGTGAGGTTTAATACAGCTGCAGGGACCACATGCTTAGATCAAAAATTCCAATTCTCTTTGACTATGTAGACAGCCTTCTCAAGAACAGTAAGTACAAACAATTCTAAACTGCAAAGATCAGTATATACACCTAAATCTCCAATGCCCAGACATTCATGAATGTCCACATGTTATTCAAGAAAACATGATGACCTCACAAAACAAACTAAATTGGGCAGAAATGATCAGTCTCAGTGAATATAGATATGTAAGCTTTCAGACAGATTATTCAAAATAACATCTTGAGGAAGTTTAACAAACTTTAAGATAACACAGAGAAAGAATTCTGTCAGAGAAATTTAACAAAGATATTGAAATAATAAAAATTAAGCAAAAATTCTGGAGCTGAAAAATTCAATTAACAAAATGAAAAATATATCAGAGTCTCTCCATAGCAGAATTCATCAAGCATGCAAAAGTAGTGAGCATGGAGTCAGGTGATATGAACATACACTGTTAGAGGAGAAAAAATAAAAAAGAACGAATCATGACTACAATATTTAGAAAATAGACTTAAAATGGCAAACTTCAGAGTTACTGGCCTTAAAGAGGATGTGAAGAAATCACAGTATAAAGTGTATTCAAAAATAAATAACGGAACTTTTCAAACCTAGTGAAAGATATGAGTATCCAGATACAAGAAAGTCATAGAACATACAACCCCAATAAGAATACCCCAAGGCATATAATAATCAAACTCTCAAAGTTAAAAGATTTTAAGACACACTGCCACATGTGTACCTATGCAACAATCTTGCATGTTCTCACATGTACCCAAAAACCTAAAATGCAATAAAAAAAAAAGATTTTAAAACAAAAGATCCTACAATAAACAAGAGAAAAGGAGCAAATAACATATAATGGAGCTCCAATATGTTTGGCAGCAGATTTCTCGGCAGAAACCTTGCAGGTCAAGAGAAAGCAGGATGACATATTCAAAGTGCTATAGGAAATAATTTTTTAAAACCTTCCAATTTTGAAACTATAATATTACATTTTTAAAAATTATCCTTTAAACAAAGAAATAAAGACATTCATAAACAAACCTGAGAGATTTTGTCAACATCAGAGTTGTTTTACAAGAAATGCTAAAGGGAATATGAAACTAGACTCTATCTCTTGCCATATAGAGAAATCAAATCAAAATGAATTAAAAACTTCATTCTAAAACTATGAAACTATTAGAACAAAATATTAGGGAAATACTTTGGGACATTTTACTAGTCACAGATTTATTGAGTAAGACCTCAAAAGCATTGGCAGCCAAATCAAAAATGAACAAATGGAATCACATCAAGCTAAAAAGCTTCTGCACAGCAAAGAAAACAATAAAGTGAAGATACAACTGTAGAAAAGGAGAAAATATTTGCAAACTAAACTTCTAAGGATTAATAACCAGAATATGTAAGGAGCTCAAACACTAAATAGAAAAAAAAAAAAAGCCTCACAAATAACCAGATTTAGAAGTGGACAAAAGAAATGAAATGAACAGACATTTTACAAAAGAAAACATACAAATGGACAACAGTTACAGGCATATACGTTCAACAAAACTAATCAGAATAATGCAAATCAAAACAACACTGAGGTAACACCTCCACCTAGTTAAAATGTCTTTTATCCAAAAGGTGGCAATAATGAATGCTGGTGAGGATATGGAGAAAGAGAAACCCATGTACACTGCTTGTGGGAATGTGTATTAATACAGTCACTATAGACAACAGCAGGAAGGTTTCTCAAAAACTAAAAATAGAACTACTATATGATCCAGGAATCTCACTGCCAGGTTTATATCCACAAAAAAAGAAATCTGCATTCCCATATTTTTGCAGCACTATTCAAAATAACCAAGAGGTGAAAGCAGTGTAAATGTCCATTAATAAATGAATTGATAAAGAAAACGTGGTTCATATATACAATGGAGTGTTTTTATTTATTGAGTAACTTCTTAACATACAATTCTGCTATATGGAAAATATTTAAACATTTATATGTAGTATGTCTATTTCATTTAATGTAATTTAATGCAGTCATTGTTCTTTTCCTGCAGAAGAGAAGAAAACATCATAAAGTTATCATTTCCTTCTCAGAGTTGAGATATTCACAAACAGGTGGAACTTTGAACTTGAACCTGCTGAAATCAAGAGCTGTCTACATACTTGTTCAACTGTAAAAGAGGGAAATTTTGTGATTTGCAACAATATAAATGGAAGTGGAGGACGTTATGTTAAGTGAAATAAGCCAGGCACGGAAAAACAAATATCATACATGGAAGAAGTTGAACTCATGGAGACAGAGCATAGGATGATGGTTACAGAGACTGAGAAGGGAGGTGCAGAAAAAGAGATAAAGGTGGGATAGTTAATGGGTACAAAAATATAGTTAGATAGAATAAATAATGACTTGTATTTGGAATCACAACAGGGTGACTATAGATATCAATAATTTATTATATGTTTCAAAATAACCAAAAGAGTGGAATTGGAATGTTCCTAATACAAAGACATGATTAATATTTGATGGGGTGGGTATCTCAACTACCCTGTTTTGGTTATTACACATTGTACACTTACATCAAAGCATTACATTTCCCATAAATATATACAACTATTATGTACAAATAATTAAAAATAAAGACAATTTAAGAAGTATGGCAATGGGAAAGAATAAAAAGTTTATTTCTTGTAACCTAAAAATTATATTAATAAACCATTTCCATATGCATTATACATTTACTCCTGAAAACAACCTGTATTATAAGAAAACTTAGATTTTAAAGTTATCATGTTGACGTTCATACAGACTTTAAGTTATTAAGTCACAAATTGAGCTACATATCTATTCCAATATTCTAAGTGATAAAATTGAGACCTTAAATTAAGTAATCTTGGGGAGTCCAAAGGTAAGGCAACATCTCAAAAAAATGGTTTGACTCTTTGGCCTGTGTTATCTGAATATATGAGATGATCCCTACTACTTCTCACAGCAATCTTAGATACCCTAATTGCATCTAAGATCTGGAAAATAACTAATTTGAAACTGCTGCAGATTTGGATCCTAGCAACTATGGAAGAGTTATTTGAAAACAAATGCAAAATTAAGGTATGTCCACAGATTCTGGGCTTAAGACTATAGAGAGATGTCTGTGTTATTTGTAGGTAAAAATTTGGACATAGTGTGAACATGGGCATATTTTTCCAACTTGTGTAAACTCTTAAAGAATAGCATATTTAAGGAAATTATAATAAATAAATTTTTAAAATCTGTAAGAAACTTAGATATTAATCTATCTTATCAACTCTCATTTAAGAAAAACAAAGTGTTGAAATGGTAAACACCTTGCTCATGGTTACAGTGAATTAATAGAAGAGTCAGGACTAAAAACAAGATGTTCACTTTCCTCATCTACTGTGCCTTTTACAAATTTGGCCATCCATAATATTCTGCCTTACAAAATTGCCTGAAAGTTTTTATATTATTTGTTTTCATCTAGACTATAATGCAGGGCTGAGTCAGAATATGCAGAATTCAATGTCTCTGTAGTTGCCACCTTAAGAATGGGCAGAAGTTATTCTGTAGATTTGATGTAACTCTAAAATCAGCATCTGTAGAAATGAATCTGTTCTAACATAGAAGATCAAGAAACAACAGTGACTGGGTGAAATGGAGTTCTGACATATTTTTCACTGCTCATCTTCTGAGTTTTTTATGGAGACAATATTTAAGACAGCTTTTAATGTTTTAGTTGCCAGAAAAATAAGTGCATGAGAACTATGATGTAAGTTTATGTATGCTATCTTGTAACTAAAATCCTGTTAAGTCACCAAAATTTATTGTTGAGTAATAGTTCTTTTCAATGTACAATTCTACTCTCTGGCAAAATATTTGAACATTTATATGTAATATGTCTATTTGGCTTTATTAAATGTAGTGATTGTCATTGTCCTACAGAAGAAAAGAAAACATCACAAAATTATCATTTCCTGCTCAGAGTTAAGATATTAGCAGACAGGTTGAACTTTGCAGTTGAGCTTGCTGAAATCAAGAGCTGTCTGTAAAAGACAGAACAGCCAATATAGAAAATTGTCTTTTTTTTGAACTAAAAATTTAATTTTAAGGTTTCTTTTTGGTCCCTTTTTATCATTTCTCCCTTTTCTTTTTCTATCATATTTGTATACATTATAATATCCCCAAATCTATAAATACTCTGAAAAACTATTATGGGAATGTGTTTTTACATGTATCAACAACAAAACATACCATTTATCTCATTATTATTTAATATCACCTTTTTCTGTTATTATCATCACTGTTAAAAGGCATCCAAATTCACTAACCAGGAAGGGAAGCCCTTGTTTGAGAAATAAAATATTTTTCTTACAAGTAAAATTATCTGTGAAAACAACACTGCTTCCTAGGAAACCACAATGATTATCTAGATTGTAAACACAACTGTGGGGCTGGAATGGACAGTGTTGTCATTAGATAAATGGTATCCTATTAAATAAGTATAATAATTTTTTGAACACTTAAATTAGCACAATTAATCTAAAGCCATTGATACTAAAATTTCAGGGAAAGCAAATTGTTAATTGACTGCTAATATTCTCTATAAAAACCTCTATGAGGAGAAAAGATAATCCATTATTTAAGACATCTCTAAAAATAGTATTTTATTTACTTGGCAAACTAATAAATACATTTTTGTTAAACCATATAAGTTTCTTTACTTTCATAATTCAGTTTAAAATTCACTGTGATCAAGTAGGCTTCATTCCTGGGATGTAAGATCTGTTTAACATTTGTAAACTAATAAATGCGATTCATCACATAAACAGAATAAAATACAAAAACCTTATGATCATCTCAATAGATGAAGAAAAAGCTTCAATAAAGTCCAACATCCCTTCATGATGAAAACTCTCAACCAACTAGGCATTGAAGGAACATAACTCCATGGAACAAATCTGCATATGTACCACTTGAATGTAAAATAAAAGTTGAGTAGCATAAAAAAGAACTCTAAGCTACTTTTGTGAGAAGAGTAATTCACTACCCAGAAAAATATCTACGTTGTAACCAGCTGAGGGGTTCTTTCTCTCTACTGCATAAAGACCACAGTATTGTAAAGAAAGAGTTTAATAGACAGGAGGCTGGCTACACCACATGGTTGTACTCAAATCACCACCTCCAAAGCTCATAGGTTAGGAGGTTTTCAAAGGCAGTTTGGGGGAGGGACTGGGGATGGCCAGGTAACAGGTGCTTGCTGTGATTGATTTGGGTAGAGATGAAATCATAGGGAGTCAAATCTGTTCTTTCTGTGTTTATTGATTAGAACACTCAAATATTGTTTAGATGGCAATATTCCCCAAATTGTTCCACAGATTCAAAATAATTCCTATCAATATCTCAGCTGGGTTCTGGCCAAAACTGACAAGCTGATCTTTATATTCTTATGGAAAGACAAGGGACCTAGATCAGGCCAAACACTCTTGAAAAGAAAAAAATTGAATTTAGACATTTCACACTTCCTGATTTCAAAATTTATAAGAAAAGCAACAGTAATTAACTCAAAACAGTGATACTAGTACACAGATAGACATGTAGATCAATGGAATAGAATTGTTAATACCAAAATAATACTATACATTTATCTTAACTTTTGACAATGGTGTCAAGACAATTCAACTAAGAATAGTCTTTTCAACAAATGGTGTTGGGGAAATTGCAGATATCTCTATGTATAGAGGGATATACTTTGGCCCCTACCTCATATAAATATATATTTAAAAAAAAAAAAACACTACCTCACATCTCATACAAAATTTAACCCAAATTGTATCAAAACTTATCATGGGTGTAAATCTTCCTGACCCTGAATTTGACAAGGTACCTTGGTTATGACATCTAAGTCACAAGCAACCAAATGAATATAAAGTTTTACTTTATTCAAAACTAATTGTTTTTTGCTTCAAAGGACACTCACTACCAAGAAACTAAAAAGACTTCCTCCGTAATGGAAGAATGTTTTCAGATTGTATATTTAAGGAAGCTTATCTAGAATACATAAAAAGATTCAATTCAACAATAAAAGGACAAAATATTCCATAATATAGCAGGCCAAGGTTTTGAATAGACATTCTGCACAGAAGATATGCCTTATAAGGGCATTAAAAAAATCAACATTATTAGTTATCAGAGAGATGAACATTAAAACCACAATGAGATTATGCTTTACACTAACTAGGATGACTAGAATTTTAAAAATACAGAAATAACAAGCGTAGGGGAGAACGGGAAGTAATTAGTACCCTGAAACATGGCTCTACAGAATGTAAAATGGTGCAGTCACTTTGGAAAACAGTCTCAAAGTTCTTCATGTGATTAAATACAGTTAATATATGATGCAGTGATTCTACTCTTAGGTATATAACCTGATAGCTAAAAATATATTTTCAACACAAAAATTTATATGTAAATGTTAGAATTATTAACAAATGGCCAACAATTGAAAACAATTCAAATGTCCATAAGCTGATGAATAAAGAAATTGTGGTATATCCAGGAAGCGTAATTTTATTCAGTCATAAAAATATTGGAACTTCTAATATGTTACAAATGGGATAAACCGAGAAATCATTATGCTAAGTTAACTAAGTCAGGAACATAAGTTGACATAGTATAGTTCATTTGTATGAAATGTCTAGAATAGACAAATTCGTAGAGAGAAAGTAACTTAGAGTTTGCCAAGTGGTTAGGGGTAGGGGAGATGGAGAGTGGCTGCTAATAGAAGTGGGGTTTATTTTGAGAGTAATGAGAAGGTTCTAGAAGAAAATAGTGATGGTTATACAACTTTGTGAATATACTAAAAACAAATGAATTATATACTTTAAAAGACTAAATTTAATTTCACGTGAGTTACATATCAATTTAAAAACATTATCATTTGCAGTCAGTTCAAAGAAAATGAAATTCTTACTTACAAATTTAATATAACATGCCAAAATCTGTATGTTGAGTGACATAATGCTGATGTTAATAAAATTTAAGAAGTTCTAAATAAATGGAGACATATCAAAATTATGCTTTGGAAGATTCAACATAATATCAACATTGATTCTTCTCAGTTTGATTTATAAATTTAATAAAATTTCTATCAAATGCTAATGTAATATTGGGGTTCAGGGTGACCTCAGCTCCCCTGAGAGGACGTTTCTCCAGGTTCTTGGTCTCCTGCCCTCTCAAGAATGAGAAAGGGGACCATGGCACAGTGCGCAGTAAATGCCGGACTCAAAAGTGTTTGTAGAAAGTGATTTATTTAAAGAGAGAGATAAAAAGGAAAAGAAGAGAGAAAGAAACAGCCAACTCTCACACTGAGTGAGATAATCCAGAAAGATGGAAGCCAGGAGATGAAAGCAGCTTCCATGAGAGTGTTAGGCAATAGAGAGAGATGGCATTTAGGACGAGAAGACAGGCTTCCATGAGAGTGTGTGGAAGGGGACTCCAGAGGGGAAATCCAAGAGAGAGAAAGACAGCTTCCATGAAGGGAGTGTCCCTGGAAGAGGACCCAAACATGGAGTCCAAAGGGGTGTGGAAGAAGGGGACTTTTAATGTGGGAAGGACCCCCACCTTCTCTAAGGCCCCTGGCCAATGGAGGGAATTCCTTAGAACTTCCACTGGAGTGATTGACTTTTAGTGTCTCCCTGCACCCCAAAAATTCAAACATAAACCATTAAATCTCCCAGATGGAAAGAGATGGGAGGGGAACATTGTGCTGGGAAATTCTTGCCCTTAAAACTATGCCCCCTCATGGACCCAGAAAGAGAACACATTCCCTCACTAACACAGTGTTTGATAGAAAATGGCTAAATTTTACACAAAAGTGAATAGCTAAAATGTCTTAATAAATTGCATGAAATAATTTTCCCCAATATAGTTGGCCCTTCATATCTACAGATTTAGCATCCATGATTCAACCAACCATGAATCAAAAATATTTAGAAAATAAAAAAACAGCAATACAACAATAAAAATACAAATTTTAAAAGGTATAACAGATATTTACATTGTATTAGATATTATAAGTAATTTAGAAATGACTTATTCTTTTACATTTATATATATTTTAAGTTCCAGGATACATGTGAAGAATGTGTGGATTTGTCACATAGGTATATGTTGATAGGTGCCATAGGTATACATTGATAGGTGGTTTGCTGCACCTATCAACCTATCACATAGGTTTTAAGTCCCTCATTCATTAGCTATTTTTCCTGATGCTCCCCTCCCCTTACCCAACACTGATAGGCCCCAAAGTGTGTTGTTCCCCTCTCTGTGTCCATGTGTTCTCATTGTTCAACTTCCACTAATAAGTGAGAACACATGGTGTTTGGTTTTCTGTCCCGGTGTCAGTTTGCTGAGAATGGTGGCTTCCAGCTTCATTTTTGTTCCTGCAAAGAACATGATCTCCTCATTTTGTGGCTACATAGTATTCCATGGTGTATATAGATCTACCAAATTTTCTTTATCCAGTCTATAATTGATGGTCATTTGGGTTGATTCTAAGTCTTTTCTATTGTGACTAATGCTGCAATAAACATATGTGTGCATGTATTGCTATAATAGAATGATTTATATTACTCTGGGTATGTACTCAGTAATGGAATTGCTGGGTCAAATGGTATTTCTGGTTTTTGGTCCTTGAATTGCCACACTGCCTTCCATAATGGTTGAACTAATGTACATTCCAACCAACAATGTAAAAGTGTTCCTATTTCTCCACAGCCTTGCCAGCATCTGCAGTTTTTTGAGTTTTTAACAATCATCATACTGACTCTTGTGAGGTGGTATCTCATTGTGGTTTTGATGTTCATTTCTCTAAGGATCAGCGAAGTTGACTTTTTCATATGTTTATTGGCCATATAAATGTCTTCTTTTGAGAAGTATCTTTTCATATCCTTTACCCACTTTTTGATGGGTTTGCTTCTTGTAAATTTGTTTAAATTCCTTGTAAATTCTGGATATTAAACCTTTGTCAGATGGGTAGATTGCAAAAATGTTCCATTCTGTAAGTTGTCTGTTTGCTCTGATGATGGTTACTTTTGCTGTGCAGAAGTGCGTTAGTTTGATTAGATGTTATTTGTCAATTTTAGCTTTCATTGCAATTGCTTCTGGCAATTTCCTCATAAAATATTTGCCCGTGCCTATGTCTTGAATGGTATTACCTAGGTTTTCTTCTAGGGTCCTACGGTTTTGTATTTTACATTTAAGTCTTTAATCTATCGTCAGTTAATTTCTGTATAATATGTAAGAAAGGAGTCTAGTTTATGTTTTCTGCATAGGACTAGCCAGTTTTCCCAGCACCATTTATTAAATAGGGAATCCTTTCTCCATTGCTTGTTTTTGTCAGGTTTGTCACATGTCACATAGCTGTAGATGTGTGGTCTCACTTCTGAAGTCTGTATTCTGTTCCATTGGTCTATATGTCTGTTTTGGTACAAGTACCATGCCATTTTGGTTACTGTAGACTTGTAGTACAATTTGAAGTAAGGTAGCATGATGCTTCCAGCTTTATGCCTTTTGCTTAGGATTGTCCTGGCTATGTGAGCTCTTTTTTGCTTCCATATGAATTTTGAAGTAGTTTTTTTTTCCAATTCTGTGTAGAATTAGAAATTAGTTTGATGGGAATAGAATTGAATTTATGGTCTTTATGGTCTTTATCCAACAAATTAGTTTGATGGGAATAGCACTGAACTTATAAATTACTTTGGTCTTTATGGCCATTTTCATGATGCTGATTCTATCCATTAGGAGGAAATATTTTTCCATTTATTTGTGTTTTATTTCCTTGAAACCTAGTTTTGTTTGTATCTCTTCCTATTTTTTTCTTTAATTTGGTCTGTCTCCCTTATATCAGCAAGATCATCTTCCATCTCTGATATTCTTCCTTCCACTTGATTTATTCTGTTATTGATACTTATGAATGCTTCAGAAAGTTCTCATGTTGCATTTTTCAGCTCCATCAGGTCATTTGTGTTCCTCTCTAAACTGGTTTATCTAGTTAGCAGTTCCTCTAACCTTTAATCAAGGTTCTTAGCTTATTGGCATTGGGTTAGAACATGCTCCTTTACCTCAGCAAAGTTTGCTATTACCCACCTTCTGAAGCCTACTTCTGTCTATTCATCATTCTCCTCCTCCATCCAGTTCTGCACCCTTGCTGGAGAGCAATGACTGCAATGCTCCAGTATTGCAATCATTTGGAGGATAAGAGGCACTCTAGCATTTTGGGTTTTCAGCATTCTTTTTGTTGATTCTTTTTCACCATCATGAGTTTGTCTAGTTTCAGTCTTTGAGGCTGCTGACCCTTAGGTAAGGTTTTTTGGGGGACTTTTTGTTGCTGATGCTGTTGTTGTTGCTTTGTTTTTCTTTCAATAGTCAGGTCCCTCTTCTGTAAGGCTGCTGTGGTTTGCTGGAGGTGCACTTCAGGCCCTATTTATCTGGCTCACTCCTGTGGCTGAGGATGTCACTCCAGGAGGCTGGAGAACAGCAAAGATGGGTACCTGCTCATTGCTCTGGGATCTCTGACCTCAAAGGGCACTGACCTAATGCCAGTAGGAATGTTCCTGAATATGGGGTCTGACAACCCCTGTTGGGTGGGTCTGACTCAGTTTGGTGGCACAGGAAGTAGGACCCTAATACGAGGCACTTTGGCTGTTCATTTGTGGAGGGAGTGTGCTGTGCTGGGGTGAATTCCATTCGTCTGGGTTGCCAGGATTACTCAAAGCTAGCAGGAGGAAAAGCTAAATCTGCTGGTTGGCAGAGACTAAGGCCACCATTTCCTTGAGTGGCTCAGGCCCAGGGAGATCAGAGTTCTGTCCTGAATCCCTGGCTGGGGTTGGAGTTCCTGCAGAAAGGCCCTGCAGCTACAGTGTTGGCTGTTGCCCGTCCCCAAAATGCTCAGAGGGCTTAGACTGCAGGCAGTTGCAGCAATGGTGATGGCTGCCCCTCCCTCAAGAAACTCGGCAGGCTTAGGCTGATTATAGCCCAGTGGCTGTTGAGAACCTACTTGCTCTGTGATGGAGACCAGAGGCCCTGGTGGTGGGGCTCCCATGTAAAAACTTGTGATCCATGGTTACACAGTTCTGTAGAACATGCAGTTTTCCAAGTTGGGTATCAAGCTCACTCATTGCCTCTCTTGGCTGGGGTTCAGGACTCCCCTGCCCTGTATGGCGCTCAGGTGGGCTGTCACACCACATTGCTCTTCCTTCCTCTCCGTGGGTCAGGACAGCCACCTAGAAAGACCTAATAACAGAACCTGGATACTTCAGTTGCTTGTGTAGGATTTGTTAGCTGTTTTATTTTTGATGGGAGCCTCTCATCACAACTACTTCTAGTTGGCCATCTTGGCCCCACCCTTCTAGAAATGACTTAAAGTATATAAAAGAAAATGAATAGATTATATGTAAATATGACATGATTTTGCATATAAAGTCTTAAGTATCCATGAATTTTGGTATTTGTAGGACATCCTGGAACAAATTACCCACAGATACCAAAGGACAACTCTTTAACCTATTTATGCTGGAGGTTCCAAATTTTATGAAAAACCAGATTGTGTCAATGACCTTGAGCAGTAGGATATAAATAACACCCACAAGCTTAGTGTTCCAGTAATGAAACACTAGACATAAATGGGATAAGGATTACTATATAGCTATGATAATCAACACTGCAGTATTAGCACAGGCATAAATACATAGCTCAATGGAGTAAAATTTCAAAAATACACTGAACTCATTTTCAGCATAGGCACGAAAACAAATGTAGGAACAATGGTCCCTCTGATAAAAAGTAACTCAAAATGAATTATGTACTTATACGTAAAATGCAAAACTATGAAAGATTTAACAAAAAAAAAAATCAGGGGAAAAATGTGCAGTTCTAGAGATAGGTAGGTGCATTAGTCCATTCTCACACTGCTACTAAAGACTGGGTAATTTATGAAGGAAAGAGATTTAATTGAGTCACAGTTCAGCATTGCTGGGGAAGCCTCAAGAAACTTACAATCATGGTGGAAGGGGAAACAAACACACCCTTCTTCACATGGTGGCAGGAAGGAGAAGAATGAGCAAAAGGACCAGCCCCTTATAAAACCATCAGATCTCCTGAGAACTCACTCACTACCATGAGAACAGTATGGTAGTACTGACCACATGATTCAATTACCTCCCACAACACATGATGATTCTAGGGATTACAAGATGAGATTTGGGTGGGGACATAGCCAAATCATATCATCAAGAGTTCTTATATTCAATATCAATAAGATGATTCATAAAATGAAATATTACCGTATTGTACCTCATTAAAACAAATAACTTATATTTTGTGAAAGCCTAAGTTAAAAGAATAAAAATAAAAGCTGCAAATAGGGAGAAAATATTTCCAATCTGCATATCTGGCAAAGAACAAGTAGTTCAGACTATATAAAGACCTCTTAAAACTCAACAGTAACAAAACAATCTAATCAAAAATGAGCAAAACCATATGAACAGACATTTTACCAGAGAAGGTATGATAACAAAAATTACATAAGTAGATATTTAATATTACTGGACAGCAGAGAAATACAAATTAAAACCATGACATGATAATTACATACATATCAGAATGGCTAAAATAACAAAATAGTAACAATATAAAATGATGATTAAGATGTAGAAAAACTGGATAATTTATATATTATTGATGAGAAGGTAAAATGAACAGCCATTTTGAAATAGTTAGGTTATTTCCTGTAACACTCAACACGCAACTACCATAAAAGCTAGTAGTTTCTTTCCTTGATATTTACACCAGAAATATGAAAACCTATGTTTACACAATAACCTCTACACAAAAGTTTGTAGCAGCTTTATTTCTGTTAGATTAAGACAAAAAAACAGCACAGAAGCCCTTAAACAGGCAAATGGCTATACAAACTGTATATCCACATCACTGAGGACTACTCAGAAATATAAAGCAATAAACTTCATACAAATTATCAATTGAATGACTCTCCAGAAAACTGTGCTGAATAAAGAACAATCCCTAAAGCATTTATATTGTGAAACTCTGCTTATTTAACATATTATATATGATAAACATTTAGAAATTGAGAACAGATTAGCTATTGGCTAAAGTCAGGGACAAAGGCAGTGGGAAGGTGGCATACATAGTTACAAATCACAAATCAAAGGATTCCTGTGGTGAAGAAATTGTTCCATATCTTTACTGTGGTGAATACAAAACCTACATGTGTAATATAAAGTAGAACTGACTATACACACCTGCAAATAAGTAGACATACAACTGTGGAAATCTAAATATCATTGTATAGTATCAATGTCACTATATAGGTTGTGATATTGTACTAGGTTTGTTCAAAACATTAACACTGAGAGAGTGAATAAAATATACATGAGCTTTCTCTGTATTATGCCTTACAACTGCATGTAACTAATTATCATAAATAAAATTCAATTAAAATGCAAAAAGATTTATAAAAGCTATGTCATGCAAACACTAATCAAAAGAAAGATGATATGCCTATGTTAAACAGACTTCAGAACAAAAAACATCAGAAGAATTAAATAAGGGCTTTGCATAATAAAAAATATAATTACCTAATGGACAGACAATTTTACGTTTGCATGCACCTCAGAATAGAGCTTCAAAATAATTGAAAGAAATCTAAGGAATTGAAGGAAGAAACAGACAAATTCACTGACTGTTGGAGACTCAACATTCCTCTTTCAGTAATCAATAAAATAGAGAGAAAATTAGAAGGATAGAGAAAACCAGAACAACGTATCAATTAACTTGACCTAACTGATGTTTATGGTATATTTCACTTAACCAAAAAGTATACATTATTTTCAAATGCATGTGGAATATTAGCCTCAATAGGCCATATCATGTTTTATGAAATATTTCAACAAAATTAGCAAATGAAAACATAGACAGTATGTTTTTGGATCACAGCAGAATCAAACTGCAAATCAATAACACAAAAATATCTGGATGATCCCCTAGTAATTAGAAATTAAACACCAAGTCTCTAAAAAACTCCAAGTTTGCATAGGAAGTATAATGTAAAATTTAAAAATATTTTGACTTGAATGAAAATGAAAAAAGCAACATGTATCTTCTTGGATGAAGCTAAAGCACTAGAGAGCATATTCTGCATGTGAATTCATTTCTTATGTCCTTTAGAAAGCAAGTTTCAAATCAAAGATCTAATCTATCACAAGTAAAATTATTAAAGAAATAAAAATTGACCCAAAAATAGGATCAGGAACATAAATAAATGAAATATTTTAAAATCAAAGGAGAAAATTAATATAAAGAACTGATTTTAAAAATTTAATAAAATACATAACATCTAGTCAGATTGACCATGAAAGGGACTTTTTTTAAAGATGACAAAAATTATCAATATTTATAAACATTAAAAAGGGAATATTAGGAACTACATTGTGTCCACATTTAAAATTACATTAAATATACCAATTTCTATAAGACACCATCTACAAAACTGATCAAATAGAAATAAATAGTGTGAGTTTTCCTCTATCTATTAAAAAGTAAATTTGTGATTAAATAACTTTCAACTAAAAAATTTCCAGTTCAAATGGCTTTACTACATAAATATTGCCAAATATATGGGTTATTTCAGAAAATCTAATGAGAGGGAATGCTTCTGTATTTTAAGAGATGAATATTATTACCCTGTTACATTAACCAGAAGCAAGAATTAAAAGAAAAGCAAACTATAGACCAATGTTCTTCACAAGCATAGATAGAAAAATCATCAAAAAGTGTTTAGTAAATTGAATCTGGCAACATATACAAACAACAGAATGACATTACCAAGTGGAGTTCAGCCTGGGAATGCAAAGCTGGTTCAACATTTGAATTAATCAATGTAATTCACCCTATTGATAGACTAAAGAAGAAATATAGGATCATCCCAATAGGTAAAGAAAAGATATTTCATAATTTAAAAATAACTTTCAGTAAAATAAGGACAGAATATAACTTCTTTAACCTATTAAAAGACATCAATAAAATTATACATTAAACATATGTTAAACTTGATGAAACACTAAACATTTTTATCCTAAGTTTGGAACAAGTTAGGATGTTCTTTTCTCACTGTTCTTATTCAAAATTGAACTGGAGGTTCTAATCATAAGCAGGGAAAAGAAATAAAAAGCATACATATTGAAAGGCCCATTTCATTATGCCTCTGTTAACATATGACATAATTGTTTATGTAAAAAATCCAAAGACATATACAAAGAAACAACTAGAAATAATTACAAAGAGTTTAGCAAGTTTGCAGGATATAAGGTCAATTTATAGAAACCAATTGCATTTCTCTATACTTGAATAGCTACACATTGAATGTTTTCTAAAAAAGAATAATAAAGCATTACTACAAAATACATTCTCAGGGTAATATTATCAGTTATAAGTCTAACAGAATATGTCTAATATTTATTATTAAATATTAAAAAGCACTGATGAAATATTTGAAAACCAAAACAGAGGGATATAAATTGTTTATATATTGAGGAATTGGTTGACTAAGATATCAATTCTACTTCAGATGATCTATAAATTTATTGCAATCTCAATTAAATTGTCAGCAGGAAGACTGAAAAAACAAATGATGTTTTAGGATTAATACAAAAATATTTAACTTCATGGCCTCCTAATATTTTGAGTATTCTCAGTGGCCTTTGGAACACACTTTACAAAACAATATACTAGATTTGTAAAAATACGAATATTTTGAAAGAACAAATTTGATCCTTCAGTCATGAGAAATATTAATTTTATTGTACATTATTTAAAGGTATTTAATAATATGACATAGAAACAAATATAAAACTTATAATTCTGATTATGCTTTTAAAATCTATTTGCCTATACAATCGTATCTGAAGAATTATGGTCACTCTTACATGGATTACAGCACTGTGTCGCCCTTGAAAATCTGACATCCAAAATTTAGTCTATACATAAAAAATAATGCATGGCAATGAACTTATTCTCACATTTAAATTATATGTATTTTATTGGCCACAAATACTACTTTTTTTTAATAACATAAATATTCTAAAGAATGTGAAACATCTATTTTCCCCTTGATTATATTGTGGCACATTATCGAGTTGTTAAATTAGAGATCCATCAGATCATACTCTTACTATATATCAGCCTTGTTTCATTAATAAACAAGATCTAAGACTACTCAGATGCTGTGTGTCAATTCTTTCAAGAGAAACCTCTTACTGAAAATCAAACACATTTCTTCTGAAAACTAGAACATAAAAGTAATTATTTTTCTTTTAATTTTTAAATTAATTTTTTTTTTTTGGAAACAGTCTCTCTCTGTCACTCAGGCTGGAGTGCAATGGCATGAACAAAACTCACTGCAGCCTCGACCTCCTGGGGTCAACCTGTCCTCCTACCTCAGCCTCCCATGTACCTGAGACCACAGCACAGGCACATGCCACCACACCGAGCTATTTTTTGTTACTCTTGTGATTGTGTGGCTGTCTGTGAGTTGTGGTTTGCTGTCACTGCCCAGAACCATAAGACAGAACTGCACCACATAACAAAATCCCGGGAAAAGATCATAATTCAAAATTTTAAAAATGACTTCTACTTAAGACACACTGCATTTGCTCAACTGTAAAGGCAAAAAAAATCTCTATGTGAAACCATCATAAATCAAAAACCAGCAGTTCTATTTAGATATATATCATGTATTAGCAACTGATTTTTGACCTATAATCAAGAACTAATTTAGATAATAGGCTTTGAAACGGTTCAAGAAGACAATTTTAAAATACATTTCCAATCAACTTCATTATTTAACCTTTTCAGAGTAAATGAGTTTATGCAAAATATATTCAGGATTCAAAGTTTTCTACTCTTGACTCTTTGTTTAAAGGCAGTAACTTGTTTTATAACAGGATGCCACAGTGAGTGGAACAGGGTTACAAACAAATATGCTTATGTTGGCATTTACATAGATATAATCAATTTTCTCAGGCAGAAAACATTTATATGCCAAAATGATATTAAGTATAATAAATAGAAAAATAAATTTGTAAATATCAAATCAGAATTAAGAAAGTTTTTTTGTTGATTGAAAAATTTCAAGCATTTTTCTATTCTTATCATGGTAAGTTACATTATAATGGGACTCAACAATATTCCACATCATTTAAATATTTACCCAGTTGTAACGGGTAAATATTTAAAGAGACTGATAGTCACTTATGAGAACTTGTTTCACTGCAATTACCTGCAGCTCCTTACTTTACTCTCATGGTTTGCTTAATAATTTATAAGTTCCCTTTAGGTGTTGATTTATATAACTTAGCAAGGCACCAGTGGATATCTCAATATTGCAAAAAGTATTTAAGGAAATGTCAGAGAGTTTGGTTCACTTCAATTTTTTTTGGCTTATGTTAAAATATTTCAAAATTTTTCAGTTATGTTTACATGATTCTGTTGTCTCCCCTAAACACAGCATAAATTTTAACCAAAAAATCAAAAGTAATTTTTCCCAAAATATCTTTTTAAAAAATTAATTTAATATAATTAGGCTACAAACTGTAAAAGAGTGTGTGTCAATGGCCAATCAATGTTTTTAAATGACCTCACTATTATCAGCCTTCTCTGAAAGCTCCTACCTAGTACTTTCATGATACTGTTTGAAGAAAAAATACATGCATTAATATCAATTCTTTAATTATAGTTTTAAAATGTTCTCAATGTTTGTCTTTATTTTTCTTTTCTCTTTTTATCCTTTATCCTTCCTTTCATTTTTTTCTCTGTTTTTATTGTAAACATTTTAAGCTTTATTGTTGTATAATTGATACATAAATTTTGCATGTTTAATATATACATTTTGATGCATTTGAACATGTGTATACATCTGTAATAACATCATCATAATCAAAGTTCTAAACATGTCCATCATCTTAAAAAATTTTCTTGTGTTCTCACATTAAGAAAACTTAATGTGAGTTCTACCTGCTGCACATATTTTAAGGTGCAACATACTGTATTGATAAGAGTAGGTACTATGTTTACAGAAGATCTCTAGAATTTATTCATCTTGCATTAACACAGTTTTATACCCACTGAGTAACAATTCCTCATTTCTTCTTCTCCTTAACCCCTGTAAACTACCATCCAAAGAAGAGATACAAATAAATGATCAAAAGAGGGTTAAAGAATATTCGAAATAATTACCCATTACAGAATTATATAACAAAATCGCAATGTGATATTACTTCATACCAATCAACATAGCTATTATCAAAAAATATAAGAAAATTGAACAAGTGTTGGCAAGGATGTAGATAAATTGGGATCCTTTATACACTGTTTTGGGGAACAAAAACTGGTATAGTTAAGATGGAAAACAGCACAGTTTACTCCAAAAATTAAAAATTGAACTGTCATACAATCCCACAATCACACTTCTGGGTATGTATCCAAAGGAAATGAAATCAGCTTATTGAGTAAGTATCTCTACACCCATGTTCATTGCAGATATTTTCAAAATTACCAATACATAGAAACAACATGCCACTTACAAAGAAAGAAATGCAATATATACATATAATGGCATATTATTTAGACTCCAAAAAATAAGAAAATTATGAACCTGGAGGACATTATGCCTCCGATGAAACCAGCCAATTACAGAAAGACAAACACTAAATGATTCCATTTATATTCAGTATCTAAAATAGTCCAAATGCCTTTCCAAATTTTTATGAATACACTAGGTATTTCTACTTTCAAATTTTTGTGAATGCAATAGATGTTTCTAACTTAGATTAACAACTAGTACATTAAACTGAATATTCCTCATGAACTAATGTTCTACTGTAGTAAGATGCTGTTGATGCACTACCTAGATCTTTGCCTGGTTCATGTACCCATCTCCCTGTCAATGTGGATCTTTGCTGATAGATCACAGATGCATGCCTTCTCTAGAGAATCGCTCTTGTGGAATAACTTT
The DNA here is from genome assembly GCF_009761245.1 of Sapajus apella. Taxonomy (NCBI): domain Eukaryota; kingdom Metazoa; phylum Chordata; class Mammalia; order Primates; family Cebidae; genus Sapajus; species Sapajus apella. Next base: position 39,502,666 of record NW_022436941.1, read on the forward strand.
ACAGCAAGAATTGTGTTCCTCAGCACCCAAACCCCGCTGCCAATCAGGACACAGACATAATTTATTTGACATTATGTCATTGTGAGTCTCCTTCTTCTGTATCCTGTTTACCTCATTCTATTCCACATTTTCCTGAAGAGCATTGCTTTGGTAAATCACATGTTCCTGAATCCCTGACTCAGACTCTGACAGTAGGATACTGAAGCTAATATATCTACCATTCTCTGAATCACAGAGATTCAAAATCCAGACACATTTTATATTGTGTCTCTCTTTCTCTAACCTACCTCAAAGCAGTCATAACATCATCTTGCATCACTTAGAAAATTTGTTGATTTATTTCATTATTCATATTTTTAATCTATACTTTATCACTCCTGGTTTATTTGTATAACCTAGTCTCAATAATATCAATTCTATCCATCATCTCCTCAGTACATTTTGACAGCAACATTAAGCTACTTTCATTTTTTATTATTGTTATTAATCTAAAAGCCCTGCTTACATTGGCTTAAAACACAGTGTTGGGGGAAGCAGCAAAGGAGAAAGAACTTAGAGTGCCTACATAAATTGGTTATGAGTAACATATAAACTGGGAACAACAAACCACGGCAAACTGCAGGAGGCCTCTTGGGAGGCAAACTTCTCCACGCCTCGTGTTGTGGTACAGGGTGACCTAGGGTCTGTTACCATAAGCATTGTGCTCAAGGATGTAGACCCCTTCCTAGCACTAAGACATAACCAGACTTGTAGTCTCCTTGTGAGGCCTGTGTTCTACCAGCTGCAGATAGATAATAGGCTAAAGATAACCACCTGTTCTTGCTTGTGAAACTCCTAAACCGCCATTGTTATCTATCTTTGGAATGACACACCAGTTCCAGCTCACTCATTCAGCTCCAGCTCACGGATTCACCCCACCATCACATCACCCTCTCCCCATCATCACTACTCCACTGTCTATTCTATAGATCAAAGTGATTGTAACCAGCAAATACTGTGGGAGATCAGAGTTTGGGGCCTTTGCTGCCTCCAGTAAAAGTGATGCCCCCGGTCCCATTTTAATTCTTAACCTTTTTCTCATTCCTTTGTGGCCACTGAACTCAGGGTACCCATGGGTGGTATGTGGGGGCTGGTTCCCTACACACAGTTTATGTCAAACATTCTGTTGATTATGTATTTCTTTTGTTAGACTGACAAACTTTGTATCACTTGTCTTGGCTTTCATAGTATCTACTGCAGAACCAATAACAAAAGTCAGTATGTATCTCAGTATACTTCCCATTAAGAAATTGCTCTTTCTGGTATAACAATCTTGAAACAGAAACATCAGCACCCCCAGAGTGAAAATTTCCATGTAAGTGTCTGAATGACAATTGGTTACAATTACAAATTGTCATGTTAGCACATTACATAAAATGAGTGCCCTAAAATACATTAAATAAAACAAGTACATCCAAATTACCTGGGCAAATTATTAAAAATACAGGTGACTGGGTACTAGCTTTAAAGATTTCAGGTAAATAATCTGTAATAACTGCTCAGGTAATTTTAAGGCACACCAATGTTTTAAAAATATTCTGAAATAGATAAAGGTCAAGCAAAACTGGATCAGTCCTTGAGCCAGTGTTTGCAAGTTAGTTTAGATATTATTTTCTGGTAATTTCAATCTGTTTTAATTAATGCTTTTCCTGTTGTTTTCATTTTATTTTACCAGCAATCCATCCTATTTCTGCAAGCAAATTGCTTTATTTTTCACTTAAAATAACTTTGAAACATTCTGGTAACTTTCAGAGCCAGTTCTACAGTGTGTTTTCTGGGTAAGGGAATCTAAATTCTCTTCAAGATCAGTCAAGCATATAGCTTGCACTTATTCTGGAGATATCTGCCCGGCACCGGAGGTTAACATACACCCCAAATATTGGACCTGTTGGAAGGTGATGTAAGCCTTCTTTCTGGACACTTTGTATCCCCTGTCTCCCAGAAAATTCAAAGTCCTTACAGTATTTGGGTCAGATGCGTCCTGGGTTGACCTACACCAATAAGGTCATCTACATACTGGAGAATACTTTGAGGAAGCACTGTCTAGGTTTATTGTTTTTCTCTGCCACTAGAAACTTCCTATTTAAAAACAACAAGGTATTGAGACTCCAGGGCCAGAGGAATGGAAGAAAAATGCATAAAACCATTTTCCATTCCCAGCACCTGAGCCAGAGGAGTATATGGATCTGTCACTAATAGGTGAACAGGGATCACTGCTTCATCAATTGCCCTGAGATCCTGTACCATGTGGTATTCCCCTAAAGGCTTTAAAATGGATAGAATGGGGGTGTTACAGGGAGAATTACACAGTTTAGAAGTCCATGAGGAAGCAACTCTTTAAATATGAATGCTAGGCTCTGTTTTGCTTCCAGATTAATTGAGTATTGTTTTCAGTTGGAAAACAACTAGGGTCTTTAAGCTGTATTTTGACTGGCACTGCCCTTCTAGCCTTTCCAGGCATCCCCGTATACCATGCCAGGGGGTTGGCTTGTTTCTTGACATGGCCTGGAACATTGTCTGCATCACTTACCCTTAGCAATCTTGCTGGGCTGTTCTTAAATCATATCAGTACCTCTATTTTAACCATAATATCCCGTCCCTAAAGGGGGACCAGGTAGTTTGATACTATTAGAAATCCCTACTGGAAAATTTGTTTTTCAAATTAGTAAGTTAAAGGAGGGGTGAAATGCCTGACTTTATCTTTCCCTTCCATTTCTAAAACAGTCATGGTCCTAATGGAGCGTTTTCTTGCATAAACAGAAAGGACAGAGCACTTACTCCTGTGTCAAAAAGAAACAATTTGTGTACTCATTACATCCAGTTACTCGGGGCTCTTCAGTAATGTTGATGATGTTCCAGGACAGCAGGAGTAAGAAAGGCCCCAGGATCCTTCAGTCTTCATCTAGTTCCTCCTTTTGCACTACTAGAGTCTTGACTGACTGAGTAGGAGAAGCCAAGTACCTAGTGCCAGGGGTCATGACTGGTGCCTTTGCACTGATGGCAGGGTCCTGGCGGGGGCTTAGTGAATCCTTTGCCCATGCTTATTTTTCTTGCACTTGAGGCAAAAGCCTTTGCTGGCATTGCCTCTATGGCCCTTTGGGTTTCCCTTGGACACTCTTTGAGCATTCAGGGAATTGCAAATGACAGCTGCCATAATTTTGTCTTGCCGTTTTTTAAAACTCTGTTTCCTTTTTTCCTTCTCCATGCCACAATGTATATATACTATAAAGGCTGTATCAAGAAGCTGATTTTGATTACTTTGTGGTCCCATTTGCAATGTGGCGGGTTTGCGCCTAATGCTTAGGGTAGACTGGCTGATAAAATGCTGTGCCTTTAGCATCATACCCTAGGGAGAGGAAGGGTATAAATTTATGTATTTCCTGAAGGCCTCTTCTAACCTGCCATGAAAAAAACCTGCCATGAAACATAGCTGGATTTTCTTCCTTCCCTTGTGTGACTTCCCTGACATTATGATAATTTAGGGCCTTGGTTAACCTCTTTTTCCTTCTTCCAAGGAGTGCCTCAAGAAACTGCTTGCTTGTTCATTCCCGCAGGGGTATTATAAACCAATTAGGGTTGGTCGTGGGCACCATGTCTGGGCCCAGGTGATTGCCCTGGGGTTTTGGACAAACATATGGTCCACCTCATAGTGAGCAACTTCAAAAATCGTTTTCTTTTCAATAGAGGTGAAACAAGTTGCCAAAGTGAATTGGACATATCTCCATGATAAATTGAAAGCCAGAGACAAAGTTTGGAACCCATCTGCAAACCTGCCAGGGTCATCAGAGTACCTTCCCAATTGTCCTTACATTGTTGGATATCAGTTACGGAAAATGAGACTTGCACTCAAACGGGCCCTTTTACTCCTGCTATTTCCCTGAGAGGCATTACTACTGGGGGATCTTGTGAGTAGAGTATTCAACTTTTGGTGTGTTGGGGGTTAGGATAAATTTTTCCTCCTGTGCCTGGCCTTACATGGTTGGAGCATTTGGGTTATATGAGGGCAGCTGTAGTTCCTCGTGAGAGACAAGTGGTCTTTGTAAGAGGGGTCATCCACAATCTTCAGCTCAGTCTTAGGACTTTCTTTTTGAGGGACTATCTTAGCAACTCTACAGATCGAAGGATTCTGAAAGGTGTTTCCCATAGTGGTCTGCCCCAGCGAGGGCCTTTTTGTTGTAGATGTCTCTGAATTTAGAGTGTCTGACCTTAGGGTGTCAGACAGCATCCCGGACCTTAGGGTGCCAAGCGTCTATCACCTGAGAGTGGGTATCAGTGCTGTTTTGAATGTTTTCCCACCATAGGCAATGGAATGGTCTACCATGATTCCCTCAGTGCTGGGATGTAATGCTCAGCTTTTCGCATCAGACCAAGTGAAATACGTTTATTCAGCCTGTAACCCTCGTTAAACAAGGGACCTTGCAATATACCTTAAAACTACTAATGAAGTAATAGGTTTGAGTTGACAAACATTCTAGGTTCTCATGTAAAAATAATTCATACATAAAACAGGATTTCCTTGTCCCACTCTGAGAGAAGGTATATAAAGAAGTCGCAAAATTTGGGCTTACCTCCTGGCTGTCTTGCCAAAATTCAGTACTGGACAGAAGGTCTTGACTGGGAGATGTCCAGGTTCTGGGTAGGTTGAACAAAAAATTGAACAAAATACACAAACAAAAAGAAGCAGCAATGAAAGACAAGCAACAGAAGAATAGGGTAACTAAGGAACAGATTCATTAAATGAACAAAAGTACAATTCACAGAGTGGGAACAGACTTGAGCAAGTAACTCAAAAGCCTCTCTAATGCAATGCTCTGCAGAGTTTTATAAAGCCAAAATAACTTGGCAGCACCCCCAGGTGCCCTTTAGAGGCCTCCAATTGGTAACACCCTATGAAGGATTGGCCTGTAACCAATCAGATGCTAAAGTAGAGGCTTGGCCTGCAGTCAATCAGATGCTGAAGTGGAAACTTCTGTCTTGTTATTGCAGGCAAGGATGTGGCCTGTATGCTGCCTAATCTTGTGTAGAACTGGCTGCACCTGCTGTTCTTTTGCTAATGCCTTAGCCTTTAGTTACTCTAATTCCTTATTCTTCTGCCTCAAAACCACATGGAAACCATCTCAGATGCCTATTAAGAGTTTTATTAAAAGTCTTAAGTAGCAATGATTATGTTTAACTTACGCAGGCTTCTTTTCAGACTTCTTTTATCTCCATCAACACCCATTTCTCAAGTGTCCTTTAGAATATTTCATTTTAAATGAGTAGGAACAAGAAAGTAAACAAATAGATTCTTGAAGATTATTGCAGCATACACATTCACAATTATGGTGTACATATCATAAAAATACAATTGGTGTCAATATATGCCTATTTTTATTACATATTCAGAAAAAGAGATTGTCAGATAGTCAAATATAGAGTATTTGGTCCCTATGACAAAGCAACCTTCCAAATGGTGTCATTTTCAAAATATTTAGGAAAAAAACATACAACATAAAATACTTTCAGAGAAAAATAAGGATTACATTTCACAGGGTGTATCAAAGGTTAATAGCCTTACTACCTTTATCCTAGAATAAATAGTTGGTATTTTAAGCTTTTTTTGTTCTGCAGCTACCTTTATGGTGTATGGTCCCAGCAACAATGTGAGCATGGTAGCTGAGTGTCTACCACTGTCAACATCAATTTTTTTTTTCTTTTTTTCTTTTGGGACGGAGTTTCGCTCTTGCTACCCAGGCTGGAGTGCAATGGCGCGATCTCGGCTCACCGCAACCTCCGCCTCCTGGGTTCAGGCAATTCCCCTGCCTCAGCCTCCTGAGTAGCTGGGATTACAGGCACGCGCCACCATGCCCAGCTAATTTTTTTGTATTTTTTTTTTTTAGTAGAGACGGGGTTTCACCGTGTTGACCAGGATGGTCTCGATCTCTTGACCTCGTGATCCACCCGCCTCGGCCTCCCAAAGTGCTGGGATTACAGGCTTGAGCCACGGGCCCCGGCCCAACATCAATTTTTATGACTTCTTTTCAACTATCAAAATCACAATATCAAAACGTTACAAGAGTATGAATATCTTTACAGGGGTGGGTTCGGGTCCTGTTTTACTTCATAGGAGCAATTTTATATCACTTCATGTTACTGTATTTCTTCCTTAATAATATGCCCATGAGTATACACCTGAAGTATTTTTCTAGACATAAGTTTTAGTAAGTTAAATACGCCATGAGGCACTTAAAAAGAGTAGGTGGGGATTTCTATTTTAAACAATACTAATAAAACTTTAATCGTTCGCTATCTTATCTAATTTTTATGTGGATTCCAAGTTTGTACTATTAAAATTTTCTGAAATTTTTATTTTATGTGTTAAGAATTCTACTCCCTGCCATTTTATGAACTCTGGCAAAATGACACCTTTTAAATTAATGTCTATATTTATTTGAGGCAGCAAGAAGTTGAATTTCTTTCCAGAATACCAATATAAAAATAAGGTTAACATGAAAATATTCCTTGTGCCATTGATACTTGTTTTATATTTTAGTATAAAAAATGTTTATTTACATGTACTATACATGTACTATAAAAGCAAATCATGGCCGGGCGCGGTGGCTCAAGCCTGTAATCTCAGCACTTTGGGAGGCCTAGGCGGGTGGATCACGAGGTCAAGAGATCAAGACCATCCTGGTCAACATGGTGAAACCCCGTCTCTACTAAAAATACAAAAAATTAGCTGCGCATGGTGGCGCGTGCCTGTAATCCCAGCTACTCAGGAGGCTGAGGCAGGAGAATTGCCTGAACCCAGGAGGCGGAGGTTGCGGTGAGTCGAGATCGCGCCATTGCACTCCAGCCTGGGTAACAAGAGCGAAACTCCGTCTCAAAAAGAAAAAAAAAAAAAAAAGCAAATCATTAAATGAAAATCAAATATGAAATAGTTTAGTACAAAAGGAAGGTATATTTATGCAAACTCCACAAAGTATCCTGTAAAATCTATATATGCACTTTTTGAAAAAAAAAAAAGAATATGCCAATAAAAAAACATTATTCTGTATATCTAAATTAATAAATATAGAGAAATGAAAGTTAATCGTGGTCTAGGAATAAAGCTATTGTTTGTATTTGATTAAACTATTAATCCTATGATGTATTTAAATAAGTGATTTTATTCTACTGATTTGACTTTGAAGCAAGAAAATAGTAAGAAACATTAAGAACAGAAGGTGGCAGGGTTCTCTTGGAAATGTGTTTCTGTTAATGAATGAATGCACTGTCCTTAGATTTTTTTTCACATAATACATATAAAAAGGTTCAGATTTTTACAGTCTGTACTGCAGATATTAGTTTAAAGCTACTGGAAAAAATATATATATATACATTCTTACTACTTTCTCTGAAAATATTTTCCAGAGATGGCTTCATGTTGTGTTAGGATAACACACCATCTACAAAATTTCGTCTTATTGTTTTATGAAGTTTTGCAAAATGACATCTTTTAAATTAATGTCTATATCTATTTGAGGCAGCAAGAAGTTGAATTTCTTTCCAGAATAATAATATAAAAGTAAGTTTAATATGAAAATATTCCTTGTGCAATTACTTGCCTTATATTTAGTATAATTAAAAAATTGTCTGTAGTTTTATAGTAAATACAGGTATGAAATAACTTTTTTTTTTTTGAGACGGAGTTTCGCTTATGGGTTTTCCCATAAGTTACTATTTTTAATCATATTATAATCCAAGCTAAAAAGAAGAGAAAAATACAATAAAACCAAAATAGCAAAGCTACACTTCTGTTTCCTCATGCAAAATAGCTGTAAATGTCTGGAGTGGTGACCATTCTGCAAGTGTTAGAGGAAATGGTGCCTAATCTTTGCCTCAGCATGTGATTTCTCCATTGTCTAATTTCATTCACTCATTTTACAAATATTCAATCATAATTTTCTCCTGATTACCAAAGTTTAACATTATTAAACCATAATCTAAATGTATAACTTAAGCTGAACTGACTACATATTTCCTTTGAGGTTAAAAAACAGTGCAACAAAGTTGAAGAGTTTGTAACCTCTCAGAGACTGCACATCTTTCCTTATCTAGGATGATAGGCAAGATAATTTCAAAGATATGAATACAAAGTAATTAGTAATGCCTAAATTTTCTAAAAGTTTGAAAGAAAAAAACATAAACAACATGGGTTTATGGTTATAAGGAAATAATTCTCATATGCATACAATTATAGTATTTGTAACAACATGCTATCTATAGGACAGTGGTGAGTGGATTTTAACACCAGCTATTTTCTTTTTCCTTTTATGTGGTTGGAAAAGTAAAATATCTTCATAGGAAAATGTGGAAAATTCATTGCAGAAGTAAAAAGTAATTATAATTAATTGCAGTATTGTCAGAGATATAACTTACTCTTAATAATATAGTATTTTTTCATTTTATTTTGCCATTTCTACTAATCTGTACTTTTAATGAAATACAAAAAAATTCTAGATGTCATATGCTGTTATATAAATTTATTATGTACATATAAAACAATATATTCATATAATGTATATCATTATTTTTATTTTTTACTGATAAGCAACCTGACATAGATATTAAGCCATATGAGAAACGTTACTGAGTTAGTAAGCAGCTGAGTCCAGGATTGAACCAAGGTGAAAGTCCTTAACTTTGAAATTATCTCACCACGTGAGCTGAGTCACAATGAGCCAACCGAAAATTAATTGCTAGAGAGACCCAGTAGCCAGTTCGTTTTAATAAGAAGAAAGTATACTAGCAAAATTAAAATGATCAAAAAACTGATAAAATCTTTATAACTAATAAAGGCATTCTTAAGGAATTTAGCTGTTTAGGTACCACCAGGAAATATCCACACCCACACAACCTCAAACACATGCACACGTTTTCTAAATCTCAATCAGATACTTTTCCAATTTAAAATCTCAGTGAATAAGCTGAAGGAGGCAGTGCTCAGCATTTAGACTTGATTTATTGGCTTAAAATATCACATAAAATTAATGTTAACAATAGTAGAGCACAAGTATAAAATTATAAAAATTGGGAGGATAACAGAGGTGGAGTATAAGTCAAGAACTGATGAGAAAAATAAGATGAAGAAAGAGAAAAAGTGAGAAGCAGCAACAATTTTAAAATATTTTGAGAAATTATTTCTATGTAACATCCTTGTATAAATACTGAAAGTCAAAAGATTCCAATGGATTCAGGGACGGTTGTCTAACTTCTCACAAAATTCTGAATTCTTATGCTAAAGAAAAGAATCTTACTACACTGAAAGGAACTTCAAGTCAATAGAAAATTTTGTTAAATTCCCTTTGGCTTGTGAGCCCTATTAATTCATTAACCAGTTGCCCCCCATCCAAAGTCCATTTCCTTCCATTTCCATTGGTAAAACTGATATAGTATAATCTGGCTTAAAATTTTCACCATTTCATATTAAAGATGATTCAGCAAGATTCAAGTCTGAAGTTATCATCTTGGAATTTTTTCCAACCCTCGTTTTCTTCCTTCCCAAAAATGCCGTACTGTAATATTATGAATAATGGTTCTGCAAAACAATCCTGATTGTATCAACCTGTAATAACACACAAGATCAGAATGTTAGCAAATCGGAATAAAATGATTAAAGCTGTAACTCAGTACCAGGTTTCACTAATAATTTTAAAGACGCAATCATTCAAGAGGCACAAAGAGAGCTGAGGAAATTTGTAACACATAGCATAATGGTACATAATATCCTTTCTTCCTAGATCAAACATTGTGTTGATGGACAAATGAGAATTATAAATTTGAGGTACCTTAGCCACCAAATATCTCCATCTTTGAATCAGGTAGTTGCAAAATTTATGTGATATTCTTCAGTGAACTAAATCACAATGATCCCTTTATTCCAGGCTTACTTGCTACAGCATGCTAGACAATTAGGTACATTCCATGAAAGCATTTTATAGATAAGAACCTTTCTGCTAGCAAAAACAAATTACTTTGATTGTGGAGAGGTGCATTATTAATAAATTCAAAAGAGATTAGATAAAATAAACTACTTCCTTTCTTTCACATTAGAGTCTTCCTGCTGCCCTCCTTCCCATGGAGTAACTGAAGACAGAAGATCATAATCTATCCACTTAAACCTCACATTTTCAATATTAAAAAGAACTACCTATGGCCAAGTGAAATCTATTCCAACAAAAGAAGAGTAGTTCGATATTAGGAAAATAATTTATTATGCTATCAAGCTTCAGGAGAAATATAAATATATTTATGTAGAAAACATATTTTACTAATTCAATATACATTTGTGTTAAAAATACTCATTTAAAAATACTTTTCAACACTGTGATGCTTTATGTCAGTTCAGAAGTCAGCTTTTTTTTTAGTGTAAGTAAGCTTGAGACTTTCATGTTAACTAGAAGATCAAAACAAGAATACACGATGTTTTTACTGCTTTCTAAAATTGTTTTGGGAGCATTAGACAATGTACTGAGATAAGGGATAAAAGTAAAAGGTAGATTAATTATAATTCAGAAGATAAAATAATCTTTACATTTAAAATACATGATTATTTACAAATAAGCATTAGAAGCCAACATAATTAGAAAATATATTAAAGAGACATATAACAGAAAAAGCGATGATAGTGCACAACAACAAAAAATTGAAGTTATAATAGAAGTGAAGAAACTATATGTAATTGCAAATGAATGAGGAAAGAAATATTAGAAAATAAACCAAAAAAAAAAAAAAAAAGGAATTCTATGGTTTTAGTTCTTGGCCTTTAGGTCTTTAGTACATTCTGAATTAGCTTTTGCATGCAGTGTAAGATAGCACTATAATTTCATTCTTTTACATGTGAATAGCTGGTTGGCCTAGAACCACTCATTGAAGAGACCATTCTTACCTGCACTGAATGGTCTTGGAACCCTTATTGAAAATCAGTTGAACTTAGATGTATGGGTTCAATTTCTGAGCATGTTTAATTCCTTATTTTAGTAATTTGAATTATTTCTTTGCTGATCTTTTCAAAGAAGCAACTTCTTTTCTTTTCAAAAAAGTTCTCAATTGTATGCCATTTGTTTATATGTCTATATTCTAGTACCACAATATTATGATCACTGTAGTTTTTAAGTAATTTTTGAGATGAAAAAGTATGACTCCTTAATTTTTCTCAACATTGTTTTAGAATTTCAGGGCCCTTTTGATTCCACATAAATTTGAAGACTGGCATTTGCATTTCTGCAGAATAAGGCTGTTGGAATTTTGTTTGGAACTGTGTCGAATCTGTAGTTTGCTTTGAGTAGTATTGCCATCTTAAAAATATTAAGCCTTCTAGTCTATAATGATGGCATGTCATTCCACTTATAAAGGAGTTTTTTATTTTCAATAAAATTTTTCTATTTTAAGTAAAAAAAAAAAAAAAAAACTGAAAGAACATTCTTAGACTTGAGGGAAAATCTAAAACAAACAAAAAGCTATTAAAATACACACAAAAATTGAACAAATAGAAGCTATATTAATTATGACCTTGAATAACACTGGTCAATATAAAAGCTATCAACTTTTTCTATTGTTATTAACATATTTTCCTAGGTTATGTTAGCAGTATCCTAATAAAAGCCTCTCTAATTTTTTTTTCTTGAGATGCAGAAGTTGAATATAAAGTTTATTTGAAGGAATGTGAAAAAAGAATAATTGTGAAAATTCTGGAAAAAAATAGAGCACAAAGTAATATTTAGCCTAAACAAATAATAAACATTTTTAAATTCTCTACAAATTAAAAGATTGCATTATTAGTCCACAATTGGAGAGAAAAATGGAATAGAAAGATAATTTAGAAATATGTTAAAATGTATACGGAAATTTAATGTGACTCCATACCTTTGATGGTCTTTTTAAATAAAATAAAATTTCTAAGAAATCTTAACATATCAGACCCACATGGATAATATATTTGATGATAAAATATAAAATCATAGATGTACCAGAATGAAATAAGTGACATTTTATAACATAGAGTGAGAAAACGTTTTCTAATAAAATTATAATGTAGAAATTAAAAAGAAAAAAGGTCACTTTTGACAATACAAAAATAAAAATAACATGATGAAAGGGGAAATAAAACAATTTAAAAATGAGAAAATATTGGGAAATTATATAGCTTAATAATGATTATCTTAAAAGGAGAAAAATCCAAAAAATCTAAGAAAACAAGGTGGAAAATAGATTTGAATAACTAGTGATTAGAAAAACACATATCAATACCCCTTAAGATATGAAAATATGCTCAGAATCTTATAGTAAGAGATATGCACTTTAGATAGCATTAAGATGTGTTTCCTGCTACATTGGCAGACATCAGAAATTTGATAACATATTTTTTGGTGTACTTGTTACAAACAGATTCATAATTTTTGGTAATGTTTCAAATTGTCATTACACCTGTGGATGGGAATTTGGCAGTGCTATAGTTTAATCATGGGACTGGATCCCTCTTGAGTAGATTAATGTTTTTGCTGTGTGGGGTGCAGTTTGGGGGAGCACTCACTCTATTAGTTCTCGAGAGAGCTGGCTGTTTAAAAGAGAATGACACAGCCCCCTTTGCTTCCTTTCTGGACATGTGATTTCTGCAAACACAGGCTCCCTTTTTCACCTTCTGCATGAATAGAAGCAATCTGAGGCTTTCACCAGAAGCAGATGCTGGCACCATGCTTTTTGTACAGCCTGTAGAACCATGAGCAAACTATACCACCTTTCTAAATTATTCAGCCTCCGTTATTCCTTTATAGCAACACAAATGGACTAAGACAGATACTATTCAGAAAAATTATATTTAGTATACTCATCAATCTGACAACTCACATTTAAGATAATTTGCAAAGAAGTACTGGAAAACTATGTATAAGAATACATAAGATGCTGCAACCCTATGTGTAATAATAAAAGGTAATGTAGAGCCAGAGTTCCATTAACATGGCACAATTAGCTATTTCTCTTAATTATTGTGCCCCATTTCTGTCTACTGAAAATATAAAAACTTGAGAATCAACCCCAAAGCAAAGAGTACTCCTAGCAGCCAGAGGTTGGCTCCATATTCCATGCAAATATGCAATGAAGCACTATGTAACTACAGGGAAAAGGTAAAAACTGTGTCTATCTTCTCATGTACAGTATCCTCTAACATAAATTTTAAAGTAAATTTTATTGTAAATAAGGTATAAAACATGTTGTATATGTTAATGATAAAACATGAAGAAAATAATACATGGTTTAATATCATCTTCTAAGGAGTGTAGCATACATATATATGTATGTTTGTCTATGGTACAAAATAAAACTGAAAATCACTAACTGGAAAAATAAATTAGGTACTTTTTGGGGAAAGTGTTTATGGATCAGTGAAAATAGGGATAGTATGGAGAAATAGCTGTTTTTAAATATCACTTGTCTTGTGATATTATATATCATAATCATAAAACAAGATTAAATTAAATAAGGAAGAACCACTGTTGATTTAAAATCAAATATATCTGACGAAGATTGCCACCTGTCAATTCAGTGTTTTAAGTTCAAAGGAAATACTCTAAAGTGATTTTTAAATATATGGTATTATGTTTGCACAAAACTGATTGCAGTTTTTGCCATTAAAAATAAGAGAGCAAAAGAACTGCTACAAAAGTATTAAGCTATTTTTAATAATAATGTTGTTAATAATAATTTACAAACATGTATTTTGAAAATATAAATATATGTATACATATAAAGAATGATTGTCAATGTAGGTGAACAGAAATGCAAATATAAAATTGAAAAAGTTATGCACAAAGTGTCAGAAAAAATTTATGATATATTTTTTCATATATATTATTCCTTAGATTTGTCTGCTAAAAATATTTTAAAATGTACCTAACTCAGTAATAATAAGTAATCCTAGAAGCCAAATGGTTAGCCCTATTTGCCATTTCTCTCCGTAAACAATCAGGAATCCTTGGAGAAATAGTCAATTATCCTATTTGGGGCAACCAACCAGGTAAACGAATAATATTTCATGCCACTATAAAGCCAAGGAGTTATGCTAAAGACTATTTCTGAAAAAGGACTCAGCATCAACTTTTTAAAGTTTCCATGAAAAAAATTGGGATAATAAATGTCCAAAAGAAAATTGCTCTAGTTTGTTAAAACATATCAAATATACAAAAATTCATGCATTTATAATGATAATAAAAAAAAAACCTAATTGATTGCCTTTGAGAATACTTGGGGAACCATTCATTATCCTGAACCATATTAAGAAGTTATTTAAAAATAAAAGTTTTCCTGCCTTTCCTTTACAAACTAAATATCTGAATAGCCAAACTATAAATGTAGGAGAAATAGTTGACATAGATGGTTTTAAAACATCTCCACCAGTTCTCTGACACTCCTGTCTCCAAAGATGTACGCTAGTTCTACTCCTCATGTATGACGAACATAATGTGGTAAAAATGAGACTATGTAACTTCCAAGATTAGGTTATAAATTACATTGTGATTTCCTTTCTGTTCCCTCTTTTGGGTACCTTGAAATGAGGACACTCACGAGGCTTCACATGGCAAACTATGTATTTCCTAATCCTTTCACAGGAATCAGTTAATAATAGATACAATATTCTAAGATTAGGTACTCACATTCAGAAAATACAATTTGCTGGCTCATTTTGAGATCTTCCACCTCTGACACGGCAAGGATTTTGCAAGCCTTCTCTCTTCTTCCTCAATGCTGAAATGCTGCTTCTCATCTCTGCTTTTAGTAGATCTTTCTCAAACCAAGTTCTGTTTCTGAAAGTGAATTCTATAGAGTGAATTCTAAGATCTGCCATTCCCATGCAAGGGCTTTCTGCATTCCCCATTCTTTCCTGTTGCACTAAGACCTTGTGCCTGGATTTCCAGTTTGGTTCTCCTGGACTTTGTTACCTTGCCAACTCACACTCAAGGTGGTTTGGGATTTCTCTTTCTTTATAATGCTGGAAATACTGTTTTTAGATTTTCCTATCCTTCCCATTTGTGTAGTCTCCAGTAGAGAAAATAAAATGATTTCAATAACGTTATTCTAATAATCCTATGAGAATTGAAGTACAGATTTTACTGATGAAGCTAAGGGCTGGCTTCTTTAACTCACACAAAAGTTATCTTTATAATAATATTCTTTCTAATAAAAGATGGCATTATTTTGTTAAAATGCTATACATTGATTAAGATTTTGTTAATCTATAAATTAAACAATTTAAACATTTTGAATCCACTGAAACTCTTGGCATCTGGAAGCATGTTACTTTTCTGTGATTATTGAAATTGTTTTTATATACTGAAATATCATCATTTTCTCATATAGAGTTTTCAGAATTTTATATTAGAGTCATTTTAGTTATTATATATATTATTTGCAACTAAGATTTTAACTAATATAAATTCTACATTTTGCTAATACCTGGAAAAACTAATCATTTTTATAATAGCTGGTTTTAATAGCTATATCGAATCAAACACTTTATAAGCTTTAGTTAATTCTAAATAAAATTTCAAACAATATATAAATGTTGATTTTATTTTTATGAGTTGTTCCTCTAATTTCTGTGTATAATTATAGAGCAAGTTCAGAATAGTTTTAATGATAATGTTTCAAGTGTACATCCTTGCTTACTCCCAAATTTTGGAAAATAAAATGATAAATATTTGCTTAAATTATAAATCTTTATCATGTTAAAGTAGTATAGGGAAAATATGAAATAATATACCAGGCAATTCTCTACTGGCTCCTCATTAAAAGTAAACTTGAATCCCTGTTTCTCACCGTGGCCTATTAAGCCCCATATGTGCTGATACGTGTCACACTCTCAAACCTCATCTCATACCATGCTGTTTCCTTGTTCATCACCATTGACAACTACCCAGGATCTTTTCCCTTTCTTAATATGAAAATATTTTGTCATTCAATTGTTGTGTCCTATGCATATATCATTGATACTAACCTGTTGAAGAAATAGAGTAAATAGATTTCTTCATGGGAGTGACTACTTCTCATCTTTCAGTCAACATCTTGTTTTTGGTTAGATTTTCTTTAAACACACAAAATTAATATCCTGTCTGGTAACTCTGCTACTCTTATATAATCATTTTATATTACTTGGAGCATAATAACTATGCAAACTGCCTTGTTTATTTGTTACCTAACAAAATTATTGATTTTTGTGTGTCCCTAAATTTACCAAAAGCATTACTCTTATTTCATATCCATGGGTATTATCATAAATCAACCCTCCTAAATTACTTTTCTCAACATCAAGGTTTGTATATGAATTGTTACAGCAGAAATTCTGGGGACTAGATAATAGAGCTTTCGGAAAAGAAGGTAGACATGTCAAAATATTTTCTTGCACAACAAAAGTGTATTAATGAAAATCAAGCATTCTAAGGTTTATTTTTTCACTTAATTTTATTATATCATTTTTATTTTCTGCTAAATGCAATCATTAATTAAGAACAAATTGTGAAATTCTCACTGTAGCTCAGTTAATTTTTATTATCCTTTCTTTCTCTAGTCTATCTTCATTATATTACATTCTGCTTTTTGTCCCAATTCTATTTTTTAATTATTTTTGAAACACTTTTAGATTCTGAAGAAAATTACAAAAAATAGTACAAGAGGTTACCATAGAATCAAACCAATTTTTTATATTATTAATATTTTTCTTGACATAATACAGTTGTTATATTTAATAAACCAATATTGATACATTTTTATTAACTAAAATGCATATTTATTCATATGTCCTTAGTTTTTACCTGACATTATTTTTTTGTTCCAATATCCCGTCTAAGATAGCATATTAAATATAGCCCTCATGTCTCCTTGGGTTTGTCTTGGCTGTGATAGTTTCCCCTACTTTCCTTGTTTTTGGTAATCTTGACACCTTTGAGAATTATTGCTCAGTAATTTTATAGAATGTCTCAAAATTAAGTTTTGTCTAATGTTTTTCTTAAGATTAGACTGGGGTTATGGAGATTTGGGACTTGCTTACTTTCTGATACTGCAAGATACTTCAGGTACACTTTGAATAATTTTCTCCTAGTACTAGAATCAGCCATTTCTCTGAGAGGTCATGGTTCTTTTTATTAGAGCATTCTCTAACAAAAAGTGTGTAGCAATGTATATTAGTCCATCTTCACACTGCTGATAAAGACCTACCTCTAATACTGGGCAATTTACATAAGAAAGAGGTTTAATGGGCTCACAGTTCCACCTGGCTGAGGAGGCATCACAATCATGTCAGAAAGTGAAAGGCACATTTCACCCAGAGGCAGACAAGAGAAAGAGAGCTTGTGCAGGGTAACTCCTCTTTGTAAAGCCATCAGATCTCATGAGACTCAGTTACTATCCCAAGAATAGCATGGGAAAAACACCTCCATGATGAAATTACCTCCCATCAGTTCCCTCCCACAACATGTGGGAATTGTGGGAGCTATAATTCGTGATGAAATTTGAGTGGGGACACAGCCAAACCATATCAAATAATATTAGGAGAAAGATGTGGATGTTAGACATGCTATTGGGTATTGGATGTTGTCATATCTAGACTCTCTCAGCTGACAGCGGAAGGAAATATAGTAATTTGTAGATGTACATATATCTATAAATATTTCTCTATGTAATCACATGAATCATAGTGAGCTAAAATTAAAGTCATACTAATGTCTCAGACTTTAGTTCATTACCACAGTATCATTCCATCTTCTTCTCCTTGTTCATTTGTAACTTCTCTCTCTAATAATGAGAAACTTGACTTCTATCATCTGCTATCCATGTATTTAATAGTTCAGTTCCAATATACATGTATGGGTGTGTCAGAATTGTTAACCTGTATCCTCATGGTGGGGTGATGGAGAAGTTTACCAAATGAAATACAGTGCATATAGGCAATTGCTTTTACCTTTAGTCCTACAAACTCTATTCATTTCCCAAGGTACTTTGGTCAGCACCTTTTCCCTCCCCTCCTTCAATAAGCTTGTTTTATATATTGGTGATAAAGTTAGTTGTCACATTCTGCATTTCATCATGGGAACTCTTGAATTCCTAAATATTTTTTTAATTTGCATATATTAAAGTTTATATCTTGTGCTGTAAAATTCTAAGAATTTTACCAAATAAATGGTGTCCGGTGTCACCATTACAGTGTCATACAGAATGGTTTTACCATCCTAAAATAAACCGTGTGTTTCACGTAGTCAACCCTTTCTCCATTCCTCAAACCTCTAGCAATTATTTTTCAGTTACCATAGTTTTGGCTTTTTCAGAAATGGAATTTTACAGTAATAAAACCAGGTTTTTTTTCACTTAAATATGCATGTAAGATTAATTCATGCCTTTTTGTGGCTTCAAAGTTCATTTCTTTCTATTATTGAATAAAAATTCATTATATGCTTCTACAACAGCTTATTTCTCCATTCATATATGAAAGAATATTTTGTTTGCTTCCAGTTTGGAAAAATTTTTTAAACGTTAATATCATCATTCAAGGGCAGATTTTTGGTAGCACATAAATTTTCAAGTCACTTTGGTAAATTCCTAGGAGCATGATGGAGAGTTCATATGAAAAGACTATGTTTAGCTTTGTGAAAAAATTACCTAATGTCTTCAAAATGGCTGTATAATTTTTTACTCCAACAAACAATGAATGAGAGATTCTATTGCTCTGCATCTTTGCAACCAATTGGCATCATAAGGTTTTAATTTTGATTTCTTTTTATTTTTAGAGAGGATAAGAGAGAGCTGCTTTCAGCTATTCTAATTGGTGTATATTGGTATCTCATTGTTTTAGTTTGTAATCCTCTAATGACAAATAATGTTGAGCAATTTTTCATATGCTAATTTGCCATCTGTACATCTTTCTTGTTGAAGTATCTTTCAGATCAATTTTTAATCATTTTTTTTGCTTTCTTGTTGAATTTTAAAGTTTTTATTGCATATTCTAGATACAAGTCCTTTATCTATATATATTTTGCAAATATTTTCTTCCAGGCAACAGTTTGCCTTTGATTCTCTTAAAGGTATCTCTCACAGAGTAGATATTTTGTTTCTTTTTGTCTGTCTATAGTCTTTATTTTAATGAAGTTCCACTTACTAACTTTTTCTTTCATGGATTGTGCTTTTTGTGTGCTTTCTAAAAATTTATTGCCAAATTCAAGTTTTCTTGGTTTTTTTCTCCCACATTTTCCTATAGAAGTTTTACATTTAGGTTTATGATCCATATTGAGTTCAATGAAAATTCATTTTTAATTTACTTTTTATTATGTATTCTTACCTAAATTATATTTAAAAGCTGATCAATGACTTTTAATATTATAGCCTAGCAAAGTAATGCTATACCGAATTTATTTATTTTTCATTTATTAATATTCATACTATGCTGTTTAGCTAAATAAAGTGTTAGTATATTATGGTTTCGGTTAGACTGTAAAGTGTTTGAAAGAACAATTTTATCTTATATACATTATGTCCCATATTGTAGTATTAAACATAAAACAAATATTACTCAATTATGATTGCCTGTAGTTCATTCTTTTTCAAATCAGAGAAATTGTTTCAAAAATGTCCTTTCAAACACTAAAACAAAATACGCAATGAAAAAAAAAGCAATGCTTTGAAAAAGAAGCATTTGGAAGAAAGTACATTCTTTAAGCATCCTCAATTGCTTCTCAGTGTAAGTTGGAAACAGCTTTGAAGAGAATTTTTCATTTGCATTCAGTCCTAATTGTTCTCTTTATTGATTAAAACTGTAACATTAAATACTGAAAATGAGAGAAAGAAAACTCACCTGTGTGGGAGAAATAGAAAACCTAGAATCATATGTTTATCTAGAAATCTATATATCTGTATAAAGTTTTTCCACCGTATCTGTAAATCTTCTAAACGTCTTAGGAAATTAATCAGTAAGCACGTAGTACCTCATGAGCATTGTATTTATCCATATTTGAATCCTAAAGAATTGAACTTAAACATAATTATACCTTGCCAGTATCAAAAAATAATTTAACCTTATAAACCTAAACTATCTCCTAAACTCTATAATGTAATAATATCTCCACTGGGGAAGTGGACTTCTTTTAAAGTGTTATCTACATTTTTTATAATCACTGAATTAGTTTACTAACACTGTAGTTTCTGCCTTTTTCTTTATAAATATTATTGTATATTGACCATCTCTTATTATTAATAAGAATATCAGACAAGGATTCCCCATATGTGCATTTATAGAATTTCAATATGTTATCTCAAAGGTAAGCCACTCTCATATTGTCCAGGCCTCATATACAATTTGGATAGACGTCCCAGAATAACAGAGTAGACAATGATTTTTTATCAAAAACCAAGTTTGGAATGGAGTTTGCATTTGGTAGCCCTTTCTCTTTTTTCAATAATATGGGAAATTTGTAGTGGTAAGTCACAGGATTAAAAATCCCAGCTATTCCTGTTCAGTAGGCACCACTAATAATGAAGCACCCTATGAGGTCTTCAGCATAAAAAAGAGGAACAGATGTATTCATTCATTCATTCATTTAGAACAAAGTCTTGCTCTGATACCCAGGCTGGAGTGCAGTGGTATGATCTTGGCTAACTGCAACCTCTGCCTCCTGGGTTCAAGCAATTCTCCTGCCTCAGTCTCCCAAGAAGCTGGGATTACAGGCACTCCCACCATGCCTAGCTAAATTTTGTTTTTTTTTAGTAGAGACCGGGTTTCACCATGTTGGCCAGGCTGGTCTCAAACTCCTGACTTCAGGTGATTTGCCTGCCTTGGCCACCCAAGGTGCTGGAATTACAGGCATGAGCCACTGCACCCAACCAAGAGATGTCTTCTTAACACAGGATTCCATAAAGAAGAAATAATTAAAGGCTATAGTGCTTGACACAGTTCACTTTCCATGATAAATACCCTAAAAATATTGCTTTATAAAATGTTTTTGAAATAAAATTCCTACTTACATTTGTACCACCTTTGCCACACTAATAAAGTATTTGATATTAATAAGTCTCATACTTAATTTTATCTACCCTTTTATCAGCAGTCTTCATTCAACTATGCTTAGCCTTGCCAAGGCTGTATTATACCTTGCCTCCTCTAGACATATTACAAAATGTATGTTAAGTCCACCGCAAAACCGCTTTTCTCTTAAATAAATTTCAATTTGGGGCTTATTTTCCCACAGTAAAAAATAATTTTTTATCTGAATGTAGTTTGAATGTAGTTTGACACATCATGACCATAATTCTTTCCAAGGACATTATTTATGTATGTGAAAAATTTGAAGCGTTCTAATTTTAGTGGTCAATGATAAACACAGTCTTGGCTCTTTATTTACAGTAATTAGAGAATTTATAATTTCTACCTCCAATTTCATTGGATTTCTTTTATGTATACATATTTTTTTCATCACAAAAGAGCTACGTCTCAGCTCCCACAGAGGTTTTGTAATTGAACAGAATATCTTTTTTGTAACTTTTATGTATACATGTGCAGGTTCCTTATATAGGTAAATCATATGTCAGGGGATATGGTGTACTGATTATTTCATCACCCAGGTAACATGCATAGAAGGTCCAAGTGTTTGTTGTTTTCTTCTTTGTGTTCATGTGTTCTCAAAGTTCAGCTCACACTTATAAGTGAGAACATGTGGTATTTGGTTTTCTGTTTCTGTGTTAGTCCACTTATGATATGGCCTCAAGTTCCATTCATGTTGCTGCAAAAGGCATAGTCTCATTCTTTTTTAGTTACTTAGTATCCCATGATGTATATATTCCACATTTTCTTTATTCCGTCCAATGGTTGTTCCGTTTTAAGGTCTTTGACAAAGTAAACCCCAAACTGCTTTCCACAATGGCTGAAATAGTTTACATTCCCACTAAGAATGTATTAGCATTTCCTTTCCTCTGAAACCTTGCCAGAATTGGTTAGTTTTTAACTTTTTGTAATAGCCATTCTGGGTGGTGTGAGCTGGTATCTCATTGTGGTTTTGATTGTGATATTGAGCATTTTTTTCCTATACTTCTTGGCCACATGTGTCTTCTTTTGAAAAGTGTCTGTTCATGTCCTTTGCTCACTTTTTAATAAGGTTGTTTGTTTTTGCTTGTTAATTTGTGTTCAGAGAGGTGTTCATAATAGTCTCTGAAGGTTTTCCATATTTCTGTGGGGTCGGGGGTAATGTTCCCTTTGTCATTTCTGATCGTATTTACTTGGATCTTCTTACTGTCTTCTTACTCATTTTCATTAGTGTAGCAGCCTATCTATCTTATGTATTATTTCAAAGAAGTCCTGGATTCAATCATTTTTCAAATGGGATTTCATGTATCAATTTCATTCAGTTCAGCTCTGATTTTGCTTATTTTTTGTCGTTTGCTAGCTTTGGAATTGGTTTATTCTTGTTTTCTGGTTCCTTTCAGTATGATGTTAGGTTTTTAATTTGAGATGTTTCTAAAATTTTGATGTGAGTTTTAATGCTATAAACTTCTCCTTTTACACTGCTTTAGCTGTGTCCCAGAGATTCTGGTACATTGTAGCTTTGTTCTATTAGTTTCAAAGAATTTCTTGATTTCCACCTTAATTTTATTGTTTACCTAAAGGTTATTCAGAGAAGTTGGTTTAATTTCCATGTAATTGTATGTTTAGTATGATTTCAGGGTTTTTTTTTTAAATTTGCTGAGGATTGTTTTATGGATGAATGTGCAACTGAGCTTAGAATATATACCATGTGCAGATGAGAAGAATGTATCTTCTGTTGTTTGGGGTAGAGAGTTTTGTAGATATCTATTAGTTCCATTAGATCAAATGTCTAGTTCAGGTTCTAGAATATCTGTTAATTTTCTACCTTAATAATCTGTATAATACTGTCAGTGGCGTGTTGAAGTCTCCCAATATTATTGTGTGGTTATCTAAGTGTCTTCAAAGGTCTCTAAGAACTTGCTTTACGAATCTAGGTTGTCCTGTGTTGGGTGCATGCATATTTGGAATAGTTAAGTTTCCCTGTTGAATTGAACCCTTTACAATTATATAATGCCCTTATTTGTCTTCTTTGATTGTTGTTGGTTTCAAGTTGGCTTTGTCTGAAATTCAAAAGACAACCCCTGCTTTTTATGTTTTTCATTTGCTTGGAAGATTTTTCTCCATCACCTTTACTTTGAGCCTGTGGGTGTCATTGCACATAAGACAGATCTTTTGAAGATAGCATAACATTAGGTCATGCTTCGTTATCCAACTTGCGACTCTGTGCCTTCTGATTAGAGTATCTAGCCCATGTATATTAAAGGTTACTGTTGATGTGTGTGGATTTGACACTATCATCATGTCATCAGTGGGTTATTATGCAGACTTGTTTGTGTGGTTGCTTTATAGTGGCAATGGTCTATGTACTGATGTGTGTTTTTGTAGTGATCAGTAACAGTCATTTCTTTTCCATATTTAGCATTTTTTTTCAGGACATCCTGTAAGGCAAGTTTGGTGGTAATGAATTCCCTTAGCATTTGCTTGTCACATAAGCAATAAGAAACAGGGAGAAATCTTATCTCCTTCACTTATAAAGCTTAGTTTGGCATGATATAAGAGTCTTGATTGGAATTCATTTTCTTTATTAATTCTGAATATAGGCTCCCAATCTTGTCTGGCTTCTGTCCTTTGTAGTGTCCTGCCCCTTCTCGCTAGCTGCCTCTAACAATTTATTCTTTTGTATCAACCTTGGAGAATCTGATGACTGTATTTCTTTGGGATAATCATTTGTGTAGTTTCACAGGGGTTCTCTGCATTTTCTGAATTCGAATCTCTAGCAAGGTTAGAGATAATGGATAATATCCTGAAATAAGTTGCTTTTTTCTCCCCCTCTCTCTGGGACGCCAATGAGTCATAATTTCAATCTCTTTACATCCCATATTTCTTGGAGCTTTTCTTCATTTTTTAAAAAAATATTTTTTCTTTACTTTGCCTGGCTAAGTTAGTTAAAAGATCCAGTCTCTGAGCTCTGAGAGTCTTCCCTCAGCTTGGTCTATTCTTCTATTAATACTTGCAATTGCGTTATGAAATTCTCGTATAATGAAATCATATTTTTACTCATGTACCTGAATTTTTACATGGTGTTTCTATTTGTAACTTGTCCAAAATCACCTCATTTGGTTTATATATATTGGATAGGGAATATTTAAATCTACTATACCTTGGAAACTTATCCAATGGTCCATTTTCAGTTCATAAAATAGACAAACATTAAAGAATGTATAAGAAGAATACACTGCTGTAGAAAGATTTAAAAAGTAATGCCATATTTAATTAGTAATTTGAAAAATGAGGTGGCTACATTTATCAATTTGATCAGTAATATTATATATCTTGATGATTGATATTGTGTTTTTACTGACTGAGCAGTGGGTAAATATGGAAACCTCAGGCATATTCTACTTCTAGGCCAAGAGACTTTGAAAAATCTGAGGTAAACAACGAAAGACACTCTTACATTAGTTTATGACTCACCTTTTTTGAACAAATATTCTTATAATGTTTTATTGTCTCTCTAAAATGAAGCCAGTAATCCTGACAGCAGAGTAGACCTTCTTTAGCCAGCCATTTTGTAGAGCAAAAATGTTAAAATTTAAGAAAAGATTGAATACACTGGCAATACTGTGTTCCTATTTCATCATCTTTGACTAATGGGTCAACATTGCTATTTTCCTTTGCAGTAAATTTAATAAACAAACATAAGCATTTGTTAAAGCAAGCTTTAAAAAGATGAAAGAGGTAAAAAGATAAAATTATAGATAAAATGCTAGTCCCCAATGCAAATTCAGATTATCAGAAAGATGGGTACATACATTCCTTGATTTGCTACCACACAGGGTAGTGATACTTAGGCTTTACTAACCAGCTGGGTCATGATTGATGACCTAGGGCTCAGTCTCTTAACCATCTGCCAAACTAAACTTTCCTATATGAGTAAGATATGAATAACAGTTCTACTCAGTCTGTCTGTGTTCTGCTTGTAGTTTCAAAATTGTCTCGTTATGTCCATCTAGATCACGCACTTCACTCCTATAAGTTTTCATATTTTGATAAGGAACAGTTTTATACTATTTCAGAGTTTATGTATTGCATAAGCATGCATTAATTTAAACAAATTTTGTGAATATGTGTGGGAAATTATTATTAGTTCCTTTTTATAGTTGAACAAAATCCACGACACAAATGTTACTCATTTTTATCATTATTCTATTAATTTTGCTACATATATATGGACAGTACTTGACTGTACCTAAATAACAACATTGGCTAAGGTTTAAAATAGAAATATTCCAATTGATCACGTAAGTTTTACTTTCTATGGTTTTGCACTAATTTTAGTGAGAGTAAAGACCAAAAAATTATCCATTTAATATAATTTTGTCACTGTTAACATAGAAATATTTAACTGCCCATGTAAAACTTAGCTCAGCATAATTTTATTTGATATTATGACCTATTGAAAGAATTCATTTTATTAATATATTCAAATCCTGTTACTACTTTGCCATCTTTACCTAAGTAAATGGAAGAAGAATATTGGCAAAGAACAGTATAACTAGAGAGATATACCATTTAAGTGCTCAAATTCAGTATAAAGTAGAGAAGAAAGAAACAAGAACTAGAAAGACAAGATAAATGAAAATAAAATTGGTAATTGAAGCGGAAAAAAATAAAATACAGTACAATTAGCAGATATAAATTCATGCTCTTTTGTCTTTAGCTACTGTGATTTAAAGAGTTCCCTTGACATTTGTCTCAGAAAAAGAGCTATTTTGGGCATTCAAAGTCAGTTAACTGTTCCAGGATACTAACAAAGAACTAAGAGAAAACAATGTTTTGAACATTAGCCATTTTAAGGTCACTAAGCTTACACGCCCCTTTCTTACTTTTGTTTCTTTTATCGGAGTCACATAAATTCGAATAGAAATAATAGCTATGTTCAACAGAGAAAACCGTACACATAAATAAAATATCTATAAATATTTGTCTATAAATATTTGTGGTTTTGGCTGGGGTGGAAAGATGGGAAAAATTGTGAGAGCCCCTTGGGTTCCTTAGGCTTTTGAATATTTTTGTGAGTGTTGGAGAATTCTAATACTTTTAAATAGTACAAAGATGCTTGATGAAAGTGGTTTTCCTCTTGGCAACCCCTCAACAGATCAAGCCTAAAGCAAGGTCAAGCATGGGAACTGGAGGCAAGTAAGGGGAGCTCTGATTGATTAGCTACTTAGCAGTGAATCATGAGACAGTAAAAAGGGAAGTTTCTTTTTTAGCATTCTTCAGAGAAACAGACAAATAATCATTCTCATTAAATATTCTTAATAAATTTATTTTTCATGAATTTTCCCAGATGTTTCATATCTCAAAAAATTTTCCTCACTAGCATAAGATGATTGATATTATTTGCATGAAAAAAGCTACGTGCTATAAAGTATTTTTTAAAAAACTGAAAAAAAATCTATTTGGGTTAAGTAAAATATGAGTGTATATTTTCAAAAATGCACACAGTTGTACATTGGGAAAATATGTAGTTATATGTGAAATTGCACCTGTGAAGATTTAGAACTTTGGTGACAGTGTATGCTCCTAAATTTCTACCTTTCTTAGAAATATAGTACAACATACTCTTAATAAAATATTATTTCTCAATGGTAACATATGATCAAAGTTGAATCTTTGTAATACATTGAAAACTACAATTTATAGTTATACCCTAAAATAGAGTATTACCAATATACACTTGAATGTCTCATACTCAATGATAATAATATTAAATAATATTACATTACCCAATTCTGTGTCTGTCCAAAGAAATTAGAATAACTTTGAACTTTTTTCTCAGTTTCGTTTTCTTCATCACAGAGACAGTACCTTACAATTAGCTTTCAGTTGTAGAGCCTGCAAATTTTTAGAACTCTAACTTGAGAATTAGTGATGAAACAAAAGCATTTAAAAATAAACCCCTTTTTCTTGTATTATTGATAACTATTTTATAATCTGTACTTTGCTCTTACTCTCTGGGGATATAAAGCTATGTGACACAGTCAAAGGGTACTCACAAAACTACTTTATTCTCCATACATTTATAATAATCTATCTTTTACTTTATTATGTAATGGCTTTTATGGGATTTTTTTTTTACTTCAGGGTTTTCAAATTTTATTTAATATACACAATTTCTTAAGAACATTGATATATGTGACAAATTATGAATTCCTTTGTGAAATGAGTTTATAAAATATGCATTTTAAAAAGCTGAACAGATTTCCTAATTCCAGATATCTTAGAGTTTATAGTATAAGCAAGGTGCTCTCCAGGAAAAGATGTAGCATGCTAGTATGTAAATCATTCACTGGAATTTCTTGTGTAGTTCAACCCAGGATCGAGAAGGCTGGTCATAAAGTTTTCAGGCAAGCTATTTGTGGTTATTGTTGTTCCTCACACTCAGCTAATAGAATGAAATCACTTTGTTCTCTGATTATTTTTTGCTCAGAAGAAAACAGTATGTATAAAACAAAATAAGTTCTATAGAAAAATGTAGTAATTAATTGAAGTTAACCAATGCTACAGAGAACTTTACAGCAGCTAGGACAGTTTTTAACAACGCTTCGCAATTGCTCCTTATTTTCTTCAGAGAATTTTTATCTTCTTCAAGAGAATATAAATAATCATGACAAATTGTTTAACAGATTGTGGGTAGAGCAGGAGTGATAGCAGTAAAGATGGAGAAAAGCTGATGATGTTTTGAAGCTTGTTTAACAGCACTGGTAATGATAAAATGTAAGAAGATATAGAGACATAATTATTGATGAAGGATGTTCATTTTCAAAATAATTAGTGGCAAATTATAAAGGTAATTCAGGTTTATGTAAGATGATCTAGAATTTACATTTGTATGTTTTGAACCTGTCAAAAACAATTGATGTTTATAAACATGAAGGTCATCTGAAAGATCAGGACTAGAGAGGTAAATTTGAAAATATCAATATATAGAAAATTGAATAGAAATTGAATTTAAATCCATGGGAGTGGTTATGTCTTACTAGGGGGACAATATATAGAAATAATTTTTTAAAAAGACTTTAGGACCGAGTCCTGAAGATGAAAGATACTCCATGTTGATGGATTGGAATAATTACTCTTGTTAAAATGTCCATAAAACCCAAAGTGGTCTACAGTTTGAATGCAATTCCTATCAAAATTTAAGTGACATTCTTCACAGAAATAGAAAAATCAGTTCTAAAATTCAATGCATAAAATACCATGAATAACAAAAGCACAGAATACAAAAGCATAAAATATCCTGAATAACTAAAGCAGCCTTGAACAAAATGAACAAAAAAATCACATTACATGATTGAAAAACATACTACAAAGCTATGATAGCCAAAACAACATGGTACCAATATAAAAAACAGATACATAGACCAATGAAAGTGATATAAGCGCTCATAAATAATTCATACCCTTACAGCAAACTAAATTCAACAAAGGCAACAAGAATACACAATGGACAAAGGGTAGACTCTTCAATAAGTTGTGTAGCAAAAACTGAATATTCCCATGTAGAAAAATGAAATTAGGCCCTTATCTCAGGCCATATACAATAAACAACTCAAAGTGGATTAGGGACTTAAAATTTACACTTGATACTATGAAACTCCTGGGGAAAAACATAAAGAAAAAAACGCATGATATTGGTCTAAGAATTAAAATTTGGATATGGTTTCAAAAGTACAGGCAACCAAAACAAAAAGAGACAAATTAGATTACATCAAACTATAAAGCTTCCACATATCAAAGGAAACAACTAACAGAATAAAAACACAGCCTACAGAATGGGAGAAAATATTTGTAAACTATATATCTAATTATGGATTACTTTCCGAAATATGTAAAGAACTCAAACAACTTAATATCAAACAAAACAGTATGATTTAAAAATAAACAGAGGAATTGAATATATATTTCTCAAAAGAAAACATACAATTGTCCAAAAGGTACATGGAAAAAGTGCTCAGCATCACCAATTATCAGAGAAATGCAAATTAAAACCATAGTGAACTATCAGCCCACACAAATTAGAATGGCTACTACCAAAAGGATAAAAAAGAATAAGTATTGGAGAGGATGTGGAAAAGAAGGGACCCCTGCACAGTGTTGGTGGAAATGTATATCAGTACAGCCATTATAGAAAATGGCATGGAGTTTCCTCAAAAATTAAAAGTAGAAATACTATATAATGTAGTCATTTCATTACTGTGCAGATATCCAAAGGAAATGAAATCAGTATATGGAAGAAATATCTGCTCTCCCATGTTTATTGCATTATTATTCACAATAGACAACATATGGAATCAGCCTGTGTAACAATCAATAGAGGAACTCACTTAAAAAGTGCTGTATATGTCAAATAGAATACTATTAAGCCACAAAAAAAAAAAAAAAAGAAAATTCTGTCATTGGTGATAAGCAAGATGAACTTGGAGAACATTATGTTAAGTGAAGTAAATCAAGCACAGAAAGACAAATATCACATAATCTCATAGATTGAATTTAAAATAGGTTAGCTCATAGAAGTAGAGACTGAATGATGGTTACCAGGAGCTGGAGTTGTTGGGGTGAGGATATGTTTGTCAAAGTATGCAAAATTTCATTCAGATAGGAGTAAAATATTCAATAGATCTTTTGTACAAGATGATGACTATAATTAGTAATCTATGATATTCTTGAAAAATGCTAAGAGTGGATGCAAAAAAGTTAAAAATTTTCACCAGGAAAATTACTACTGTGTGAAATAATGCATATATTAATTAGCTATATTTAATCATTCTCTAATGTACAATCACATGCCAAATAACAGCCCTTTGGTCCACAATGCATTGCATATTCAATAGTGGTCCCAATCAATTTATAATACCATATGTTTACTGTGTCTTTTCTATGTTTAGATATACAAATACTTAATTGGTATTTAGTACCATAATATGCTGTACAGGTTTTTAGCCTACAATCTATAGGCTATACCATGTAGCCTAGGAGTGTGCTAGGCCGTATCATCTAGGTTTGTGTTAGTATTATACATTCTACGATGTTTTCACAAGGACATTATCACCCAAAGACACATTTCTCAAAAGTTTTCTCATTGCTAAGTGATGCTGACTGCATATATACTTCTAAATATCATGTTGTGCCTGGTAAATATATACAACTCATCTGGCAACATAAATCAATAAGAAGGTAGGTGTATGTGAGAAAAACTGAAGGGTCAAAGACTAGTTGGTTGTTAGTTTCAATAGAAAATAAACTAAAATATATTTGAATTCTGCGGGAAGAAGATGAGAGAAAGAGAGAGAGAGAGAGAGAGAGAGAGATTGCCTCATAGCCCTCTTAGCCTGTAACGATTATCCAAGTCAATTAGTAGAGTATAACCCCAGATCTACACATCCAACTCTTTTCTAAATGTCTATTTCTGTAAAAATACAAAAGATTTTAACATGTTCAAAATGTAACTCACTTTCTGATCCCATTTCCTCATCCCACTGCCCACATATAGTTTTGTATACGTTTTCAGTATACAGGAAAACAGAGATAAGTTCCTCAAACTAATAACAGGTTTCCTGTCTCCTGTCCTACTATTTCCGTCTCTTGTTTTAAAACCAAGCATCAAATACTGATGATACTGTTTCTCAAATATAAAGTATTTTTTATTTTTCTTTTCATATCACCAGCTAATAAATAGTGTAGGTGGGTTTTAATTGAAGGCAGTTTGCCTTGGGCCTGTTTTCTTAACCACTACACCGTAGATGATATAGTATAGTACCCAAACAGAACACTTTTGTGATAAAACAGAGCTATGTTAATATTAAGAAAGAGAAAACAGTGTAGACTGAGATTACCCCAAGCAGATCCATATTCCTGTTTATCATACTTGTAGGGCTAACATCTGGCCATATAAAGTAAAATAAATATCAATCGTTATTTAGTTGTTTGAGTAAAAAAGTAAAACAGATGCATGGTAAAGCCTACTCTGTGGAAGGAAACACTAGCATTTCCCTGAGAAATATCAGCCTCAGAGAAGGCCAAACATTGGTAATAGTTGTGCAAGACTAAGGCCAACCCAATGGATCTGCTATTCTATGCCTGACCAGGTAGGAACTGTTTGATATTTGAAACCCCTCAAATGATTTTAAACTTAAAGAAATTTTAAACAATGTGATTTCAATTTGAAATGATAGCATCTGATCCCCAAACTTAATTTTTATGGTACTACTTAATATTCACTAGTAATTGTATGTGTTTAGTGAGTTCAGTGACTTCTTTTAATTATCTTGAAAGTAATTTGTCTCTTGAAAAGATTTAACATCATGAAGATTTTAAAAATAAGGATATATTACAAGAGTGGTTGCACATTTTGATATAAAATTATAGAAAAATATAGTAAAATATGATTTTTCATATGCAATTTAATATTTCCTAAATATTTTTAATTTGTAAATTACATGAAATATATAGGCTTCAAAATTTACTTTCTAGATCTCAGCCTAAAACTCTACCCCTAGGTGGAGCTCTGGTTTCCTGCAGAGCCAGGAATCGCCTATTACTGTATAATTTGCGGGGGACACTAAGAAGGAGGAAAAATCACCAGGATGAAGGGAGGCATGAAGAAAAGATGATCTAAACTCTAAGGTATTAACATTTTCTTATAGTTATATCACTGCTACATGCACCTGATTATTACAAATGTATCTCTAATATATTTTTCTTCTGTATAAATTTTCTATAAGACTTTTCTCAGTGAGACGGATGATCCAAATATCTTATTAGTGTTTTTTTTTGAAAGCGAAAACATTTATTATATAAAGGGATTCATCCAGTGTTTCTCAGTGTCATCTTTTTGAATCACCATAGACTTTATAATCACACCCAAGATACAGACCCGGGATCATGTAGCCAATAACTCAGAAGTGCACCCTTGACTTGTGTAAGACCATTATTTTCCTCTGGGTCTGGCAAGATGAGCAGAACTCCAAGAACATCTAAAAATGGGAGCACTAGCAATGTGTCAAAATAAGCCCAAAAATAATAAAGTTAAACCTATTTTAGACTTCGATTACTGGCTTTAATGTAAAGGTATTAAGTTTTGTACTCATTGTTTTTATACATGAATTGCTATTTAACATGCTTGATATATTCAGAAGAATCAATTATACTAAATTTGTAATTATAGTTAAAATATTTAAGGGAGTTTAATTAATGAAATTTATTTATTTTTTAAAATTTATTTATTTTACTTTAGGTGCATACTACATCTGGCATTTCTCCCCAAGTTATCCCTCCCCACCCTTCCCTCTCTCCCCACCCCCCACTGTCTCTCCCCTACCCCACCCCAACTGCCCCCAGTTTGTGATGTAACTCTCCCTGAGTCCATGTGTTCTCACTGTTCAACATCCACCTATGAGTGAGAACATATGGTGTTTGGCTTTCTGTTCTTGTGTCAGTTTGCTGAGAATGATGGTTTCCAGATTCATCCAAGTCCCTACAAAGGACACAAACTCATCTTTTTTTTATGGCTGCATAGTATTCCATGGTGTATATGTACCACATTTTCTTTGTCCATTCTATCATTGATGGGCATTTGGGTTGGTTCCAGGTCTTTGCTATTGTACACAGGGCTGCAATGAACATACGTGTGCATGTGTCTTTATAGTAGAACAATTTATAGTTCTTTGGGTATATACCCAGTAATGGCAAAAGATGAAACCATCAAAGACCAGAACATCTCTTCTCCTTCAAGGGATCACAACTCCTCAACAAACCAGGATCACAACTTGACCAAGGAGTGCGACGAATTGACAGAATGAGGCTTCAGAAGGTGGATAATAACAAATTTTTCTGAGCTAAAGAAACACGTTCTAACTCAGTGCAAAGAAACCGAAAACCTTAAAAAAAGGTTAGACAAAATGCTAACTAGAATAACCAGCTTAGAGAAGAACATAAATGACTTGATGGAGTTGAAAAACATAGCACAAGATCTATAGGAAGCAAACACAAGTTTTTATAGCCGAATCGATCAAGTAGAAAAAAGGATATCAGAGATTGAAGATCAACTCAATGAAATAAAAAGACAAGGCACAAAAAGAGAAAAAAGAGTGAAAAGAAATGAACAAAGCCTCCAAGAAATATGGGATTATGTGATAAGACCTAATCTATGCTTGATTGGTGTACCTGATATGATGCGGAGAATGAATCCAAGCTGGAACACACACTACAGGATATTATCCAGGAGAACCTCCCAAGCCTAGCAAGGCAGTCCAAATTTCAAATTCAAGAAATACAGAGAACAATGTAAAGATATTCCTCAAGAAGAACAACACCAAGGCACATAATCGTCAGATTAACCAGGGTTCAAAGGAAGGAAAAAAATGTCAAGAGCAGCCAGAGAGAAAAGTCAGGTCACCCACAGAGGGAAACCAATCAGACTAACAGCAGATCTCTCGGCAGAAATCCTACAAGCCAGAAGACAGTAGGAGCCAATATTCAACATCCTTAAAGAAAAGAACTTTCAACCCAGAATTTCATATCCAGCCAAACTAAGCTTCATAAATGAAGGAGAAATAAAATCATTTATGGACAAGCAATTATTGAGAGATTTTGTCACCACCAGACCTGCCCTACAAGAACTCCTGAAAGAAACACTAAGCACAAAAAGGAACAAGAACCAGACACTGCAAAAGCAAATCAGTTGGCAAAGACCAAAAATGCAATGAAGAAAATGAGTCAACTAACGGGAAAGAAAACCAGCCAGTAACAAAATGGCAGGATCAAGTTCACACATAACAATATTAACATTGAATGTAAATGGCGTAAACGCCCCAATCAAAAGACGCAGACTGGCAAACTGGATAAAACGTCAGAACCCATTGGTGTGCTGTATTGAGGAAACCCATCTCACATGCAAAGACACACATAGACTCAAAATAAAGGGATGGAAGAAGATTTACCAAGAAAAGGGAGAACAAAAAAAAGCAGGGGTTACAATCCTATTCTCTGACAAAATGGACTTCAAACCAACAAAGATCAAAAGAGACAAAGAAGGACACTACTACATAATGGTAAAAGGATCAGTCCAACAGGAAGAGCTAACTATCCTAAATATATACACTTCCAACACAGGAGCACCCAGATACACAAAGCATAAAGCAAGTTCTTAACGACCTAAAATGAGATTTACACTCCCACACAATTATAGTGGGAAACTTCAACACTCCACTGTCAATATTAGACAGATCAACGAGACAGAAAATTAACAAGGCTATCCAGGACTTGAATGCAGAGCTGGACCAAGCAGACCTAATAGACATATACAGAACACTCCACCCCAAATCCACAGAATACACATTTTTCTCAGCACCACATTGCACTTACTCTAAACTTGACCACATCATTGGAAGCAAATCACTCCTCAACAAATGCAAAGGAACAGAAATCATAACAAACAGACTATCAGACCACAGCACAATCAGACTAGAACTCAGGGTCAAGAAACACACTCAAACCCACACAACCACTTGGAAACTGAACAACTTGCTTCTGAGTGTTTATGGAATAAACAATGAAATGAAAGCAGAAATACAGATTTTCTTCAAAACCAATAATGACAAATACACAACATACCAGAATCTCTTGGACATCTTTAAAGCAGTGTCGAGAGGAAAATTTATAGCAATACATATCCACCAGAAAAGAGAAGAAAGATCTAAAATTGACACCGTATCATCAAAATTGAAAGAGCTAGAGGAGCAATATCAAAAAAACTCAAAAGCTAGCAGAAGACAAGAAATAACTAAGATCAGAGCAGAACTGAAGGAGATAGAGACACAAAAAAAACCTTCAAAAAATCAACAAATCCAGGAGCTGGTTTTTTTAAAAGATCAACAAAATAGACAGACTGCTAGCCAGATTAATTTAAAAAAAGGGGAGGGGAAGAATCAAATAGATGCAATACAAAATGATAAAGGGAATATCACCACTGATCCCACAGAAATACAAACTACCATCAGAGATTACTACAAACAGCTCTACTGACATAAACCAGTAAACCAGGAAGAAATGGATAAATTCCTAGACACTTGTACTCTACCAAGACTAAACCAGGAGGAAGTTGAAACCCTGAATAGACCAATAACAAGGGCTGAAGTAGAGGCAGCAATCAGTAGCATATCAACCAAAAAAAGTCCAGGTCCAGACAGGTTCACAGCCGAATTCTACCAGATGTACAAAGAGGAGCTGATTCCATTTCTTCTGAAACTATCAAACAATACAAAAGGAGGGAATCCTCCCCAAATCATTTTATGAGACCAACACCATCCTAATACCAAAACCAGGCAGAGACTCAACTAAAAAAGAAAACTTCAGACCAATATCAATGATGAACATCGACACAAAAATCTTCAATAAAATACTGGCAAACAGATTGCAAGAGCACATTAAGAAGCTTATCCATCGCGACCAAGTAGGCTTCATCCCGGAGATGCAAGGCTGGTTCAACATATGCAAATCTACAAATGTAATCCATCGCATAAACAGAACCAAAGACACAAACCACATAATTATCTCAATAGATGCAGAGAAGGCCTTTGATAAAATTCAACAGCCCTTCATGCTAAAAACTCTCAATAAACTAGGTATTGATGGAACGTATCATAAAATGATAAAAGCTATATATGACAAACCTACAGCAAATATCATACTGAATGGGCAAAAGCTGGAAGAATTCCCTTTTAAATCTGGCCCCAGACATGGATGCTCTCTCACCACTCCTATTCAACATAGTATTGGAAGTTCTAGCCAGAGCAATAAGGCAAGAAAAAGAAATAAAGGGTATTCAATTAGGAAAGGAGGAAGTCAAACTGTCTCTATTTGCCGATGACATGATTGTATATCTAGAAGACCCCATCATCTCAGCCCAAAATCTTCTCAAACTGATAAGAAACTTCAGCAAAGTCTCAGGATACAAAATCAACGTGCAGAAATCACAAGCATTCCCATATTAGTGTTTTTACACTCCTCTACTCTAGAGGAAAATCTATTCTGAAAAACATAACATAGCATTCTAAAAGCTAAATATAATATAAGCAGAAAATTAATAAATACACAAAATGAACATTGAATCTAATATTGAATATTGGATTATGCATGCTATTTCTATTAACATTAAATGGATATATAACCATTTTTGTAGATTTATAATAATATACATATATATAATATTGTAGTAGATATATGTACATGTAGAGGTAAATTAAGCACATATTAAAATTTTTAAAATTACATTTTTATTGAGCACATAAAAATAACAGTGTATAATGACATTCATAATCACTGAATAGACCAAATAAAGCAGCATTGGAATTACCTGGATGAACTTTGAAAGTGCAGAATGCTGACCTCAGATCTACTGGATCAAAATCTGCAAGTGAACAATTACCAGGTCCCTAATATACAATTTAAATGCTTTTCCTCTACTTTTGTTTGAAATATTAGATATGAACAATAAAATTTACCAAAGTTCAGTCTGTTATTTTAATATACAGTTTTTGACCTTTAGTTCAATATCACTACTTCTCTGTCTAAAAATTATTTGTGTTACCATTCTGGTTATATTATTTCTAGTATTTCTGTACGATGTAGTACAAATTACTACTAGCTTTGTGTAATTTGACCACATTTTTTCTAATTTATTATACTAGAATATAAGCTTACTGAAGGCAGGCTTTATTAGTCCTAATAATGTAGTCAACCAGAACAAAATGTTAATAAAAGAATTTAGGAGACTGATCTTGAAAGAATTCTCAATTCTTTACATTTACTGCTACATAAATGCACATACATTTTATATGATGTCTACAGCTTCAACAGTAGGTGAATGTGACCTCCTAAAACTTTTGAGGTTTTCCACACAAAAATTACCGTAGATGAAATAGCAGAGATTGCAAAAAGTGGGGGGATAATTTCTAGCTAATCAGAGGAAAAAATATCATCTATTTGTTCATTTACATTATTCCCTCCTTGCACAACTACTTTTAAATCTACAGTGCCAACCATCTTGCTGGTTATTAAAGATTCAAAGAGACAAGTGTAGGTCCCTGCCATCAAAGGTGCTGCTATCTTATAAGGGAGTGCACCATCTTTAAAATCGATGTGTTCTAAAAATGTATTTGTTGGGAGTGGAGAAATCGGTAATTATGGTATTCTAGAGGTAAAGAAGAAAAAAGAAAAAATAGCATTACAAGAGCACTTTAAATGTTCCTGTGTATTCTGGCCTGTGTTCTGAGCAGTTTGGCACAGTTTGGATAAATTATGTGTATGTACTTCTAGGTAGCTTGTAGCAAAACAATGGCCATTCCTTTGTTCAATTAATATTAATAAAAATACGATAAAAATGTGAACCTTCTTTCTGGTCACACAAGAAAGCATAGCCCATGGTACAAGTCTGTGAAACTGAAAGTGAAGTTTAAGATTTAGCTATGTATCATTTGTTATTCCTCATTTGGAATTGTCCAAATTTCACATTAAGATTATTAAAAAATCAAAGCCTCACACACACACACACACTGAGTGAAAATTAAAGTTAGAAAATTTTGATGTTAGCAAACAGAATTATTGATACACCAAATATGCAGGACCTTGCAAAAGTCTAGTTTACTTTTTAC
Organism: Sapajus apella; assembly: GCF_009761245.1. Classification (NCBI taxonomy): domain Eukaryota; kingdom Metazoa; phylum Chordata; class Mammalia; order Primates; family Cebidae; genus Sapajus; species Sapajus apella. Next base: position 39,540,499 of record NW_022436941.1, read on the forward strand.
ATATTCAAATTACATACTGTTTGTAATACTCAGATATTTATTATTTGAACTTTTAGATGATGGTCCAGGGCAGTGATAAAGGAATCTAGGGATGATCAATGTCAATTTTAGAATTTTAGCATTCCTATGAAACAAACAAAAAAAAGGCTTCCTTTGAAGTTCTACAGGAAGGTTTCCAAAATTAATATCATTGAATTTGGCTGTCAATGCATTTTACAAATTTAGAGTTGGCATCTTGTTAATATTGTTATGGCTTGTGTATTCAAAATACAATCAACATCTTATTATAGTCTGCACATACTAAATTATTCTTTTCATTAAATATAACTCATATCTTAAAATGAAAGAATTGAATACATGAATAATTAAACTACAGAATGATTTCCAACTTAAATTTTTACTACGTATATTTCTAACTCCTTAAGTGTTTATTTTATAGTTTCTCAATATATTTAAATTATATCACAATGAAACATTATATATTAGTAAAGTAATAATGTCATATATCAGTGCATGATGACATCGAGTATATACTTACATATTTCTCATATTTCTAAAGTAAATTTGAAAAAGTAATAAACATTTTAAATTCCTTTGCACTGACAAAAATCTCTCCTTGACAAAACACTAGCCAGAGTTTTCTAAGCTCTTTTCCCAACTAGGCTTCAACCTTGTTCTATAAGGACTTGAACAAAACACTAACAGTTTCTAATAACATAAAGTTATGTTCCTAGGATGACCTTAAACCCCTGAAAGTGCTTGGTTGAAGAAAAAAAGTCAAGACTGCCAAACGAATTTACTGTTTGTTTTAGCCAACATCTGAAGGAAGCTCCTGTCTAGTCTATGTGAGAAGATAGGAGCTTGACTTTCATAAGCACCAATTAGCAAACACTGGCAGTTTCACCTGGACAGATTTTCCTTTCCCTCTTGTAATTTTTCACTTCCTAGAGTCTACTGAGTCTCTGCTCACCCATCATTTTCCCATTTAGACACCCAGGCACCTCTGCACAAAGCAAAGTTCAGTTCACACTGGACTCTGTTCTCAATTATCCTGATTAAAATCTTTCCTTACTACTTTTACTCAGGCTGGCTCTGTTTATCTCAGATAATACACATCATTATTATATCAGTCAGTGTTCAACCAGAGAACAGTAGGAGATATAGTAGAGATTTGGAGCAAGCAATTGGTTTACGCTATCATGGGGGCTGGTTAAGTAGTCTCTGTAAGGCTATTATTGTCTTGGCATCTAATGCTGAAGATTGAAATTCACAGGGGAGGCAATCAGGAAAGAAAGATCAATGAATAGGCTGGAACTTACAAGCAATTGTTCGGACTGAAAAGGATAGAATGAAGTGCATATCCACTATTGTTGCATTTGGCAACAGGTCAAGCTGCAGAAACCAATATCCTCTGCCAGATCCTCACCAAGGAACTAAAAGCACATTAATGTCTTGCCCTATAGTAAGAAATGCTGAAGGAAGATCTAAGGTAAGATAAAGGAATTCCAGACCCAGCTGATGCTTTACGTCAACAAAGTAAAAGGGCAAACACAAGGGGTGTGTGTGTGTGTGTGTGTGTGTGTGTGTGCGTGTGCATACATGCACTGTAAAAATGACTACTACTCTCTTGTGCCCACCAAACCTAGAATCTCTCCTGTGTCCACCCCTAAAATGGCATCACATAAGAAATTGAGCCTGGGAAATGTAGTTCAGCCTAGGCAAACTGACATATTTCAAAGCTGATGCCTTAGTTTTGAAATTTAACGAATTCATTAGAGCTATTGCAACATAATTTTAAAATGAGCTTTTCATTGATTAATGTTCAATCTATGCTTTATGTAGCTTAGACAAGCCTAGCTATAATTCTGTTAACACTCAACATCACCACTGACTTCCATGTTCTGCTACTAGTACAAAAGCAAACAAAACAACAGATAGAAAAAAATAGAAAGACTTGTATTCACCTCTGACATCATTTTTTTCTAAAATTGAGACTGGGAACAAGTTCCCAGTCTCAATGGCAGAAGCAATCATTAAAATATGTTTGATGAGGAGGAAGGCAGCAAATCACACTGCCACGTGAGTACCTGTGCAACAATTTTGCATGTTCTTCACATGTACCCCAAAACCTAAAATGCAATAAAATAAATAAATGGGAAAAAAAAGAAAAATAAGAAATAATAAAGGAAGTTATTCAAGCTAAAAATATATATATATGTTTGAAATTCCAAAATAATCATCTATTTCTAAATATTATTCAATATATTTTTAAATTAAATTTCTTTTTTTTTGATGAAAACTAATTTGTCATTTTTTAATTTTTTTGTATTTAATGTTTTTTATTGCATTTTAGGTTTTGGGTTACATGTGAAGAACATGCAAGATTGTTGCATAGGTACACACATGGCAGTGTGATTTGCTGCCTTCCTCCCCATCGTCTACATCTGGCATCTCTCCCCCTGCTATCTTTCCCCAGCTCCCCACCTCCCACCGTCCCTCCCCTATTTCCCCCCAACTGACCCCAGTGTGTGATGCTCCCCTCCCTGTGTCCACGTGTTCTCATTGTTCAACATCCACCTATGAGTGAGAACATGTGGTATTTGATCTTCTGCTCTTCTGTCAGTTTGCTGAGAATGATGGTTTCCAGGTTCATCCATGTCCCTACACAGGACACAAACTCATCGTTTTTGATGGCTGCATAATATTCCATGGTGTATATGTGCCACATTTTCCCAGTCCAGTCTATCATCGATAGGCATTTGGGTTGGTACCAAGTCTTTGCTATTGTAAACAGTGCTGCAGTGAACATTCGTGTGCATGTGTCCTTATAGTAGAATGATTTATGATCCTTTGGATATATACCCAGTAATGGGATTGCTGGGTCAAATGGAATCTCTATTTCTAGGTCCTTAAGGAATCACCACACTGTCTTCCACAATTGTTGAAGTAATTTACACTCCCACCAACAGTGTAAAATTGTTCCTATTTCTCCACATCCTCTCCAGCATCTGTTGTCTCCAGATTTTTTAAAAATTGCCATTCTAACTGGCGTGAGATGGTTTCTCAATGTAGTTTTGATTTGCATTTCTCTAATGACCAGTGATGATGAGCATTTTTTCATATATTTGTTGGCCTCAGGTATGTCTTCTTTTGTAAAGTGTCTGTTCATATCCTTTGCCCACTTTTGAATGGGCTTGTTTGTTTTTTTCTTGTAAATCTGTTTTTGTTCTTTGTAAATTCTGGATATCAGCCCTTTATCAGATGGGTAAACTGCAAAAATTTTTTCCGATTCTGTTGGTTGCCAATTCACTCTGATGACTGTTTCTTTTGCTGTGCAGAAGCTGTGGAGTTTGATTAGGTCCCATTTGTCTATTTTGGCTTTTGTTGCCAATGCTGTTGGTGTTATGGTCATGAAGTCCTTGCCTATGTCTATGCCCTGAATGGTTTTGCCTAGATTTTCTTCTAGGGTTTTTATGGTGTTAGGTCTTACATTTAAATCTTTAATCCATGGGGAGTTAATTTTAGTGTAAGGTGTCAGGAAGGGGTCCAGTTTCTGCTTTCTGCACATGGCTAGCCAGGTTTCCCAACACCATTTATTGAATAGGGAATCCTTTCCCCATTGCTTGTTTTTGTCTGGTTTGTCAAAGATCAGATGGTTGTAGATATGTTGTGTTGCCTCCGAGACCTCTGTTCTGTTCCATTGGTCTATATCTCTGTTTTGGTACCAGTACCATGCTGTTTTGATTACTGTAGCCTTGTAGTATAGTTTGAAGTCTGGTAGTGTGATGCCTCCTGCTTTGTTCTTTTTGCTTAGATATGACTTGGCTATGTGGGCTCTCTTTTGGTCCCATATGAAGTTTAAGGTGGTTTTTTCCAGTTCTGTGAAGAAGGTCATTGGCAGCTTGATGGGAATAGCATTGAATCTGTAAGTTACTTTGGGCAGTTTAGCCATTTTCACGATATTGATTCTTCCTAACCAGGAACATGGAATGTTTCTCCATCTGTTTGTGTCCTCTCTTATTTTGTTGAGCAGTGGCTTGTAGTTCTCCTTGAAGAGGCCCTTTACGTTCCTTGCTAGTTGTATTCCTATGTATTTTATTCTCTTTGTAGCAATTATGAATGGCAGTTCATTCTTGATTTGGCTCTCTTTAAGTCTGTTATTGGTCTATAGGAATGCTTGTGATTTTTGCACATTGATTTTGTATCCTGAGACTTTGGTGAACTTGCTTATCAGTTTCAGGAGCTTTGGGGCTGAGACGATGGGGTCTTCTAGATATACAATCATGTCGTCTGCAAATAGAGACAATTTGACTTTTTCCTTTCCTATTTGAATGCCCTTTATTTTTTTTTCTTGCCTGATTGCTCTGGCTAGAATTTCCAGTGCTATATTGAATAGGAGTGGTGAGAGCGGGCATCCTTGTCTAGTGCCACATTTCAAAGAAAATGCTTCCAGTTTTTGCCCATTCAGTATGACATTGGCTGTTGGTTTGTCATAAATAGCTTTTATTATTTTGAGATACGTTCCATCAATACCTAGCTTATTGAGGGTTTTTAGCATAAAGGGCTGTTGAATTTTGTCAAAGGCCTTCTCTGCATCAATTGAGATAATCATGTGGTTTTTGTCTTTGGTTCTGTGTATGTGGTGAATTACGTTTATAGACTTGCAAATGTTGAACCAGCCTTGCATCCCCGGGATGAAGCCTACTTGATCATGGTGGATAAGCTTTCTGATGTGCTTTTGCAATCAGCTTGCCAGTATTTTGTTGAAGATTTTTGCATCTATATTCATCATGGATATTGGCCTGAAGTTTTCTTTTCTTGTCGAGTCTCTGCCGGGTTTTGGTTTCAGGGTAATGTTTGTCTCATAAAATGATTTGGGAAGGATTCCCTCTTTTTGGATTATTTGGAATAATTTCAGAAGGAACGGTACCAGCTCCTCTTTGTATGTCTGGTAGAATTCGGCTGTGAACCCATCTGGACCTGAACTTCTTTTGGGTGGTAGGCTGCCTCAACTTCAGACCTTGTTATTGGTCTATTCAGGGTTTCAACTTCTTCCTGGTTTAGTCTTGGGAGGAGACAAGTGTCCAGGAATTTATCCATTTCTTCCAGGTTTACTAGTTTATGTGCATAGAGTTGTTTGTAATAATCTCTGATAATGGTTTGAATTTCTGTGGAATCTGTGGTGATATCCCCTTTATC
>NW_022436941.1:39545707-39553319 GCF_009761245.1 Sapajus apella
TGTATATTCTGTGGATTTGGGGTGGAGAGTTCTGTAAATGTCTATTAGGTTTGCTTGGTCCAGGTCTGAGTTCAAGTCCTGGATATCCTTGTTAATTTTCTGTCTGGTTGATCTGTCTAATATTGACAATGGGGTGTTAAAGTCTCCCACTATTATTGTGTGGTAGCCTAAGTCTCTTTGTAAGTCATTAAGAACTTGCCTTATGTATCTGGGTGCTCCTGTATTGGGTGCGTATATATTTAGGATCGTTAGTTCTTCTTGTTGCATTGATCCTTTTACCATTATGTAATGTCCTATTTTGTCTCTTTTGATCTTTGTTGCTTTAAAGTCTAATTTATCAGAGATGAGAATTTCAACTCCTGCTTTTTTTTGCTCTCCATTTTCTTGGTAAATCTTCCTCCATCCGTTTATTTTGAGCCTTTGTGTATCTTTGCATGTGAGATGGGTTTCCTGGATACAGCACACTGATGGCTTTGGCTTTTTATTCAATTTGCCAGTCTGTGTCTTTTGATTGGGGCATTTAGTCCATTTACATTTAGGGCTAATGTTGTTATGTGTGAATTTGATACTGCAATTTTGGTGCTAGCTGGCTGTTTTGCCCATTAGTTGATGCAGATTCTTCATTGTGTTTGATTCTCTTTACCATTTGGCATGTTTTTGGAGTGGCTGGTACTGGTTGTTCCTTTATATGTGTAGAGCCTCTTTCAGGAGCTCTTGTAAAGCAGGTCTGATGGTGATGAAATCTCTGAGTACTTGCTTGTTCACAAAGGATTTTATTTTTCTTTCTCTTATGAAGATTAGTTTGGCTGGATAGGAGATTCTGGGTTGAAAGTTCTTTTCTTTAAGGATGTTGAATATTGGCCCCCATTCTCTTCTGGCTTGTAGGCTTTCTGCTGAGAGATCTGCTGTGAGTCTGATGAGATTTCCTTTGTGGGTAACCCGACCTTTCTCTCTGGCTGCCCTTAGTTTCTTCTCCTTCATTTCAACCCTGGGGAATCTGACGATTATGTGCCTTGGGGTTGCTCTTCTTGACGAATATCTTTGTGGTGTTCTCTGTATTTCCTGGACTTGAATGTTTGCCTGCCTTGCTAGTTTGGGGAAGTTTTCCTGGATAATATCCTGAAGGGTATTTTCCAGCTTGGATTCATTCTATTCGTCACATTCAGGTACACCTATCAGATGTAGATTAGGTCTTTTCACATAGTCCCACATTTCTTGGAGACTTTGTTCATTCCTTTTTACTCTTTTTTCTCTATTCTTGCCTTCTCATTTTATTTCATTGAGTTGATCTTCGACCTCTGATATCCTTTCTTCTGCTTGGTCAATTCAGCTGTTGAAACTTGTGCATGCTTTGTGAAGTTCTCGTGTTGTGTTTTTCAGCTCCATCGATTCACTTATATTCCTCTCTATGTTGTCCATTCTCATTAGCATTTTGTCAAATCTTTTTTCAAGGTTCTTAGTTTCTTTGCATTTGGTTAGAACATGTTCTTTTAGCTCACTGTAGTTTCTTATTACCCACCTTCTGAGTCTGATTCTGTCATTTCATCACACTCCTTCTCCATCCAGCCTTGTTCCCTTGCTGGTGAGGAGTTGTGATCTCTTTTAGGAGGAGAGGTGTTCTGATTTCGGTTGTTTTTATCCTTTTTGCGCTGGTTTCTTCCCATCTTTGTGGGTTTATCCACCTGTTGTCTTTGTAGTTACTGACTTTCAGATTGGGTCTCTGAGTGTACTTCCAGTTTGTGGATGCTGAAGTTACTTCTTTTTCCTAGCTTTCCTTCTAACAGTCTGGCCCCTCTACTGTAGGACTGCTGAGGTCCACTCCAGGCCCTGCTTGCCAGGGGATCGCCTGCAGCAGCTGCAGAACAGTAAGGCTTGCTACCAGTTTCCTCTTCTGCTATCTTTGTCCTAGTACGATGCCCGCCAAATGTCAGTCTGTTCTCTCCTTTATGAGGTGACTCTTTGGATATACGGGGTTCAGGGAGCTGCTTGAGGAGACAGTCTGTCCTTTATTGGAGCTCAAGTCCTGAGCTGTGAGCTCTCCTGTTCATTCAGAGTTGCCAGGCAGGTATGTTTAGGTCTGCTGCAGCAGAACTCATAAACTCCCCCCCTTTTTTTTTTCCCCAGGTGCTCTGTCCCAGGGAGTTAGGGTTTTATTTATGAGTTTCCATTGTCCTGCTGCCTTTTTTTTTTCTTTCCAGGCTGCCCTGCCCAGCTAGAAGGCAGCCTAGTCACTGTCTGCCTGCAGAGGCTTTGCTGAGCTGCTGTGGGCTCCGCCTAGCTGCCGTGTGATCTTCCCTGCAGTCCTATTTATATGGGTGTAGTTAGAACTGCCTTGGCAATGGTGGTGCACCTCTGTTATGGTGGACTCTCTCTGTAGTGGCAGGTTGCCTCGGCTACGGCAGGTTGCCTCAGCAATGGCAGGCTGCCTCAGCGATGGTCAGACTGCCTCCATAGTGGTGGAGTGTCTCAGTAATGGCAGATGCCCCTCCCCCACAGAGCCGGACTGTCCCGGGTTCAGCTGTGCTTGCTGTGAAACTCTCAACCCAGAACGTTTTCAATTACTGTTTTTTTTTTTTTTTGGGGCGGGGAGTGGGACCAGCTGAACTTGATCACCTGGCTCCCTGACTCAGAATCTTTTTTTGTTGCTGTTGTTGAACGGTTGACTGTCTCCCAGTGTTCCAGTCACCTGTTGAAAAGGCGCCATGATCTCCCATGCCACAACTCACTGAGCCAGCTGAAACAGTAGCTGAGATTCCTGGCAGTTTTTTTGCCTAGGAATCTCCTGGCCTTGCTCGCTATTTCAGATGAATGGGCGACGCTGCCATCTCAGGGCTCCAATCACCAGCTAATAGGGCACCCAGACCAGTGTCTTTTGTATGGATAACCACTGTGCCAGGCTGAAACAGCCACGCCGGCGAAAACAGCCATGCCAGCCAAAATAGCCATGCTGGTGACCCGTGGAGCTCCTCCGCCTGGGAATCTCCTGGTCTGTGGGCAATAAAAATCTGTCTGGAAATGTGGCGTCCACTTACCCTCTGCACTTTCACTGGGAGCTGCAATCCTGAACTGTTCCTAGTCGGCCATCTTCCCCCAATCTCCTTAAATTAAATTTCCAATTTTGAGAAAATTATAGTAACATGCAGTTGTAAGATATCACACAGACAGAGCCTATGAAAACCAGATTACTGACATTGGTACTGTTAAAACACAAAACATTTATGTCACCAGAAGTTTCCCTCATATTGACCTATAATAGCCACACCTACTTTCCTTTAGCCTTACCCCCTCCTTAGTCCTTGGTAACCATTACCTGTCCTCCTTTTCTATACATTTTTCATATCAATAATATTATGTTAATGGAATCATACAGCATGTAACTTTTGGGAAATTAGCTTTATCACTAAGAATAATTTTCTGGAGATTCAGGTAAGTTGTTTTACAAATCAATAATTCCTTTTTATTGATGTGTGGTATTCAGTGGTAGAAATGCAAAACAGTTTAACTATTCATGCATTAAAATACATCTGCATTGTTTCCTGTTCTTAGCTACCATAAACAAGGTTGCTATGTGCATCCTCTATAGGTTTTTGTGTGGAACATATGACTTTTTTATTTTTATTTTTATTTTTTTGTTTTTGAGATGGAGTCTTGCTTTGTCATCAGGCTGGAGTGCATTGGGAAGATTTTGGTTCACTGAAACCTCCACCTCCTGGGTTCAAGTGATTCTCCTTCCTCAGCTTCCTAGTAGCTGGGACTACAGGTGCTCACCACCACACCCAGCTAATTTTTGTATTTTTAGTAGAGACGGGGTTTCATGATGTTGGCCAGGATGGCCTTGATCGCTTGACTTTGTGATATGCCTGCCTGAGCCTCTAGTGCTGTGATTACAGGGGAGAGCCACCGCATCACACCCACATGTCTTTGTTTCTCCTGGATAAATGCTCAAGACTGCAATTGGTGAATTATATGGTAGTTGAATGTTTAGTTTGTCTTAGAAGATACCAAACTGTTCTTCAGAATGATAGTACCATTTTACATTCAAATTCCCACCAACATTTTGTAAATAATCCAGTTTCTCCAAATCCTTGTCCATATTTGTTATTATCAGGTAAAACATTTAGCGATTCTGATAAGTGTTTAGCAATATCTCATCAAGGCTTAAATCTCTAATGGATAATGAAAGTAAAAATATTTTCATTTGCTTACAAAACTCTATATCCACTTCAGTGAAATGTAGGTCTATGTCTTTTGCTCATTTTCTAATAAGATTTTTATTTCCTTACTGTTGAGTTCTGAGAGTTTATTTTTTATATATTCTTTATTTTATATATATTTTTTATATATTCCTTTGTCAATTTAGATATGGATATTAGCTTTAGGATACTTGGAAATATACTCCATCTAGATGGAATTGTTTCTATTTCTATTTTTCTGAAAGTTTTTGTTATGATGGAGTGTGATATTGTAAGAAGCTTTTCCTGTATTGATTAATAGTGATCATGTGGAGATCGATCCAAGATGGCTGTTTAGGAACAGCTCAGGATTGAAGCTCCCAGTGAAAGCGCAGAGGGTGAGTGGACGCCGCATTTTTATTGCCCACAGACTAGGCAATTCCCAGGCGGAGGAGCTCCACTGGTCGCCAGCGCAGCTGTTTCGGCCAGGGGGCTGTGCCGGCCGGCGCCACTGCTTTGCCCCACGTGGCTGCTTTGTCAGCGCCCCGAAGCAGCGGTTCTCTGTACAAAATACACTGTTCTGGGTGCCCTTTTGACTGGCGATTGAAGCCACAGGTAGTCGCCCATTCATCTGATTAAAAAGGGGACTGAGCAGGGAACCAGGACAGTAGATTCCCGGGCAAAAAAAAAGCCCCACGAATCTCAGTGCCACTGTTTAAGCCAGCACAGTGAGTTGTCGCACGGGAAAAAAACACACACCGCGGCACCTCTTCAACAGGAGACTGCAACACCAACTTAAAAAAAAAAAAAAAGGCTCTGAGGCAGGGAGCCAGGTGATCAGGCTCTGCTGGTCCCACCCCCACAAAAGAACAGCAATCAGAAACTCTCTGGATTTAGAGTTTCACAGCAAGCGCAGCTGAACCCAGGACGGTCCAGCTCTGTGGGGGAGGGACGTCCGCCATTACCGAGGCAGCCCCCACTAGGGAGGTAGTCGGCCAATGCTGACGCAGCCCGCCATTGCTGAGGCAGCCCACCGTTGCCAAGGCAACCCGCCACTGCAGAGAGGCTCCGCCTTAACAGAGGCGGGCCACCATCGCCAAAGCAGTTCTAACTACACCCATATAAACAAGACTGCAGGGAAGTTCACTCGGCAGCTGGATGGAGCCAGCTGTCAGCAAAGCCCACTGTCAGCAAAGCCTCTACAGGCCGACAGTGACTAGGCTGCCTCCTTGCTGGGCAGGGCAGCTCTGAAGGAAAAAAAAAAAGAGAAGGCAGCAGCATAACTGAAACTCATAAAGCCCTAAATCCCTGGGACAGAGCACCTGGGAACAAAAAGCAGTTTATGAGTTCTGCTGCAGCAGACCTAAACGTACCTGCCCAGCAGCTCTGAATGAACAACAGAGCTCACAGCTCAGCATTTGAGCTCTTATAAAGAAGAGACCATCTCCTCAAGCAGCTCCCTGACACCTGTATATCCAAAGAGCCACCTCATAAAGGAGAGATCAGATTGACACTTGGCGGGTAGCCTTCTGTGACAAAGATAGCAGAACAAGAAAACTGGTAACAATCCTTACTGTTCAGCAGCTGCTGCAGGTGAACACCAGGCAAGCAGGGCCTGGAGTGGACCTCAGCAGACCCACAACAGAGGGACCAGACTGTCAGAAGGAAAACCAAGAAACAGAAATAACCTCATCATCAACAAACAGAAGGTCCACTCAGAGACCCAATCTGAAAGCCAGCATCTACAAAGTCGACAGGTGTATAAATCCATAAAGATGGGAAGAAACCAGCGCAAAAGGGATGGAAACACCCGAAACCAGAGCACCTCTCCTCCTAAAAGGGATCACAACTCCTCACCAGCAAGGGAACAAGGTTGGATGGAGAAAAAGTGTGATGAAATGACAGAATGAGACTTCAGAAGGTGGGTAGTAAGAAACTTCTATGAACTTAAAGAACATGTTCTAACCAAATACAAAGAAACTAAGAACCTTGAAAAAAGATTTGATGAAATGCTAACGAGAATGGACAAAATAGAAAGGAACATAAGTGAGTTGATGGAGCTGAAAAACGCAACACGAGAACTTCACGAAGCACGCACAAGTATCAACAGCCGAATTGACCAAGCAGATGAAAGGATATCAGAGGTCAAAGATCAACTCAATGAAATAAAACAGGAAGGCAAGAATGGAGAAAAAAGGGTAAAAAGGAATGAACAATGTCTCCAAGAAATGTGGGACTATGTGAAAAGACTTAATCTACGTTTGATAGGTGTACCTGAATGCGACGAAGAGAATGATTCCAAGCTGGAAAATACTCTTCAGGATATTATCCAGGAAAACTTCCCCAACCTAGCAAGGCAGGCAAACATTCAAGTCCAGGAAATACAGAGAACACCACAAAGATATTCGTCAAGAAGAGCAACCCCAAGGCACATAATCGTCAGATTCCCCAGGGTTGAAATGAAGGAGAAGAAACTAAGGGCAGCCAGAGAGAAAGGTCGGGTTACCCACAAAGGAAATCTCATCAGACTCACAGCAGATCTCTCAGCAGAAAGCCTACAAGCCAGAAGAGAATGGGGGCCAATATTCAACATCCTTAAAGAAAAGAACTTTCAACCCAGAATCTCCTATCCAGCCAAACTAATCTTCATAAGAGAAAGAAAAATAAAATCCTTTGTGAACAAGCAAGTACTCAGAGATTTCATCACCATCAGACCTGCTTTACAAGAGCTCCTGAAAGAGGCTCTACACATATAAAGGAACAACCAGTACCAGCCACTCCAAAAACATGCCAAATGGTAAAGAGAATCAAACACAATGAAGAATCTGCATCAACTAATGGGCAAAACAGCCAGCTAGCACCAAAATTGCAGTATCAAATTCACACATAACAACATTAGCCCTAAATGTAAATGGACTAAATGCCCCAATCAAAAGACACAGACTGGCAAATTGAATAAAAAGCCAAAGCCATCAGTGTGCTGTATCCAGGAAACCCATCTCACATGCAAAGATACACAAAGGCTCAAAATAAACGGATGGAGGAAGATTTACCAAGAAAATGGAGAGCAAAAAAAAGCAGGAGTTGAAATTCTCATCTCTGATAAATTAGACTTTAAAGCAACAAAGATCAAAAGAGACAAAATAGGACATTACATAATGGTAAAAGGATCAATGCAACAAGAAGAACTAACGATCCTAAATATATACGCACCCAATACAGGAGCACCCAGATACATAAGGCAAGTTCTTAATGACTTACAAAGAGACTTAGGCTACCACACAATAATAGTGGGAGACTTTAACACCCCATTGTCAATATTAGACAGATCAACCAGACAGAAAATTAACAAGGATATCCAGGACCTGAACTCAGACCTGGAACAAGCAAACCTAATAGACATTTACAGAACTCTCCACCCCAAATCCACAGAATATACA
>NW_022436941.1:39553329-39557092 GCF_009761245.1 Sapajus apella
GATAAAGGGGATATCACCACAGATTCCACAGAAATTCAAACCATTATCAGAGATTATTACAAACAACTCTATGCACATAAACTAGTAAACCTGGAAGAAATGGATAAATTCCTGGACACTTGTCTCCTCCCAAGACTAAACCAGGAAGAAGTTGAAACCCTGAATAGACCAATAACAAGGTCTGAAGTTGAGGCAGCCTACCACCCAAAAGAAGTTCAGGTCCAGATGGGTTCACAGCCGAATTCTACCAGACATACAAAGAGGAGCTGGTACCGTTCCTTCTGAAATTATTCCAAATAATCCAAAAAGAGGGAATCCTTCCCAAATCATTTTATGAGACAAACATTACCCTGAAACCAAAACCCGGCAGAGACTCGACAAGTAAAGAAAACTTCAGGCCAATATCCATGATGAACATAGACGCAAAAATCTTCAATCAAACACTGACAAGCTGATTGCAACAGCACATCAAAAAGCTTATCCACCATGATCAAGTAGGCTTCATCCCGGGGATGCAAGGCTGGTTCAACATTTGCAAGTCTATAAACGTAATTCACCACATACACAGAACCAAAGACAAAAACCACATGATTATCTCAATTGATGCAGAGAAGGCCTTTGACAAAATTCAACAGCCCTTTATGCTAAAAACCCTCAATAAGCTAGGTATTGATGGAACGTATCTCAAAATAATAAAAGCTATTTATGACAAACCAACAGCCAATGTCATACTGAATGGACAAAAACTGGAAGCATTCCCCTTGAAATGTGGCACTAGACAAGGATGCCCTCTCTCACCACTCCTATTCAATGTAGCACTAGAAGTTCTAGCCAGAGCAATCAGGCAAGAAAAAGAAATAAAGGGCATTCAAATAGGAAAGGAGGAAGTCAAATTGTCTCTATTTGCAGATGACATGATTGTATATCTAGAAGACCCCATCGTCTCAGCCCGAAATCTCCTGAAACTGATAAGCAAGTTCAACAAAGTCTCAGGATACAAAAGTAATGTGCAAAAATCATATGCATTCCTAAAAACTAATCACAGACTTAAAGAGAGCCAAATCAAGAACAAACTTCCATTCACAATTGCCACAAAGAGAATAAAATACCTAGGAACACAACTAACAAGGAACGTAAAGGACCTCTTCAAGGAGAACTACAAGCCACTGCTCAACGAACTAAGAGAGGACACAAACAGATGGAGAAACATTCCATGTTCATGGTTAGGAAGAATCAGTATCATGAAAATGGCCATACTGCCCAAAGTAATTTACAGATTCAATGCCATCCCCATCAAGCTGCCAATGACCTTCTTCACAGAACTGGAAAAAATCACCTTAAACTTCATATGGAACCAAAAGAGAGCTCACATAGCCAAGTCAATTCTAAGCAAAAAGAACAAAGTGGGAGGCATCACACTACCAGTCTTCAAACCATATTACAAGGCTACAGTAATCAAAACAGCGTGGCACTGGTACCAAAACATAGATATAGACCAATGGAACAGAACAGAGGTCTCGGAGGCAACACAACATATCTACAACCATCTGATCTTTGACAAACCAGACAAAAACAAGCAATGGGGAAAGGATTCCCTATTCAATAAATGGTGTTGGGAAACCTGGCTAGCCATGTGCAGAAAGCAGAAACTGGACCCCTTCCTGACACCTTACACTAAAATTAACTCCCCATGGATTAAAGATTTAAATGTAAGACCTAACACCATAAAAACCCTAGAAGAAAATCTAGGCAAAACCATTCAGGACATAGGTGTAGGCAAGGACTTCATGATCAAAACACCAAAAGCATTGACAACAAAAGCCATAATAGACAAATGGGACCTAATCAAACTCCACAGCTTCTGCACAGCAAAAGAAACAGTCATTAGAGCGAATCGGCAACCAACAGAATGGGAAAAAATGTTTGCAGTTTACCCATCTGACAAAGGGCTGATATCCAGAATCTACAAAGAACTAAAACAAATTTACAAGAAAAAAACAACTGCATGTACCCCAAAACCTAAAATGCAATAAAATAAATAAATGGGAAAAAAAAAGTGGATGAAGAATATGAACAGACACTTTTCAAAAGAAGACATTTATGCAGCCAACAAACATATGAAAAAATGCTCGTCATCACTGGTCATCAGAGAAATTGAAATCAAAACTACATTGAGATACCATCTCACTCCGGTTAGAATGGCGATGATTAAAAAATCTGGAGACAACAGATGCTGGAGAGGATGTGGAGAAATAGGAACACTTTTACACTGTTGGTGGGAGTGTAAATTAGTACAACAATTGTGGAAGACAGTGTGGCAATTCCTCAAGGACCTAGAAATAGAAATTCCATTTGACCCAGCAATCCCATTACTGGGTATATATCCAAAGGATTACAAATCGTTCTACTGTAAGGACATGTGCACACGAATGTTGATTGCAGCACTGTTTACAATAGCAAAGACCTGGAAACAACCCAAATGCCCATCGATGATAGACTGGATCGGGAAAATGTGGCACATATACACCATGAAATATTATGCAGCCATAAAACACGATGAGTTTGTGTCCTTTGTAGGGACATGGATGAACCTGGAAACCATCATTCTCAGCAAACTGACAGAAGAGCAGAAGATCAAATACCACATGTTCTCACTCATAGGTGGATGTTGAACAATGAGAACACGTGGACACAGGGAGGGGAGCATCACACACTGGGGTCAGTTGGGGGGAAATAGGGGAGGGACGGTGGGAGGTGGGGAGCTGGGGAAAGATAGCAGGGGGAGAGATGCCAGATGTAGACGATGGGGAGGAAGGCAGCAAATCACACTGCCATGTGTGTACCTATGCAACAATCTTGCATGTTCTTCACATGTACCCCAAAACCTGAAATGCAGTAAAATAAATAAATGGGGGAAAAAATAGTGATCATGTGTTTTTTTTCTTCTTGGACTTGATAATATGGTGGATTAAGTTTCAAACATGTACTAGACTTGCATCCCTGTGGAAAAAAACCTTAATCATGGTATACAAATATTTTGTATACTTCATGAGCATATAATATACCTCATGAGTATATAATATCATTATATATTATCTTCTTTCTCTGTCGATTTTCATTGATCTGAAATCTACTTTTGTTCTCACAGTAATACAGCCATTTCTGTTTTATCTTCATTCATATTTGTCTGCTTCTCTATTACTTGACTTTTTACCTGACTACATAATTATTTTTGAATGTGTTTCTTTATACACAGCATAGAGTTTGGTTTCATATTTTTTACTCTATTGTGCAAAAATAAATCTTTAAATTTGTGTATTTAGGTTATTTATATTTTTTAATATGTTAAGGGTTTAATCTGCCATTTTATTTTTGTTTTTGCCTGTAAGTTGTTTTTAGTTTTTGTTTGCATTTTTCCTCTCTTCTTGTGAATTATGTGAACATATTTTAAAATTCCATTTTGGTTTCTCTATGCTGTTACTGCATGTATATTTGCATAACTTCTTAAATGGTTGCTCTAGAAATTACATTGTATAGACCTTTATACAATTATATTATACATACATTTCACTGGCATAGTTATTTTATGTTTAAATAAAATATTAAAAATTAATCTTTTATGTCCTTTTACTATCTTCTTTTGCTGTTTACATTAGATAACATTTTTAGGCATTATGTTAAGATATGTCTGTTCACAATTAATGATCTTAGTTTCACTACATCTCAGAATGTCTTAATTTCTCTTTAATTCCAGGCAGATTTC
>NW_022436941.1:39557102-39568072 GCF_009761245.1 Sapajus apella
TCTTTCTTTCTTTCTTTCTTTCTTTCTTTCTTTCTTTCTTTCTTTCTCTCTCTCTCTCTTTCTTTCTTTCTTTCCTTCTTTCTGCATACAAAATCTTAGGTTGGTAGTTCTTTTCTTTCAGCACTTGTAAAATATTGTGTCTCTACTGAAAATGCCAAAATTATGTGGTTGTGGTGGCGTGCCTGTAATCCCAGCTACTCTGGAGGCTGAGGCAGGAGAATTGCTTGAACTGGGGAGGCGGAGGGCAAGATCATGCCACTGCACTCCAGCCTGGCACCTGGTGACGGAGCAAGAGTCTGTCTCAAAATAATAATAATAATAATAATAAATAAATAAATTTCTGGAAATGTGAGTTAAAATATATATTGAGATTTTATGTTTATTAAGCCTTATCTGTTAAAACAATTGATCAGCTCAGAGTATGTTGTTGTTTTTGATCGTTGGTAAAATTTGTCTTCTTCATCTTTAGTTTTCCTGAGTTATTCCTCATCTTCCTAGAAACTCCCAGATGAAAACCTGGTCACCATAAGCCATGGGTGTACAGACCACTCTAGACATGCATGTAGGTCACAACTTTGGAGGCAGCTGTTTAGGGGAGCTATTTTCACCACCTCTTAAATCAATCTTCCTACTCCAAAGCAGTTTCTGTTAAACTTTGCACAATAATCTCTTTGGAAAAATGACACACATTATTTTCTTCCATACATTATTTGAGAAATAGAATGAAAGGGGTGAAGAAATGCACTAGAAATACAATCACAGTGATTGGGTGCTGTGGTTCACGCCTTTAATCCCAGCACTTTGGGAGGCCTAGGTGTGTGAACCAATTGAGCCCAGGAGTTTGAGACCAGCCTGGCCAACATGGTGAAAGCCTGTCTCTACTAAAAATACAAAAATTAGCTGGACATAATGGTGGGCACCTGTAATCCCAGCTACTCAGGAGGCTGAGGCATGAGAATCACTTGAACCTGAAGAGGTTGCAGTGAGCTGAGATCCTGTCACTGCATTCCAGTGCAATACTCTTGTCTCAGAAACAAAAAACAAAAAAAGAAAAAAGAATAGAAATATAATCACAGTAAGTGAATGATATATTTTTAATAAATTACTATTTGATAAAGTAGATGACTGAAGAGCCTGCATTCTCTAAAAGCCTGCCATAATTTGAAGAAATTGTCAAAAATGCCAATATTAAAAGTGTTAGGGAAAAGGTTGAAATTAAAATTATTTTAATTAAAATTATGCCCTATTTATTTATTTTATTATCTTCCACCTAAACTTGTAAATTTTATGGATTACTTAAGAACTCAGTATTTTCAAAATTACTTTGTTCTAAAATCACCCCATAACAATTCTTTGCATTGTAGATAGTACATTCATATTTACTTTCAATGATGTTGAATTCGTTTTTAAGTTGTCATCTTATTTTCATTTATTTGGTTTGTCAAAGAAAGACAAATGATTAAAAGAAAAAGTAAAGCTTTCTATAAATTATAATACATTTGTATTAAAATCAATTTAAAACAATTTACTCACCCAGGTGTGCTTTCAAACTCAACAGAAAAAGTGAAGGAAAATGTAGATTATATAAATAGAGAAAAGTATTTTTTCTAAGGAAAAGATTTGTTAAAATTAAGGAAAATCTTGACATTTTTCAAATAGCACATTTACAAATAAACTGAATATTTAAACTAATTTCATTTTAATTTAGTCAGCATTGCACCTATGCCTTGATTAGCTTCTAACTAAAATGAAATAATTTTTCTAAAACTATTCTGATTTCCATGAATTCTGTGCAGATTCATTTCAATTGTTATATCCAAGATGAATATGGTTTACTTTCTAGCAACACAAGCCATTTGTGGACACATTTACAAAACTCTGTTTACTTACTAAAGTACATTTCTCTGCTTACATATTTAGTTTATTTATTACCTGTCATAATAATATCTTGGAACTCATGAAAATCACACATCTGTTTTGCATTTTTATTGTTATTTACTGTATATCCTAAATGTTAGAAGGTTGAGCAAAATATGTAGGACAAACAAAAATAATTAATTTTTAAAGAAAGCAAGGTATTAAAATAAGGCATCATTTCAATTATCATGTCATTATAATAACCCCTCCTCTCTACTGGTCACAATTTACTTACTGCTGTTACTTGTTGCAGATATTTCATACATATTCCACAATTTTATCCTTACAATAATATGGCATAATAAGCATTTTCTAAACATTTTAAGTTAAGGAAATTGAGGTTCAACAAGTTCAAATGGGAAGTGTGTAGTAAATCAAAAACGTAATTCTAGGTTTCTCTGACTCTATATACACACACAGATCCATATACATACACACACATACCAGATAATGCATTATTTGTATCATATAGACAATCTATGCCATTTAGCATTCAGCTCAAGAAACAAATTACTCCAGGTGTTTCAATAGGAAGTAATTTAGGAAAAATAATTAAATCTTACAAGATCACTGGACATACTAGAAAAATAAATGGCATTTAGATTTAGTAGCAATATTCTTGCAAATTAGCATAAGGAAATTGCTGCTGATATCATCATTATTATTACAACCATCACAACTTCTACACACTCATAGAGTTGGTGACTAGACTCTGAAAATGGAAACCAACCACTGTCAATGGTCATATCTGACTTTGCTTGTCAGTTTACACTTCCAGCTCTAACAGAATTAATCTCACTGGCAGAAACTAAGTGACAATCAGAACCTAGAAAATAATTTTTTTTTTTTTTGAGACGGAGTTTCGCTCTTGTTACCCAGGCTGGAGTGCAATGGCGCGATCTCGGCTCACCGCAACCTCCGCCTCCTGGGTTCAGGCAATTCTCCTGCCTCAGCCTCCTGAGCAGCTGGGACTACAGGCACGCGCCACCATGCCCAGCTAATTTTTTGTATTTTTAGTAGAGACGGGGTTTCACCATGTTGACCAGGATGGTCTCGATCTCTTGACCTCGTGATCCACCCGCCTCGGCCTCCCAAAGTGCTGGGATTACAGGCTTGAGCCACCGCGCCTGGCGAAAATAATTTGAGAAATAAAATTTCTAGCTTTGTGTACTGGATGATATCTAGGAAAACAGAAGTAGATGAGGATGCTGAATGATAATGGTCCTTATTAAGTACAACACACTACATGTCTTCTTAGGTGACTTTCACAGTCTCAGAGGAAAGTGAACACAGGTGAATTCTGGTAGCTACTGGGTATTCAATTTATTGTGTTGGAATAAATGGTTTAAAATTTAACATTTGTGCTATACAACATAGAGAGACTAACACATACACTGTGTGTTGCTTTCAAGTTTTTTTTAATGTATATTTTATTGTGTTTCAGGTTTTGGAGTACATGTGAAGAATATGCAAGATTGTTGCATAGGCACATACATGTCAATGCGGTTTGCTGCCTTCCTCCCCATCACCTGTATCTGGCATTTCTCCCCATGTTATCCCTCCACAACACCCCATCCCCCACTCTTCCTCCCCTAATTCCCCCCCAACAGACCCCAGTGTGTGATGCTCCCCTTCCTGTGTCCATGTGCTCTCATTGTTCAACATCTGCCTATGAGTGAGAACATGCAGTGTTTGATTTTCTGTTCTTGTGTCAGTTTACTGAGAATGATGGTTTCCAGGTTCATCCATGTCCCTACAAAGGACACAAACTCATTGTTTTTTATGGCTGCATAATATTTCATGGTGTATATGTGCCACATTTTCCCTGTCCAGTCTATCATCGGTGGACATCTGGGTTGGTTCCAAGTCTTTGCTATTGTAAACAGTGATGCAATGAACATTCGTGTGCATGTGTCCGTATACTAGAAAGATTTATAATCCTTTGGATATATACCCAGTAATGGGATTGCTGGGTCAAATGGAATTTCTATTTCTAGGTCCTTGGGGAATCGCCACACTGTCTTCCACAATGGTTGAACTAATTTACACTCCCATCAACAGTGTAAAATTGTTCCTACTTCTCCACATCCTCTCCAGCATCTGTTGTCTCCAGCATCTGTTGTCTCCAGATATTTTAATGATCGCCATTCTAACTGGCGTGAGATGGTATCTCAATGTAGTTTGATTTGCATTTCTCTAATCACCAGTGATGATAGCATTTTTTCATATGTTTGTTGGCCTCATATATGTCTTCTTTTGTAAAGTGTCTGTTCATATCTTTTGCCCACTTTTTGATGGGATTTGTTGGGAAAAACAGCGAAGTAGAAAGGACTCACAGAGTGCCTACATAAATTGGTTATGAGTAACATAAACAAGGAACAACAAACTGTGGAAGGCTGCAGGGTGGCTCTGAGGAGGAAGGCCTCTCCATGCCTCATGTTCCAGTGCAGGGTGATCTAGCCTCTGTTATCATAGATATTTTGCTCAAGGATGTAAAACCCCTTCGTAGCACTGTGACGTAGCCAGACTTGTAAACTCCTTGTAAGGCCTGAGTTTCATCAGCTGTACATAGATAATAAGCTAAAAATAACAACATGTTCTTGTTTTGTGAGACTCCCAAACTGCCACTGTTATCAATCCTTAGGATAACACACCAGCTCTGGCTCGCTGATTCACTCCACCATCACTCCACCCCTACCCTATAGATCAAGGTGATTGTAATCAATAATTAGTGTAAATGATCAGAGCTTGGGGCCTTCACTGTTTCCTCCAAAGTAATAAGTGATGGCCCCCTGATCTCACTGTCTCTCTTAATCTGTCTTTTTTTCATTCCTTTGTCACCACAAAACTCGGGTGATGTAGGGCTAGGTCCCTACTTTCTGGTGCCCAACATGGGGCTAATGGATCCCTGCATTCTGGAACCCACTGTGTGGGACTCATGAATTTCCTACAGGGGTTGCTGGGTTTTATTCTTGTATATTTGTTTTAGTCTTTTGTAGATTCTGGATATTAGCCCCTTGTCTGATGGGTAGCTTGCAAAAAAATTTTTCCTATTCTGTTGGTTGCCGACTTACTCTCATGATAGCTACTTTTGCTGTGCATGAGCTCTTAAGTTTCATTAGATCTCATTTGTCTATTTTGGCTTTTGTTGCCAGTGCTTTTACTGTTTTAGTTATGAAGTCCTTGCCTATGCCTATGTCCTGAATGGCATTGCCTACCTTTTCTTCTAGGGTTTTTATGGTGTTAGGTCTTATGTTTAAATCTTTAACCCATCTGGAGTTATAGATTGCAGTTCTCATGTTCCTCTCTCAGTTGCATAAGGCAGTTTCTTTTTCTGATTTTAAAATTGCATTTTTTTGGTTTTATTTGTTTGTTTGTTTGTTTTTCCTTAGGATTGTCTTGACTATGCAGGCTCTTTTTTGGTTCCATACGAAGTTTAAGGTGGTTCTTTCAAATTCAATGAAGAAAGTCCGTGGTAACTTCATGGGGATAGTATGGAATCTATAAATTACTTTGGGCTGTATGGCCATTTTCAGAATATTCTTTCTTCCTGACCATGAGCATGGAATTATTGTCCCATCTGTTTGTATTCTCTCTTATTTCCTAGAGCAGTGAGTTGTAGTTCTCCTTAAAGAAGTCCTCCACATCCTTTGTTAGTTGTATTCCTAGGTATCTTATTCCTTCTAGCAATTGTGAATGGGAGTTCACTCATGATTTGGCTCTCTGTTTGTCTGTTATTGGTGTTTAGGAATGTTTGTGATTTCTGCATATTGATTTTGTATCCTGTGATTTGCTGAAGTTGCTTATCAGCTTAAGGAGATTTTGGGCTGAGATGATGGGGCCTTCTAAATATACAATCATGTTGTCTGCAAATAGATACAATTTGACTTCCTTTATTCCTAATTGAATACCCTTTATTTCTTTTTCTTGCCTAATTGACCTGACTTCAAACTATACTATAAGGCTACAGTAATCAAAACAGCATGGTACTGGTACCAAAACAGAGTTAGAGACCAATGGCACAGAACAGAGGCCTCAGACGTAATGCCACACATCTACAACAATTTGATCTCTGACAAACCTGACAAAGACAAGCAATGGGGAAAGGATTCCCTATTTAATAAATTGTGTTTTGAAAGCCGACTAGCCATATGCAGAAAGCTAAAACTGGATCCCTTCCTTACACCTTACACAAAAATTAACCCCAGATTGAAGATTCAAACATAAGACCTAATAACTTAGAAACCATGGAAGAAAACATAGGCAATACCTTTCAGGACATAGGTATAGGCAAGGACTTCATGACTAAAACACCAAAAGCAACAGCAGCAAAAACCAAAATAGACAAATGGGATCTAATGAAGCTTAAGAGCTTCTGCACAGCAAAACAAACTATCATTAGCGTGAATTAGCAACCAACAGAATGGGAAAAAACTTCACAATATACCCATCTGAAAATGGCTAATATCCAGAATCTACAAAGAACTAAAATGGATTTACAAGAAAAAAAAAAAAAACCATTCAAAAGTGGGCAAAGGATATGAACAGACACTTTCAAAAGAAGACATTTATGCAGCCAGCAAACATGAAAAAAAGCTCGTCATCACTGGTCATTAGAGAAATGCAAATCAAAAAAACATTGAGACTCCATCTCACTCTAGTTAGAATGGCCATCATTAAAAATCAGGAGACAACCGATGCTGGAGAGGATGTGGAGAAAGAGGAACAGTTTTACACTGTTGGTGCGAGGGTAAATTATTTCAATCATTGTGGAAGACAGTGTGGTGATTCCTCAAGGATCTAGAAATAGAAATTCCATTTGACCCAGCAATCCCATTACAGGGTATATACCCAAAGGATTATAAATTGTTCTGTGATAAAGACACTTGCACATGTATGTTCATTTTGGCACTGTTTACAATAGCAAAGACTTGGAAGCAACTAAATGCCCATCAATGGTAAACTGGATAAAGAAAATGTGGCACATATACACCATAGAATACTATGCAGTCATAAAAAAATGGATGAGTTCATGTCCTTTGCAGGGACATGGATGAATCTGAAAACCATCGTTTTCAGTAAACTGACACAAGAACAGAAAACAAAACACCACATGTTCTCATTCATGAGTGAGTGTTGAACAATGAGAGCACATGGACACAGGGAGGGGAACATCCCACACTGGGGCCGGTCAGGGGGTGGGGGGACTAAGAAAGGGTAGCATGGGCTGGGGGGATTGGGGAGGGCTAACATTAGGAGAAATACCTAATGTAGATGATGAGGGGATGAATGCAACAAGCCACCATGGCACATGTATACCTATATAACAAACCTGTACATTCTGAATATGTACCCCAGAACTTAAAGTATAATAAAAATAAATAGCAGATACACCTGAAACACTTTAGCTTCCAGGAAGCTAGAGTTTCATACTGAGACTTTTTTAATACTCTTCTGGACATGTAAGTAAAACAAGGTTGCACGATAGGGCTAAATAACAACAAGTATGAAAACATAAAACAAACTAGATACAAAACAATTCATTTATATTTCACCAAAAAATATGCTGACAAGACAGTGCAAGTTGACTTTGATACAGGAATATATTAATAACAATTCACTTATTTTTCACCAGAAATATGCTGAAAAGATAGTGCAAGTTTTCTTTGATACAAGAATATATTAATCTTTTGATAGTACATTTGTGGCAATGTTAATCTCCTAATGTTGATAATGTTCTACAATTATGCAGGTGTTACACAATGGAAGCTCGGTGAAGGTGTGTAGTATTCTGTGATTTTTTTGCAACTTCTTATTTGTGTATAATTACCGAAAAATAAATAGTGAAGTAAGAGCAGTCTGTCACTAAGCTGTCTATTCTCTTTCAGTCCTTTGTAAAACATGAGAAAATCTGCCTGTTCTGAAAGTCTGACAAAGTCATATCTTTAGACTTAATTTTAAAGAAGGCATGTTTTGCAGAAGCTCCTGTTAGTCTTGCCCACCATGTTTTTAATACTTCAGAATGGTATGAAGTAGAGAAAAGAAAAATACGTCCAGAAAACTCCTATATGGTAAGCAAACGACTTATCAAATATCAAATTATAGCAACAATATCTCTTTGTCTGTTTTCTTCAGTAATTACTTTGTCTTTAACCAATTAACTCTATTTTTGTCTTTAACCAATTAACTCTATTTTTTTTTTTTTTTTTGAGATGTAGTTTCACTCTTGTTGCCCAGGCTGGAGTACAATGGTGTGATCTCGGCTCACAGCAACCTCTGCCTCTACGATTCAAGAGAATCTCCTGGCTCAGCCTCCCTAGTAACTGTGATTACAGCTGTTTCTTTGTAATTTTAGTAGAGACAGATTTTCACAATGTTGGCCAGGCTGGTCTTGAATTCCCGACCTCAGGTGATCCGCCTGCCTCAGTCTCTCAAAGTGCTGGGATTACAGGTATGAGCCACCGTGCCTGGCTTAATCATGTAACTCTTATATGCACATGTGGGTTTTAAATTTAGGATAAAAGAGAGTAACTGGTAAATATAAATCATTTATTTTAAAATCCAATTCTTCTAACTTAAAATATTAGAGCCCATTTTTAACAATTTTGCTACAGTTCCAATAAAGCTCCTTAATTATGAAGGAAAATTAATCTCTTTTTCACACACACTTGCACACATACACAGAAACACAGAAACACACGTACACAATACCATCTAAAGGGCTTTTTGTGGCATTTTGAAAATGTGTTAAATAACATTTTCTACATATTTGCCAACAACAGTTCCTAAACAATATCTGGTGTGGCTATATGTTAAAATTTTGTACTTTTGCTGTATACTACACTTTGGAAATAGGGAAGAGAATGAGAATGACTATTCTCTCCTTAAATCTATCCTGTGGCTTTGGAACTTCTGATTTTTAATGTGTTCACTGAGGTTAGCCAGCCCTAGTTGTCATAAATCACATGTATATTTATGTTCAGTTGTTAAATGGTCCCTTTGAGTTAATACTACGTCCAAATAAGCCTCCAATATTGTCTATATAGAGGCCAAGAGACAGAACAGTTCTCAATTTTGATTATAAATTAAAAATTTTTAAGTTCCATTAAGTGCAAAATTTGTCTCATTATATGTAAAATAAATAATACCATGAGTCTGCCTTTTATTTATTCTAATTATAGTAAGCTTACTATCTACACTAATATCTATGTGAATTAAATAAAATGTTAACCTTGTGGGAAAAAATTAATATTAAAGTTAATTTTTTTTGATAATGTAATGGAGTGCTCACTCAAATAAAGATTATTTTCACAGAATGTTTTAATGAACAACAATGAACATGTATGTGGAGATACGTTGTTTCACATGTGAGGCAGTTCTAAACAAATGTTGATGACCTAAACACATGAGATTTAAAAGTGATTGTTTTTATATCAAAGTTTATTTTCTCAATTTATAGCATATATATGTTAAATAAGTTCTTTTGTACTATTTTTGTTTTAATTTAATAACCTAATATTATTTTTTTAATTCTAGCTCGACAAATGATGTGTATGGTTGAAATTTTTATTTTAACTTCTACAGTCTAACATTTATTTTTTACTGTAGAGGGTTAAGTTACAAACGCAATCAAACCAGGAGTAATCACAGAAGAATCAGAGAAGGCAGACCTACCACAATGGCTAATAAAGCAAATTCCAGATTCAATGGCATAATACATTAGAATGTGGTGCTTGATTACTAATTATAGTAAGCTCACTGTATTCTTTAAAATATTACCTTTCTTCTACCAAAGGCATGCCTACATAAAAAATATTGACTAACATATATTAATACCTTTTTAGTTTTAATACTAATTACTGGTGAGTTTTTTATACAATTGCTTAATTTTCTTCAATGTCAGTTTCTTGAGCTATGAAAGAACCATACGGGCTGAGATGGCACCTAAAGTACAAGGCAAAGTCCTCTTTACATTTTCTTCCATATTTCTCAAACAGAATGAGTTTCTCCCCATAATCACCACAGTTGGGAATGTGCTGAGTCTCACCTGAGGCCAGCAAGTCTAAGTACCACCTAAAGCTCTGGATATATTACCTGGATATTGCCACTGGTTATTCAAGGTTGAAGTGCTCTTTAGTCAGCAGGAGATGAATCAATCTCCTCAGAATTGGATTCTTCCCTTCAAGACAGCAGGTTCCCTCTGGCCTAGGATGTGTCTAGAAATGTCTCAGGAGCTAGGATTTTGAAGTGGGACCTCACAACTCTGACTGGTACCCTATCTTACTGTGGCTGAGTTGATATCCAAGATGCAATGCAAAAGTTTTCTTTACTCTTTCTTCTCCTTTACTCAAGCAGAGAGAAAGGGTTTCTTTCAGAGCCATGAGATGTATAGCCTGGAGTTGGGGAAGGTTGATTCGAGCACTCCGTTACTCCCCTCCACCCAAGGCTGGTGTCTCAGGAGGTCACATGCCCCCAAACTCCACTGGCTCTGAGCCCAGTTCAACACTAGGACTTGCCTAGGTGTTACAGTCCTTGTGGCCTAGACACTCTTTCAAATTTATTTGGGGCATCAGAACACTTTAGTTTTCAGTGGCAAGGCTTATGGGAACTCAAGTTCCAACTACTGGATCGGGCACTTTCTTTTTTCCTAGGGCTGTTTAAATACTCCCTCCATCGTGGTCATCAGCTGAGTGGAGCCTGGTTTTACTCTCTTCTGTGACAGGGCAGTGCTGAGTTCAATGCACCATCTCGCAATTGCTTCACTCTTTCTCTCCCAAGTGCACAGATTGTCTCTGCATGTCATGCAGCCCTTGCCAGGGTATGGGGAAGGGGTGCTGTCAGTGATTCAAGACTGTCTTTCCTACCCTCTTCAGTGCTTCTTTCAGCAATATAAAGTTAAACCAGGTACTGTGAGTCCTCACCTGATTTTTGGTTCTTATGAAGGTGTTTCTTCTGTGTAGTTAGTCACAGTGTTGGTGTCCTTGCAGGGTAGATGATCAGTGGAGACTTCTATTTGGCTATCTTGTTCTGCCCCTCTCCCTTAACTACACACA
>NW_022436941.1:39568082-39677276 GCF_009761245.1 Sapajus apella
ACACACACACACACACACACACACACACACACACACACACACACGTAAGATGATACATTGGCATTGTAAAATTGTAAGGTTGTAACATGATACATTTGTTTTTTGTGAAAAAAAAGGTCTCTGGGTATTTAGACTTTCTTTCTGGAAAGTCTAAAAATAATTCATTTATTTGGTTATTTAGTTTGTCAGCAGAATACAGTTCTGTAATTACAGGACTGAGGTCCTTGTTTTCTTGTCTGCTGTCAGCAAGGTTTTGGATGCTACAACCATTCCTTACCTTATACTCTCCCTCTTTCATCTTCAAACCCAGAAACAATGTGTTAAGTCCTTCTCAGGCTTCACATTTCTGTTCCATCTGTTTCCACCAATACACCTCTCTGACCAACTATTCCACCTCCTTCTTTTGCTTGTAAGGGCTTTATGATTACATTAAACCCACCAGAATCACCCAGGATAATCTTCTTATTTCAAGATTGTTAGATTAGGAAACTCATTTATGTCTGCTACTTTAATTTTTTTTGTTTTGAAGGTAACATATTCACAGACATAACACAAGAAGGCGGAAATCCTGGTGATCAAAATCCTGCCTACCACGCCCTGCTTACCATCACCACTAGTGATTCCCTGTGCTTTCTACTGCTGAATCTCTGGCTCCTATGGTTAGTAGTGTCATTTCCCAGAGGGAAAACATTGTAAACAGAGGACACAGCAAGATTCTCATAAAGCTTGAGCTATGTTGATTACTTCAGGATCCTATGTATACAGACCAGCAGGCAAGAAAAGAAGCCACTATCTTGGCAGGAGATATTGTTCTTCATGGTCAGGAGGTAGGATAGCTACTACACAGGAAGGAAGAAAATAATATGTTTCACAATACATTCTTCTACGTACTTGCCCAGTTTTGACAGTAAGTGGGTAAGTGTGACAAGCTTGACCAAAGAAGTCAGTGTCTCAGACAGCTGTGGATAAAATATCTGAATCACATAATCAGGCAATCCATTTAGAGTGGCAAAGTTGATAGAAGAGGAGGGTAAGAGGAGTCAAAATCTGTGAGATGAAACAAAGCTGTTTTTGTAGGGGGATTTTTTAAAAAGTACGAATCTAAAAGATAAGTAAAACTATTTTTCAGGAGCACCTGGAGCTGCAAGAGCTGTCCAGCAATATTTTTGAATACAAATTAATATTAAACTAAATTATAAGGATAGTTAATAATATATATTTCAATACAGTCTGTGAAGCTCTACCAGAAATAAAAATTAAAATAAACTGGCAAAATTCCCAGTCTTCCAAATATATCTGAAGCCATACTGAAGGATAAAAAAGAGCAGCAGTTTCATAGTGTGCAAGGAAACAAAAAAAGAAAACATCTGTTGTTATCATACCAATGGAGGGGGAACAACACACACACCACACACTAACACATACATACACATGCACATACACATACACTTGCACACACAAACACACACACATAGGCAATGTTCACAAGATTTATTGATAAAAACCAGAATCTTAACAGTGTTTTGCTCTATCATAGACAAGCTGATGTCGCCAATCTAATTGAAGGGAGTAACTTAAATGATCTAAGAAAAAAAATGTTTTTCTTTTCTATTCCAAAATTTTAACATAGGATCTGTGTGTGTCTGTGTCTTGATTATCTGCAAGATAAAAAGGCTATATAAAATTTTCACTAAAATTTAAAACTTCACCACCACTAATAATGTCTGCTCCTCACATATGAAAAATAATATACACAATCCAGAATAATTTTCTGATTAAAAAAATATAAACCAGATGTTTTGTGACTGACATTATTGAGCAATCTGCTTAAATATATGCTATATTATTTTAAAATGAAAGTTTTACTTTAGAGACTATTCATACAATCGCCTTTCTCTCACTTTGTCAGAAGAGAAAATGCATTGCATTAGTTGAACTTTTTCATTAAAATACACTACTCTGTGTATCAATATGTTATAGGTTGAAATATGCACAACAGTATAATGTTATACTAAGATCACAAACTAAAGAGCTAAACTGCCTCAATTTGAGTTCATGAAGGCTGGGGTTGGAGTTTCTGAGGAATTTCTTTGTTTTGGAAGGAGAAAAAAGAAGGAAGAATGAGGAACAAGAACAGCTTTGGAGGGAGAACAATAAATACGCTATAAACAATATTTCGCATTTAAGATGCTTAAGAAACATAATTCAAGAAAGTATGTTTTTTGAAATGACTGTGAATTACAAGGCTGCATTCTTTTGACCCAAATACTACTGTAGACTGAATCAAAGTGGTTACATCTTTATAACTCTGACACATATGCATGCATTCACACTTACTCAAGGCAGAGAGACGGACCTAATATACAAATGTATTCAATACTGAAAAATAAAAACATTAACAATAAAATATAATTCTTACATAGTAAAACAAGGAGAACAAAAATTTTAAAAAGAAGTTTCTGAGATTTAATTTCATTTTCAAAATGACAATGCTTGCCTGGAAATTGCTCGATTAAGTGTCTTCTTTCCAGGGAAAATAGAGAGTTTGGAGCTACTTTAGTTATGTAGAAATACTGACTACACCACTTTTTTTTCTGAATTTGTTCTAGTGTAATACATTATGAAGTATAAAGGAAACATTTAGGTTTCAAAAGACTTAGTCTATGTATTGTCACCAAAAAAACATAACAAACAAAACTATACAAAGATGTGACTTATACTGTATCTTAGCAATGTTTAATTTCTATATGAAAGTCTGAATAGATAATGGAACTTCTTATTAGAAATTAATACTAATTCTAAAACAACCACTTCAGACTGTAAGTTTGGGGACTTTAGGTAAATTTGGAGAGAAAGTACTTACTTTGAGGAAAGAAGCTGGACTCTATCACAAGGCTTGGGGAAGAATCCATAGTCACACAGCAAACATAAAGCATGGTTTTGAGCTCTCAGAACCAGACACTGGACCCAAGTGGAGCCCATGAGAACAGAGCCTTTGCCATTACCACGTTCCCCTCAAATCTGATTGGCATAGCATTAAAATTCCTCAGTAGCAACCACAGACTGACATAGAATTATGATGGTGTAAGGCCATTTTTCCAATGCTAAAATAGAAAATAGTTTGGTACGTGATAAAATATTGAGAACCAAAGCAGATGTGTATACGAAAGAAACCTTGCCTCTCCTCTACCTATTAAAGTAAAGGGGGAAGTAGGTGTCAGGAGGTAATCCCAGAAGATTTTTAAGAATTTCATGGAAAAGAAAATCTGTGTCTTATACACTGTGTGAAACATAAAGAAACAAAGCTGAAATAAATACAGCAACAACAAAATTCACTCTCAATACCACCACCACCACCACCATTTTTCTTTTATTATGTACATATATATACATATTTATATACATACATACACACATATATATTTTTATTGCACTTTAGGTTCTGAGGTACATGTGCAGAACATGCAGGATTGTTGCATAGGTACATACATGGCAATGTGGTTTGCTGCCTCCATCCCCCCATGACCTATATGTGGCATTTCTCCCCATGTTAAATCTCCCCAACCTCCCTACCCCAGCTGTCCCTCCCCTATTCCCCCATAACAGACCTCCGTGTGTGATGCTCCCCTCTCTGTGTCCATGTATTCTCCTTTTTCAACAACCACCTATGAGTGAGAACATGCAGTGTTTGATTTTCTGTTCTTGTGTCAGTTTGCTGAGAATGATGGTTTCCAGATTCATCCACATCCCTACAAAGGACACAAACTCATCATTTTTTATGGCTGCATAGTATTCCATGGTGTATATGTGCCACATTTTCCTTGTCCAGTCTATCATCGATGGGCATTTGGGTTGGTTCCAAGTCTTTGCTTTTGTAAACAGTGCCACAGTGAACATAAATGTGCATGTGTCTTTATAACAGAATGATTTGTAATCCTTTGGATACATACCCAGTAAAGGGATTGCTAGGTCAAATGGAATTTCCATTTCTAGATCCTTGGGGAATCGCCACACTGTCTTCCACAATGGTTAAACTAATTTACACCCCACCAACAGTGTAAAACTGTTCCTATTTCTCCACATCCTCTCCAGCATCTGTTGTCTCCAGCATCTGTTGTCTCCAGATTTTTTAATGATCACCATTCTGACTGGCATGAAGTGGTATCTCAATGTGGTTTTGATTTGCATTTCTCTAATGAGCAGTGATGATGAGCATTTTTTCATATGTTTGCTGGCCTCATATATGCCTTCTTTTGAAAAATGTCTGTTCAGATCCTTCACCCACTTTTAAATGTGTTTGTTTGTTTGTTTGTTTTTCTTTTACCACCACTATTTTTCTTTGAATCTGAGGTAGCATGAAAGAATATTCCCAAGTATTCTACATCCCAAGGAGATGTGATTGAGAATAGAAAAGTAAATGTGTAAAGAATTATCTGTTGGGTAAAGGTGACTGTACTGACATGGTAACTAGAAAACAAAATGAGAGTAATTCAGTTGTTAGCATGTAAGTCCCTGCCTCCTTCATTACTTCTAAACCAAGGAAAGAGAGAAAAAATAGTGAAAGATGAGATAAAATACTGAATTGACTAATTAACTACTGGGATAAGAGAGGTGGAGAGAACTGTTTACCATCAATTTTTTAATAACAGCATAAATGGGACTCAAGACCTAAGTCTATTTACAAAAGATAAAGTGCTATTTTGCAGTTCATGTTTGCAGACTATAAACTTTGTACCTGCTCCACCATTGAAGACCATCTCAGTAGAGTTATAACCATCTTCTAACATAAAGTTTGTGCCATTATATGTACTAACAAGTTCTTCTTCATGTTTCAGAATGTTTGAGCAAGGAAAGATTCCAAGAAAAAATGACCACAAAGAGAAGAAGCAGGAGTGAAAGGAGGAGGAATAGGAGGAAAAGGAAAAAGAGAAAAAGGAGATAGGAGGACCTTCTCTGTAAATCTTCTTTTAAATCTTGGAATAGAGTAATATGCATGATGGTGGAAATGCCATCCATGCAGGCTTAAGTAAAAGGAAGGGTGAAAAAAATGTGTGAGATAGCCACTATCCACACTGCCATTCTTAGCCTTTTAGAAGGAAGGGAATTAAACTAGATAATTTATCAAAATACAATTCATAGCTGTCATTGTATAATTCTATGGTTCTTTGATATCAGAATGTAATTCAGAGATTTTAATGTATATTAGAAAATGCATTATAACTATCTGTCTCCTGAGCCACAAGCCAGCTTGACACTTATGAAGGAAAGTGTCAAGAATGGCGTTTACTAAGGAAGCAAATTTCACCCAAAAAATGAAGAAAGAGTGAATAAGATAGTGAAGGATATATTATAAGGGGAAGCAAACAGTAGAGTTGTAATATACTCAAGCAGAAACCACTGGAATTAGGATGGCATACATGAAGAATAGTGCTTATCTACTTTTATCTATTTCAGATACCTGATTTTTTAATTTATTAGATAAGTATGTTTCAGGTATAGCACAGGAAACTAAAGAACTGTCTTAAGAAATTTGTGTAATCACAATGTTATCAAGACAAAAGCTTAACTAAGAATAATTCTGGAAACAAA
This sequence comes from Sapajus apella, assembly GCF_009761245.1. Taxonomy (NCBI): domain Eukaryota; kingdom Metazoa; phylum Chordata; class Mammalia; order Primates; family Cebidae; genus Sapajus; species Sapajus apella. The sequence goes on from NW_022436941.1 coordinate 39,573,672, forward strand.
ACGTCTGTGTGTGTGTGTGTGTGTGTGTGTGTGTGTGTGTGTGTGTGTATTTGTTTTTATTTATATATATAAGATATAATATGAATACATATTTGGGGACACTGGTACCATTAACCCATCAAATAAATACGTATGAAAACCTAGTATGAACTAGGCAAAGGCCATATTCCTAAAACAGTAAATAGAAAAAGCACAGTCTTCTTCCTACAGTCATTCAAAACATACTCTCAGTGCTGGTCATATGTGTCTCCTACGTACCTTCCCCTGACTGTCTGTATTCTAGTGTGGCTGATGTTCCTAGACAGGATTTTCTTGGCTCCCATGTCACTAGGCTTCAGTCTGGGTTCTGCCACATAAACATACTGGTGAGAGCTCAGAAGTAGAGCCAGAGAGACAAGAACATCTAGGGTATTACTTTCTGTTACTCTACTTCCCGTCACTATTTCTAACAGTGGCTGAAGCTCTTCAGTGTTTTTCCATTCCTCCAGATGACCAGACAGCCAGTGGCTCCACATCTCACTAGAAAGTCCTTTTTATGGTTTCCACTCACATCTGGCCACCCACGATTCGGGGCTCTCATACCACCACTTTTTCTCTTTATTCCTGTAGATTCCAATTGTTGCTTAAATTTAGGTAGCCTTGTTATTCAGTTTGGCTTTTCATCTCTTCTAAAATCTATATTAAATAAACTATGTTATGTGAGCCTTGTGTTTTTTGTTTTTTGGTGGTTTTTTTGGGAATAAGCCCTAACTGTCTAATAGAGTAATTAAATTAAATGGAATTATTAATTTCAGATGCTTAGACACACATGTCACTGGAGACTAACTTATTCTTAGGTCAAGAATATGTCTCAAGACATGTGTGGTTTATCCTGCAACATGAAAGTGAGTGGGCATCAGTCAGGTAAAAGGGGAGAAAGATTTCAGACCCAGCAAAAGCATCCTCAAAGACAAATGGGGAAAAGTGACACAATGCATTCTGAGAGACAAGAGCAGATCAGAATATCTCTGCCTTATAAAATGATAGCGATTATGACAAGGCAAGACTGACTAGGAAGAGAGGCCTAGATATTGAAGAGAATTGCAAGTCATGTGAAGGAATTAGAGTTCAACATATAGACTTTAACATAAAGGTAACGGGAACCTAAAAAGTTCTAACATAGCTGACAGCATGAACAGATTTGCATTTTTTTTTAGATTGCTCAAAATCTGTTAAGAGTACTAAATGATTAGAGTGATGCACATATCTTTTTTTATTACTATACGTTATGTTCTGGGGTACATGTGCAGATCCTGCAGGATTCTTATGCAGGTATACACATGCCATGTTGGTTTGCTGCATCCATCCCTCAGTCACTCACATTAGGCATTTCTCCCATTGTTATCTCTCCCCAATTCCCTCACCCCCTGCTATACCTCCCCTAGTCCCCACACTCCACAACAGGCCCTGATGTGTGCTGTTCCCCTCCCTGTGCCTATATGTTCTCCTTTTTCAACACCCAGAACATGTGGTGTTTGGTTTTCTGTTCTTATGTCACTTTTCTGAGAATGATGGTTTCCAGCTTCATCCATGTCCCTACAAAGGACATGAACTCATCTTTTTTATGGCTGCATAGTATTCCATGGTGTATATATGCCACATTTTCTTTTTACAGTCTATTGTTGATGGGCATTTGGGACAGTTCCAAGTATTTGCTATTGTAAACAGTGCTGCAATGAACACATATGTGCATAGGTCCTCATAATAGAATGATTTACAATCCTTTGGGTATATACCCAGTAACGAAATTGCTGGGTCAAATGGTATTTCTATTTCTAGGTCCTTGAGGAATTGCCACACTGTTATCCACAATGATTGAACTAATTTACACCCCGCCAGCAGTGGAAAAGTGTTCCTATTTCTCCACATCCTCTCCAGCCTTTATTGCCTCCAGATTTTTTTTTTTTTTTTTTTTGAGACAGAATCTCACACCTTCACCAGGTGCCAGGCTGGAGTGCAGTGGCATGACCTTGGCTCACTGCAACCTCCGCCTCCTGGGTTTGAGCAATTCTCCTGTCTCAGCCTCCCAAGTAGCTGGGACTACAGGTGCATGCCACCACGCCCAGCTAATTTTTTTGTATTTTTAGTAGAGACGGGGTTTCACCATGCTGGCCAGGTTGGTCTCAATCTCTTGACCTCACGATCTGCCCACCTTGGCCTCCGAAACTGCTGGGACTACAGGCTTGAGCTATGGTGCCCGGCCTCTCCAGATTTTTTAATGATCACCATTCTAACTGGTGTGCGATGGTATCTCAATGTGGTTTTTATTTGCATTTCTCTAATGACCAGTGATGATGATCATTTTTTCATATGTTTATTGGCTGCATAAATGTCTTCTTTTCAGAAGTGTCTGTTCATATCCTTTGCCCACTTTTACATGGAGTTGGGGTTCTTTTTTTGTTAATTTGTTTAAGTTCTTTGTAGATTCTGGATATTAGCCCTTTGTCAGATGGGTAGTTTGCAAAAATTTCTTCCCATCCTGTTGGTTGCTGATTCACTCTAATGATTGTTTCCTTTTGCTGTGCCGAAGCTCTTAAGTTTCATTAGATCCCATTTGTCTATTCTGGCTTTTGTTGTCATTGTTTTTGGTGTTTTAGTCATGAAGTCCTTGCTATGCCTATGTCCTGAATGGTTTTGCCTAGGTTTTCTTCTGGAGTTTTTATGGTGTTAGGTCTTATGTTTAAATCTTTAATCAATCTGGAGTTAAGTTTTGAATAAGGAGTAAGGAAGGGATCCAGTGTCAGCTTTCTGCACATGGCCAGCCAGTTTTCCCAAAACCATTTATTAAACAGGGAATCCTTTCCCCATTGCTTGTTTTTGTCAAGTTTGTCAAAGATCAGATGGCTGTAGATGTGTGGCATTACTTCCGAGGCCTCTGTTCTTTAGGCCTCTCTTCTGTTCCGTTGGTCTATATCTCTGTTTTGGTACCAGTACCATGCTGTTTTCATTACTCTAGCCTTGTAGTATAATTTGAAGTCAGGTAGCCTTATGTTTCCAGCCGTGTGTGTGTGTGTGTGTGTGTGTGTGTGTGTGTGTGTTTGGTTGTTTGTTTATTTTTGTTTGTTTGTTTTGCTTAGGATTGTCTTGGCTATGTGGACTCTTTTTTGGTTCCATATGAAGTTTAATTTATAGCACTAAATGCCCACATGAGAAGCGAGAAAATATCTAAAATCCACACCCTATTTTCACAATTAAAAGAAGAGGAGCAATATCAAACAAATTCAAAGCAAACAAAAGACAAGACATAACTAAGATCAGAGCAGAACTGAAGGAGATAGAGACACAAAAAACCCTTCAAAAGAAATCAATGAATCCAGGAGATGGTTTTGTGAAAAGATCAACAAAATAGACCCCTAGCAAGAAAAATGTAAAAGAAAAGAGAGAAGAATCAAACAGATGCAATAAAAAATGCTAAAGGGGATATCACTACTGATTCCACAGAAATACAAAATACCATCAGGGATTACTCCAAACACCTCTATGCACATAAACCAGTAAACCTAAAAGAAGTGGATGAATTCCTGAACACTCACATCCTCCCAAGACTAAACCAGGAAGAGGTTGAATCCTTGAATAGTCCAATAACAAGGTATGAAGTTGAGGTAGCAATTAATAGCCTATCAACCAAAAAATGTCCAGGACCAGATGTGCTCATAGCTGAATTCTACCACAGGTACAAAGAGGATCTGGTACCATTCCTTCTAAAACTATTCCAAGTAATACAAAAAGAGGGAATCCTCCCTAACTCATTTTATGAGACCAACATCATCCTGATACCAAAACCTGGAAAAGGCACAATTAAAAAAGAAAATTTCAGTCCAACATCCATGATGAACATTGATGTGAAAATCTTCAATAAAATACTGGCAAACCGAATGCAACAGCACATCAAAAATCTTATCCATCATGAACAAGTCAGCTTCATCCCTGGGATACAAGGCTGGTTCAACATCTGCAAATCTATAAACGTAATCCATCACATAAACAGAACCAAAGACAAAAACCACATCATTATCTCAATAGATGCAGAGAAGGCCTTCGACAAAATTCAACAGTCCTTCATGCTAAAAATTCTTAATAAACTAGGTATTGATGGAATACATCTCAAAATAATAAAAGTTATTTTTGACAAACCCACAGCCAATATCATACTGAATAGACAAATACTGGAAGCATTCCCTTTGAAAACTGGCCCTAGACAAATGTGCCCTCCCCCACCACTCTTATGCAATATAGTAATGGAAGTTCTAGCCAGAGCAATCAGGCAAGAAAAAGAAATAAATGATATTCAATTAGGAAAAGAGGAAGTCAAGTTGTCTCTATTTGCAGATGACATGATTGTATATTTAGAAGATCCCCTTGTATAAGCCCAAAATCTCCTTAAGATGATAAGCAACTTCTGCAAAATCTCAGGATACTAAATCAATTTGCAAAAATCACAAGCATTCCTATACACAAATAACAGAAAAATAGAGACTCAAATCATGAGCAAACTCCTATTCACAATTGCTATAAAGAGAATAAAATACCTAGCAATACAACTAACAAAGGGTGTAAAGGACCTCTTCAAGGAGAACTACAAACCACTGCTGAAGGAGATAGAGAGGACACAAACATATGGAAAAACATTCTATGCTCATGGTTAGGAAGAAAGAATATTCTGAAAATGGCCATATTGCCCAATGTAATTTATAGATTCAGTGCTATCCCCAATAAACTACCATTGACCTTCTTCACAGAACTGGATACATGTATTTTATGGAGACTGTAGATGACAAAAATTTGTTAAATTTCAACTTGGAATTTAAAATGTGTCAGTGGAGATGAAAAGAAGAGGGTAAGATCGAGAGCTGAGAAATACATTAGGCAGCTCATTTTTACTAAATTGAACACTGAAGATGTGTTTAAAGTGGAACACTGAGCCAGTATGATTAGTTTAATATTTAACATGTTTGTGAGGTGTTTAAAAAATATTTCCCAAAAATTGGCTAGAAGAGAGCTGTGGTTGGCACTCAGAAAGGGAATACAGATTAATCTGGATTAGGGAGTCATTGCCATGTACAAGGCAATGGAATTCATGTAAGTATAATTATATAACAGAGAGAACTCTTGTAAGAAGAGAAGGGAGTTTAGGCATCATCTTTGGAGAGCATTTAAAGAATGGCAGTGAGAAAGATATAGCAAGGGAAAATAAAAGTTAATATACTTCAAATAGAAAGAAAGTACCAAAATTATATCATAAAAATCAATGGAAAGAATTTTTAAAGATGTAATAGTCTCAGGTGTGTCAGATCTTTCTGAGACATATGTAAAATAGGAAGTAAAAATACATCAGATTTAACAATAGGTGAGATATCGGTACCCTTTATGAGAGCAGTTGAAAAGAGTGAGGACAATAAAAGCCAGATTTCAGTGGGTTGAGAAATGTGTAAGTAGTGAAAAAAATTAGACAAGTAGTATAGATAATGCCTTATGAGAGCTTATTTCTGGGAAAAAATAAGTTATAGATGTGGCAAAACAGGGAAGAACAATCAAGCAGAACTTCTGTGTTTGTGAAGCAGAGAGAAAAGAGGATTTTTAAAGAACCGTAGGAAAGAATCTGTAGATAGTAGTTAGTGTACAAGAATATAGTTACTAATTAATAATTCAAGTTTTCTTCAGAGAAAGCAGGACAGGGAATTCTGGAGCTCAGAAGGAGGGTTTACTACAGATGCAATTGGTTTGTAGATTTAGACATAGGAGAGTCACTATTTCTAGTCAAAGAGCTTCTCTTTGTTTACTTTTTAAAAATTTATTTAAAAATAAAGAAATTTAAAAAACATACAACTCTATATAGTTATTATGTACAACATAAGGGTTGAAAGCATATAAACATTGTGGACTGGTTAGCTAATTAACAAATACATTACCATAATACAATATAATATAATATAATGGAATATAAATGGAATGTATGTGCATTTCATTTCCTTGTGATAAGATTACAGTAATCACTCAGCATTTTTGAAAAATACAATATATTGTCATTCACAAAAGCCATCATGCTGTGCAATAAATCACTTGACCATATTCCTCCTGTTATTATGTATTTTATGACCAACATCTCACCAAACCCCCTTTTCCAATTCAACCCCAGCCAGGTAAAATCTAACACGATTCTACTCTCTACTTCTAAGATCAATTTTTTAAGATCTATATATGAGTGAGATTATATAACATTTTTGCCCTTTCACTTGACATAATAGTCTCCTGGGTCATTCATGTTGTCAGGAATTATGAGACTTTCTTGTTTTTAAGGGTAAATATTGTATGTACACCACATTTTTTTTATCCATTCATCCTTAGAGGGTCACTTGGTTGCTTCCGTATCTTCACTATTGTGAATAATGCTACAATGACCGTGGGATTATAGATATTTCTTCTACATACTGATTTCACTTCCTTTGGATATATACCCAGTAGTGAAATTTCTGGATAGCATAGGAGTTCTATTTTTAATGTTTTGAAAAAACTACATGCTGTTTTTCGTAATAGCTGTGCATAACAGCATTACATTCCCATTGACAGTATGTCAGGCTCCTTTTCTTTACAATTTTTCTAACTCTGGTGTTTTTTTTTTTTGTTGTTGTTGTTATTTAGTCTTTATTTCATAATCATAAACTTAACCCAACTCTGCAATCCGGCTAGGCATGGAAGGGAACAAGGAAAACATGGAACCCAAAGGGAACTGCAGCAAGAGCACAGATTTTAGGATAATGCGAGCAAATGGGGTGGAGGGGTGCTCTCCTGTGCTATAGAAGGAATGGTCTGGTGGTTAAGATAAAACACAAGTCAAACTTATTAAAGTTGTCCACAGTCAGCAATGGTGATCTTCTTGCTGGTCTTGCCATTCCTGGACCCAAGGCACTCCATGGCCTCCACAATATTCATGCCTTCTTTCACCTTACCAAAGACCATATGCTTGCCATCCAACCACTCAGTCTTGACAGTGCAGATGAAAAACTGGGAACCGTTTGTGTTGGGTCCAGCATTTGCCATGGACAAGATGCCGAGACCTGTATGGTTTAGGATGAAGTTCTCATCATCAAATTTCTCCCCATAGATGGACTTGCCACCAGTGCCATTATGGCATATGAAGTCACCACCCTGACACATAAAACCTGGAATAATTCTGTGAAAGCAGGAACCCTTATAACCAAATCCTTTCTCTCCAGTGCTCACAGCACGAAAGTTTTCTGCTGTCTTTGGAAACTTGTCTGCAAACAGCTTGAAAGAGACGCTGCCCAAGGGCTCGACGTCGACAGCAATGTGGAAGAACATGATGGGGTTGACCATGGCTGGTGTTAGAAGGCTCCAGGCGGTGGCGGCGTCTGCAAAGCACTCTGGTGTTTTTGATTAAAAACTATTCGAACAGAAGTGAGGTGATATCTCCCTGTGGATTTGATTTACATTTCCTTGATAGTGATTTTCATATACCTGATAGATATTTTTAAAGTTTTCTTTTTAAAACATGTATTTAGGTCTGTTGCCCATTTTAAAAGTCAGGTTATTTGTTTTCTTGTTATTGAGTTGTTTAAGTTTCTTATATAGTCTGGATATTAACCCTTTATCACATGAATAGTTTGCAGATATTTTATTCTATTCTGTGGATTCTCTCTTCATTTTGTTGGTTTTCTCCTTTGCTATAGAGAAGCTTTTTTAATTTGATGGAATCCAATTTGTCTACTTTTGCTTTTGTTGTCTGTGATTTTTGTCCTATCCAAAAAGTTGTTGCTCAACCCAATGTTATAGAACTTCTCCCTATGATTTCTTCTAGAAGTTTCAAAATTTTGTATCTTAAGCTTAGGTCTTTAATCCATTTTGAGTTGATTTGATATATTATAAGATATAGGAGCCTAATTTCATTCTTACATGTGAATATCCAGTTTTATCAACATAATTTATTGAAGATTCTGTCCTTTCCACAATGTGTGTTCCTGGGACCTTTATCAAAAAACCAGTTGGCTATAAATTGTGGATTAATTTCTAGGATTTTTATTCCTTTCTATTGGTCTGCATATCTATTTTTATGCTACCTTGATGATTGGGTTACTATAGCTTTGTAATATATTTTAAAGTCAAGTAGTATGACTCCTCTAGGTTTGTTCTTTTTGCTCAGAATTGCTTTGGCTATTCAGGGCTTTTGTAGCTTCATTCAAATTTTAGATTTTTTTTCCTATTTCTGTGAAAACTAATACTAGAATTTTGATTGCATTGAATCTGTATGTCACCTTGGATAATATGAACATTTTAACAATATTGTCTTCCAATCCTTAAACACAGGATATGTTTTCACTTTTTTGCATATTTTCCAATTCCTTTAGTAAATATTTTATAGTTTTCAGCATACAGATTTTCTTTAACTCCTTGGTTAAAACTATGCTGAACTACTTATTTTGCAGTTATTATAAAGTTATTGTAAACGAAATTATTTTCTTAATTTTTTGCAGATTGTTGAATGTTAGTATAGAAATGCTACTATTTTGTTTGTTTGTCTCTTGTTTTTGTATGTGGGTTTTGCATCCTGAATCATTGCTGAACTCATTCATGACTTCTAAAAGTTTTTTATGGACTCAAATAAATAAATTCAGAGATTAAGAAGATATTTCAATTGATACCACAGCAAAAAAAAAAATCATATTAGACTACTATGAGGAATTGTATGCCACCAAATTGGATAACCTAGATAAAATTGATAAATTCCTAGACTCATTCAGGCTACCAAGATTGAGTTATGAAGAAAGTGAAAATCTAAACAGACCAATAAAAGATAAGGAGATTGAATCAGTAATAAAATGATATTTATCAAAGAAAAGCCTAAGACCTGATAAGTTTACTCTGAATTCCACTAAATGTTTAAAAAGGAAATAATAGCAATGTTTCTCAAGTTATTCCTAAGAATTACAGGAGAAAATATATCCAAACTCATTTTGAAAGACCAGCATTATCCTTATATGAAAACCATACAGGGGAATTATAAGAAAAGGAAACTAAAGACCAATATGCCTGATGAACATAAATGCTGTCAACAAAATACTAGCAAATTGAACTCAAAAGCACAAAAAGACCATTCAGCGTGATCCAGTTGGGTTTATCCCTGAGGTTCAAGGATGTTTCAATGTATATAAATCAATACTTTAGATTTTTCCCTATATAAAATTATGTTGCCTGCAAACAGGGACAATTTAACATCTTCCTTTCCAATTTGATGCCTTTTATTTATTTATCTTGCCAGATTGCTGTAGCTAGGACTTCCAATTCATTGTTGACTAGAAGTGTGAAAGTGAGCCACTTTGCCTTATTGCTCATCTTAGAGAAAAGTTTTCAGCTTTCCTCCATTCAGTATAATCTTAGCTAGTGGTATGTCATATGTCACATTCATTGTGTTGTGTTACCTTCTTTTTATAACCAATTTGTTGAAAGTTTTTATCATGAACAAATGTTTAATTTTATCAATTTTTTTTGCATCCATTGAAATTATTAAGTTGGTTTTATTATTCATTCTCTTATTTTGATGTATCACATGTATTGATTTGTATATTTTGAATCATTCTTGATTACCTGAGATGCATCATACTTGATCATGTTGAATGATCTCCTTAATGTATTGTTGAATTTTGTTTATTAGAATTTTGTTGATAATTTTTGCCTTTATATTCATTAGTTATATTGGCATGCAGTTTTCTATTTTGTGTTGTTGCTATCCCCTTGTGTGGTTTCAGCATCAGAGTAATGCTGATCCTATAAAATGAGTTTGGAAGTATTCCCCACCCCCACCCCCATTCAACTTTTGGAATAGTTTGAGTAGAATGGGTCTTAGTTCTCCAAATATTTGGTAGAATTTAGCAGTGAAGCTGTCAGGTTTTGGGCTTTTCTTTTATGGGAGATTTTTATTACTCCTTTGATTTTGTTACTTGTTACTGATTTGTTTAGGTTTTCTATTTCCTCATGACTCAATATTGGCAAGTTGTGTGAGTGCAGGAATTTATCCATTTCTTCTAGGTTTTCCAATTTGCTGGCTTATGGTTCTTCATTGCAGCATATTTTATCCTTTCTTTTTCTTTGGTGTCAGTTATATTGTCTACTTTTTGTTTCTGATTTTATTTAGGCCATCTCTCCTTTTTGCGTGTGTTTTGTTTCTTTTTTTTTTTTTCTTTCCTTAAAAAATTTCTTGTAAGGTCCATTGTAGGAGTATATAGTTATAACGTGCATGTGATGTTTTGCTACAAGCATGCAATGTGAAACAAGCAAATCATAGATAATGGGGGTATCCATTCCCTCAAGCATTTATCCTTTGAATGACAAACAATCCAGTTATATTCTTTAAGTTTTCTTAAAATGTACTATTAAGTTATTATTATCTATGATTACCCTATTTTGTTATCAAAGAATAGGTCTTATTCTCTCTGTTTTTATTTTATTTTATTTTTTTATAACCATTAACAATCCCCACCTTCCCCTGGAGCTCCCTACTACCCTTCCCAACCTCTGCTAACCATCTTTCTATTCTCTATGTCCATGAGTTCAAATGTTTTGACTTTTAGATCCCACAGATAAGTGAAACTTATTATGATTATCTTTCTGTGCCTGGCTTATTTCACTTAACATAATGATCTCCAGTTAATCCACATTGTTGCAAATTACTGGATTTCAATTATTTTTTATGGGTGAATAGTACTCCATTGTGTATATGTATCACATTTTCTTTATCTACTATCTGTTGATGGACACTTAGGTTGCTTCCAAATCTTAGCTATTTTAAACAGTACTGCAGCTGTTTGGAAGTATTCCCTCCTCTACTTTTCAGAATAGTTTGAATAGTACTGGTATTATGTCTTCTTTTGATGTTTGGTAGAATCTAGTGGTGAAGCCATCAAGTCTTAAACTTTTATTAGGAGATGTTTTATTACAGCTTCATCTCATTACTTATTGGCCTCATCAAGTTCTAGATATATTCATAGTTCAATTTTGGTAGGTTGTATGTTTCTAGAAATGTATTCATTTCCTCTGGATTTTCCAATTTATTGGCATGTAGTTACTCATAGTAATCATTAATAGTCCTTTAAATTTCTGCGGTTTCAGTTATCTGTTTTACATTTCTGACTTTATTTTTTTGGATTTTCTTAGTCTGGCTAATGTTTTCTCAATTTTGTTTAAATTTTCAATAAACAAACATGCATTATTGATCTTTTGTATTTTTAAATTTCGATTTTATTTATTTTTGCTCTGATATTTGTTATTTCTTCTCTTCTACTAATTTTGGGTTTGGTTTTCTCTAGCTTTTCTAGTTTTTTAAGATGCATATATAGATTATTCATCTGCTGTTTTTCCTCTTTATTATATAGGCACCTATAGCTATAACTTCCCTCTTAGTACTACTTTTGTTGTATCCCATACATTTTGATATGTTGTGCTTCCATTATAAATTGTTTCAAGAAATTTTTCAATTTCCTTCTTAATTTCTTTATTGACTCATTGATCATTCAGCATATTGCTTAATTTTCATGTGTATGTACCATTTTCAAAATTACTCTTGTTATTAATTTCCAGTTTTATTTCATTTTGGTCAGAGAAGATACTTGATAGTATTTCAATGTTTTGAATATTTTAAGGCTTATATAATGGCCTAGCATGTGGTTTATCCTTAAGAATAATCCATGTGCGGAGGAAAAGAATGTGTATTTTATAACTCCTGGATGAAATATTCTTTAAATATACAGATTCATTAGGTCTATAGTGCCGATTAAGTCTAATATTTCTTTGTTAATTTTCTGTCCAGATGATCTGTCCAATGCTGAAAGTGAGGTTTTGCTCCAGCTATTATTGTTCTGGAGCCTATATCTCTCTTTAGCTCCAATATATTTTTTTATACATCTGGGTGCTCCAGAGTTGGGTACATATATAATTAAAATTATTGTATTCTCCTGCTGAATTGACGCCTTTATTGTTATATAATGACCTTTTTTGTCACTTCTTACAGTTTTTGTCTTAGTATCTATTTTGTCTGATATAAGTATAGAGACTCCTGCTCTTTTTCAGTTTCCATTGGCATGAAATATCTTTTTCCATCCCTTTATTTTCACTCCATATGTATCTTTATAGGTGAAATGTGTTTCTTATAGGCAGTAGATCGATGGGTTTTGTTTTTTATCCATTCAGCCAGTCAATGTATTTTGATTGGAGACTTTACTCCATCACATTCCATGTTATTATTGATAAGGACTTACTCCTGTCCATTTGTTATTTGTTTTCTAGCTGTTTTATGGTTTCCTCTTCCTTCTTTCTTTCCTTCCTATCTTCCTCTAGTGAAGGTGATTTTCTCTTGTGATATAATTTAGTTCCTTGCTTTTTGTTTTTCTGTGTGTATTTATTCAGTTTTTTGGCTTTAGGTTACCATGAGGCTTGCAAATGCTTTCATATAACCCGTTATTTTAATCTGACAATCACCTAACAGTTTTTCTGTAAATAAATAAACAAGCAAAAAGAATAATATTGAAAAATCTATGCCTTAATTTCATTTTTCTGCTTTTTAACTTTTTGTTGTTTCTATATATATCTTATTGTATTAACTGTGTCTAAAAAATTTATTGTAATTATTACTTTTGATTGTCATCAGTCTTTTAAATTATGATAAAAGGAATTTACATATCACAGTTACATTGTTATGATATTTTATGTTTTTCTGTGTACCTACTATTACCATTGAGTTTTGTACCTTCAGATAATTTATTTATTTTTAAATTTATTTTTATTATACTTTAAGTTCTGGGGTACATGTGCAGAATGTGCAGGTTTATTACATGGGTATACACGTACCATGGTGGTTTGCTGCATCCATGCCCCCGAAATCTACGTTAGGTATTTCTCCTAATGTTATTCCTCCCCAATCCTTCTACCCCTACTACCCTTCCCCTAACCTCCCTAACCCCCTACAGGCCCTGGTGTGTGATACTCCCTTCCCTGTGTCCATGTGTTCTCATCAGACGATTTCTTATTGCTCATTAAAGTGTTTTTTCTTTCTGATTGAAGTAAATCCTTTAGTATTTCTTGTAGGAAACACCTAGTGTTGATAAAATACCACAGTTTCTGTCTGCCTGGGAGTCTTTATTATTTCTTCATGTTTGAAGGATGTTTTTACCAGATATGCTATTCTAGGGGAGAGGGTTTTTCTTCAGTAATTTAAATACATTATGCCATGCCACTCTCTCCTTGCCTGTAAGATTTCCACTGAAAAGTCTACTGCAAGCCTATTGGAGCTCCATTGTATGTTATTTGTTTCTTTTCTCTTGCTAGTTTTAGAATCCATTTTTTTATCCCTGATATTTGGAATTTGAATATTAAATGCCTTAAAGTAGTCTTCTTTGGGTTAAATCTGTTAGTTGTTCTATTACTTTCTTGTATTTGGATATTGATAACTTTCTCTATGTTTGGCAAGTTCTCTTACTATCTCTTTGAATAAACTTTCTATTTCTATCTCTTTCTCTGCCTCCTCTTTTAGGACGATAACTCTTACATCTGTCCATAAGGGGCTATTTTCTAGATTCTGTAGATGTGCTTTATTGTTTTTTGTTGTTTTTTATTCTGTGTCCTCAAATTCTGTATTTTCAAATAGGCTGTCTTCATGCTCACTAATTCTTTTTTCTGCTTGATCAATTCTGCTATTAAAAGACTCGGATGCATTCTTCAGCATGCCAGTTGAAATTTTCAGTTCCAGAATGTCTATTTGTTTCTGTTTAATTATTTCAACTTACCTGTTGTTTATCTGAAAGAATTCTGAATTCCTTCTTGTGTTTATCTAGAATTTCTTTTTTTTTTTTTTTTTTTTTTTTGAGATGGGGTCTCATTGTGTCACCCAGGCTGGAGTGCAGGGACACAATCTCAGCTCACTGCAACCTCCACCTCCCAAGTTCAAGCAATTTTCTTACTTCAGCCTCCCAAGTAGCTAGAATTATAGTTGGCCATCACCATGCCCAGCTAATTTTTGTACTTTTAGTAGAGACAGGGTTTTGCCATGTTGGCCAGTGTGGTCTCAAACTCCTGACTTCAGGTGATCCACCTGCCTTGGCATCCTGAAATGCTGGGATTACAGGCATGAGCCACCATGCTGGCCTTTAGAATTTCTTTGAGTTCCCTCAACACAGCTATTTTGAATTCTCTTTCTGAAAAGTCACATATCTGTTTCTCTAGGATTGATCCCTGGTGCCTTATTCAGCTTATTTGGTGAGGTCATGATTTTCTGGATGATTTTTATGCTAGGAGATGTTCTTTGGTGTCTGGCCACTGAAGAGTTAGGTATTTATTGTAGTCTTCACTGTCTGGGTTTATCTGTAGTCATCCTTCCTGGGAATGCTTTTCAGATATTTGAAAGGCCTTGGGTGTTGTGATCTAAACTGTATCTGCTTTAGGGGCACCCCAAGAACAGTAATGCTATAGTTCTTGCATACTCACAGAGGTACTGCTTAGCTGGTCTTGGATAAAATCAATAATTCTCTGGATTACCAGGCAGAGACTCTTTTTCTCTTCCCTTACTTTCTTTCAAACATACATAGTTTCTTTCCCTCTCTCTCTCTCCCTCTTTCTCTCTCTCTCTCTCTACCCTAAGTCTCCTAAAGCTGGGGTTGAAATGACACAAGCACCCCTATGGCCACAACTACTGTGTCTGCATTGGCTCACATCTAAAGCCAGCACAGCCCTGGGTCTTACCCAAGGCCTGTTTAGTCTACTCTCTGGGTACTGCCTGTGTTCCCTCAAGGCCATGGGGCTCTAAAATCAGGAGGTGCCAAAGCTATCCAGGTCTGTGTCCTTCCCTTCAGGGCAGTGAGGGCCCCCAAGCCCTGGATGGGTCCAGAAAGACCATTCAGGAGTTAGGGACTTCAGTCAAAAACCTTAGAAATTTACCTGGTATTCTACTGCATTGCAGCTGAGCTGGAACTAAAACCCAAGATGTAGTCCTTCCCATTCTTTCATCCCTTTTCAAAAGCAGAGGAGCCTCATCTCCTAACCACTTCCATCTCAGGCCATGAGGATTACTCCTAGACTACTGTCAATGTTTCTTTAAAGCCTAAAGTCTCTTAGCTTGTTGTGAACATTGTCTGGCCCAGGACTCACCCTTCAGGGGCAATGTGTTCTCCTTTGGCCCAGGGCATGTACAGAAATGCTGTTTAAGAGTCAATTTATTGGATTAGGAACCCCAGGAGCCTACTTGGTGCTCTACCCCCCGTACCCATGCTGGTATCCAAGGTGCTAGACAAAGTCTGCTTTTCTCAAGCAGAAGTTTCACCACATAATCACCACTGCTGGTGGGTCTCACCTGGAGCCAGCAAATACCAGAGGCTCTTCAAGGCCTTTTATGTAGTACCTGAGTATTCCTGCTTGTTATTTCGGGCCCAAGGGCTCTTCAGTTAGCAGATGCTGAAGTCCTTTCCTTCAAGGTAGTGAATTCTCTTCTGGCCCAGGATGTGTCTAGAAATTTTATCCGGGAGCTAGGACCTGGAACAGGGTCCTCATAACTCTGACCGGTGCTCTGTGCTGTTGTGGTTGAGCTGATATTCTAGATGCCAGACAAAGTCCTTTCCACTTTTCCCTCTTCTTTCCTCAAACAGAAGGAAGGGGTCACTTTTAGAACAGTGAGCTGTGCAGCATGAGCTTAAGGAAGGGGTGATGGCAGCACTGGCTTGGCTGACCCAGCTGGACCTCAGTATGTCATGTGCCCCCCAAGTCATTGTCTCTGGGCTGAATTTAGCACTAGGGCTCACATAGTAGTTACAGTCCTCATGGCCTAGACCAAACTTGTCCAACCCATGGCCCATGGGCTGCATGCTGCCTACGATGGCTTTGAATGTGGCCCAACACGAATTTGTAAACTTTCTTAAAGCGTTATGAGATTTTTTTGTGATTTTTTTTAGGCCGTCAGCTACCATTAGTATTAGTGTTTTTATTTGTGGCACAAGACAATTCTTCTTCTTCCAATGTGACACAGGGAAACCAAAAGATTGGACACTTCTGGCTTAGACTGATTTTCAAGTTTACTTGGCGACATAGAACGCTGTAGCCTGCAGTGGCAATGGAAGCTACTAAGCCAACCCCTGGAATGGGAAATTCCCTTCTGGGTGGGGCGGGTTTAAATACTCTCTCTATGGACACAGCTGAGTTTGGTCTAGTTTTTCTTTCTGCTCTAACAGGATAGCACTGGAGTTCAATGCCTCACAATTGCTGTTTTCTCCCTTCCACAGCACCCACAGACACCCTCCGCACCACGTCTCTGCTGCTAGAGAGTGAGACAGTGGTGGTGTTCATGATTCAAGACTTTTCTTTTATCTCTTCAGTGCCTCTTTTAACAATATGAAGTTTAAACCAAGTCTTATGCATACTCACCTGATTTTCTGTTCTTATGAAGGTATTTTTTTTTTCTCTTTCGTTTTCTGCATAGAGTAGTTAACTTTGTGTCCTTGCTGAGGTTTGAAGGGGCAAATGATTCATGGAACTTTCTATTCTGCCATCTTGCTCCACGTCACCTCTCCTTTTTTTCTTAATCTAGCTAGTTTTGTTGCTTCTGTTTATCATTTAAAAAAACAAAACAAAACAAAAAAAAAACTTTGCCTTGTTGATCTTTTGCATGTATTTTGTCTCTATTTTGTTTATTTCTTCTGTGATCTTTATTTTTTCTTTCTACTTATTTTGTGTTTGGATTATGTTTATTTTTCTGGTTCCCTGAGGCATAAATATTAGGTTGTTTATTTGAGATCTTCCTACCTATTTATGTAGATTTTCATTGCTATAATTTTCCCTCTTAGCATTGTTGTTGTTGTATTCCAGGCTTAGGTATGCTGTCTTCTTATTTTCATTTGTTTCCAGTATTTTTTCCATTTTCTTTTAAATGTCTTCATTGGCCTGCCAGTTGTGAATGAGCATTTTGTTTCTTTTGATGTATTTCAGCAGTTTCAAAATTTCTTCTTATTATTGATTTCTACTTCTATTGTATGGTGGTCAAGATAGATACTTTAGATATGTTTAATTTAATTTTTTAGAATGTATTAAAACTTGCTTTGTGGCCTAGCACATGTTCTATTCTAAAGAATGCCCATGTGCTGTTAAGAAGGATGTGTATGCTGCAGATTTGGAGTCGAATATTCTGTAAATATCTATTACATTCATTTGTGCTAAAGAGCTAGCATTCAGTTTAACTCTGATGTTTATGTCTTGATTTGATTTTCCTTTTTTTTTTTTTTTTGCCTTGAGATAGAGTCTCACTCTGTCATCAAGGCTGGAGTGCAGTGGCACCGTCATGGCACACTACAGCCTCGACGTCCTGGACTCAAACAGCCCTCCCGCCTCAGCCTCCTGAATATCTGGGACTACAGGCACACATCTCATGACAGGCTAATTGCTAATTTTTGTATTTTTTTGCAGAGCTAGTGTTCTGCCATGTTGCCCATGTTGGTCTCAAATGCCTGGGCTCAAGTGATCTATCTGCTTCAGTTTGATTTTTTATCTGGATGATTTGTCCATTGCTGAAAGTGAGGTGGTCAAGTTTCCTAATGTTATTGTGTTGTATTTAATCTCTCTCTTTAGATCTATTAGTATTTCTTTTATATATTTCGGTGCTCCAGTGTTGGGTACATATATATTCAGAATTGTTATATTATCTTGCTGTATTGAACCCCTTATAGATCTAAAATGGTCTTTGCTTTTTTTATTGTTTTTTCCTTAAGGCCTATTGTCTCCCATGTAATTATAGCTATACTTGTTCACTTGGTTTCTATTTTCATGGAATATTATTTTACATTCACTCACTGTCACTCTATGTATATCCGTACAGGTAAAGTGAGTTTCTTGTGGACAGCATATGGTTGATTCTTCTTTTTTAAAAAAATTTATTCAGTAACTTTATGTCTTTAATTTAGAGAATTAAATCCACTTATATTTGAGGTTGTGATAGATAGGTAAGAATATGATTGATATTTTTGTATATATATATATTTTGTAACTCTTATTTTTATTTCTTTTCTTTTTATTGTCTTCCTTTGTGGTGAAGTAATTTTCTCTGACAGCATGTTCTAATATTTTGCATCTATTTTTTGTTTTGGGGTTTCCAGGAGACTTACAAAAACATCTTATAATTACAACAGGTTGTTTTAAACTGATTATCCCTTAACTTTGATCACAGTATAAGAATGGAAAATGAAAACTGTAAAGCAAGAAACTCTAAAATATAGAAACTCTACATTTTAACTCCATTCTCTGCACCCCTCCCACATGCATAAATATTTTTACTTATGGATGTCTCAATTTACATATTTTATATGGTTTATCTCAACAAATTTTTATATTTACTATTGTTAATAATTTTTTGTCTCTTAGTCTTCATATTAAAGATATGAGAGGTTTACAAACCACAGTTACATCATTTGGAGTATTCTGAATTTGTCTGATATGTACTTTTCTTATTGAGTTTTCTGCCTTTAAATTTTGTTGTTAAATGTTACTGTCCTTTTTATTTAGATTGCAGTATTTTATTTAGCACTTCTTCTAAGGCAGATCTGGTGGTCAGACATTCCCTCAGCTTTTCTTTTCCTGGCAAAAATCTTTATTGCTGCTCAATTTTTGAGGATAGTTTTGTTGGATCTATCATTCTGCATTAGCAGTTTTTTGTTTTGGCTTCAGTTTTTGTTCTTCAGCACTTTAAATGTGTCACTCACTCCTCCTGACTGTGTGGTTTCTGCTGAGAAGTCTACTTCAACACATTGAGGACCTTCATTATCTATTTGCTTATTTTTCCTTGCTGCTTTTAAATTCTTTTCTACAACCTTCATTTTTTAGAGTTTGAATATTACTTGCTTGAAGTAGTCTTATCTGAGTTAAATCTATTTGGTGGTCTTTGACCCTCCTTTACTTGGATATCTATATATTTATTGTAGGCTTGAAAAGTTTTCTCTTTTTATTTCTTTCCACCCTTTACTTTTTCTCAATGACTCTTAGGTTTGTACCTTTGAGGCTTTTTTCTAGATTTCATGTTTTTTACTTTTTTATTCTTTTCCTTTTTTTCTTCTCTGACTTTTTGATATTTCTAAATACCTGTCTTTGAGCTCACTAGTTTTGTTTTTTCTTCTGCTTGATCAATTTTGCTGTTAAGAACCTCAAATGCATCTTCACCTCTAGAACTTCTGTTTGATATTTTTTAACCTCTTTTTCAAATTTCTTTGGTAAAATTTTGAATTCCTTCTCTGGATTTTCCTAAAGCTTTATGAGCTTCCTAAAGCCAGTGATTTTGAATTCTCTGTCTTAGAGGTCACACATATCCCTCTACTTAAAGTTGGTGGCTGGCACCTTCTTTAGTTTGCTTCATGATGTCATAATGCCTTTCATATTCTTGATGTTTGTGAACATATATATGTCTGTGCATCAAGCAATTAGGTACTTACTCTAGTTTTTGCCTCAGGCTTTGTTTGCACTCATCCGTCTTAAGAGGGCCTTCTAGGAATTCAAAGGGGAACGATTGTTTAGTTTTCTTTTTTTTTTTTTTTTTTTTTTTTTTGAGACGGAGTTTCGCTCTTGTTACCCAGGCTGGAGTGCAATGGCGCGATCTCGGCTCACCGCAACCTCCGCCTCCTGGGTTCAGGCAATTCTCCTTCCTCAGCCTCCTGAGTAGCTGGGATTACAGGCACGCACCACCATGCCCAGCTAATTTTTTGTATTTTTTTAGCAGAGACGGGGTTTCACCATGTTGACCAGGATGGTCTCGATCTCTTGACCTCGTGATCCACCCGCCTCGGCCTCCCAAAGTGCTGGGATTACAGGCTTGAGCCCCCGCGCCCGGCCTGATTGTTTAGTTTTCTAAGCCTGTGGTCACTTCAGTCTTTTCAGCACTAGAGGGTGTCCTGAGCCCAAGTGTGCAATCTTGCATATTCCTAGGTCTGGTGTACTCTGGGACTATCAGGGAGTGTTCCCTGGGTTTCCAGATAGTCTCTAGCTTACTTACCTTTCTTTCCCCGAAGTGGAAGGAGTCTCTATGTATTGCTCTGCTGTTGGGGGAGGGGTGTCATGGGCACTGTCATAGCCACTGCAGCTGGCACTATGCCATATCATACCCTAAGCCCATGGCTTCCCAAACCAGCACATCACCAGGGCTCACCCAAGTCCTGAGGATGACACAGCCTGACAGCTGCTGCTATTTATTCAGGATCCAATGCCACATTAGTCAGTCAATGGTGAAGCTGGCTGAGAGCTGGATTCATTGTGCCAGGATTTCAGTGAGTCTAGGGCACCTACTATGTGTATCCGTCTGGAATCAAGGAAAACCAGGCTGTGCCCATTGCTGTGTATCACTGTGGCAGGGCTGGTAGTAAGGTCCTAATCTCCTGCCCTCTCTCCTTTCATTCCCTCCAGCAAAAAGAATCTCTCTCCATACTGCACTGCCTGGTTTGGGGGAGGGGTGATGCAGGCCTTCTTATAGCCCTTGCAGCTGATATCACAGGGAGTCACACACCAAACCCACAGTTTCCCCAAGCACTGCAGCACTGGGGCTCAATCAAGGACTATGGTAACTATGGCTGCCTGCCATTAAAGTTTTGGGGGAGCTCATCTGCAGCCAGTTTAATCAGCAGGTAGTGAAGAAAGCTGGGACTAGGGTTTCTCTTTCTAGGGTGGTATATGCCCTTCTGGCACGATGCAGGTCTAAATGCTCCCTCCATAAGAACTAGCCTGGAAGTAAGCACGATGGATTTCTATTTGATGCTGATTTCCTTTGGTGTGGCCAGTACTAAACTCCAATACAAAGTTCCGTATGCACTTTTCCCTCTATCCCCAAGCACACAAATTCACTCTCCCTCCTTGAGTTGGAGAAGAAATGCTTTAGGAAATATGAAGCTCTCCTTCCTACCCTCTTCAATGTGTATTTTCTTTCTTGTTATTATACTAAAACCAGGTACTGTAAACTCTCACTTGATAATTTAAATCTTGCGAATGTGTTTTCTTATGTGGATAGTTGTTCAATTTGGTGTTCCCACAGGGGATGACTGCTGTAGCGTTCTATTCCACTATTTTTCTCTTGTCCACAGGTTTATAAAATCCACAACAATGTACAGCAATGTCCTAGGCTTTTAAATTAACTCACCACTCACCTACTCATCTAGAGCAACTTCCAGTCCAGCAAGCTCCGTTCATGGTAAGTGCCCTATACAGGCGTACTGTCTATTAAATTTTATATTACATATTTACTGTATCTTTTCTGTGTATAGGTATGTTCACATACACAAATAATTACCATTGTGTTTCAGTTGTCTACAATATTCAGCATAATAACAGACTGCACAGGTTTGTAGCTTACGAGGAATAGCCACAGAGTATAGCCTAGGTATGTACGAGCCTATCTCATCTAAATTTGTGTAAGTACACCCTATTATGTTTGCACAACAAGAAAATTACCTAATGATGCAATTGTTAGAATGTAACCACATTGTTAACTGACTGTGATTGTATTTATCAAGAATAACATTGATGAAGGACTTGTATTCAGAAAGGCATATAGAAAGAACTCCTAAAATTCAGCAATAATATAGCCATTGTGAAAAACACTGATATGGTTTGGAAATTTTGTCCCATCCAAATATTCTGTTGAAATATGACTGTCAATGTTTCAGGTGGGCTTAACGGAAGATGTTTGGGTCATAGAGGTGGATCCCTCATAAATGACTTGATGCTATCTTCAGAGTAATAAGTGAGTGTTTATTAACTCATGAGAGAGCTGGTTGTTTAAAAGAGCTTGGCACTTTCTTCTTTCTTGCTTTTTCCCTCTCTCACCATGTGACATACTGGTTCCCTTCCCTTCTGCTTTGAGTAAAAGCTTCCTGAGGCCTCACAAGAAGCCAGGCAGATACTGGTGCCATGATTCTGTAGCACATGTAGAACGATGAGCGAAATAAAATTATTTTCCTTATAAATTTCCCTGCCTCCGATATTCCTTTATAGCAATGCAAAATGAACTAGTACAGACATTATGGAGGTTCTTCAAAAATTTAAAAGTAGAGCTACCAGACAATAAAGTGACCACATTTCTATGTTTTCCTACCTTTCTGCTTCCAGCCATGAAATGATGCAACAAGAAAGACTTAGCCAGATGTACCATTTGATCTTGGACTTCCCAGTCTCCAGAACTATAAGAAACAATTTTCTCTCCTTAAAATTATCTAGTCTGATATTCTATTATAGCAACACTAAAGAACCTAAGACAGTCTGTTTCCTTATAAGTTAAACATGTATACCAGGCTCAGTCGTTCATGCCTGTAATCCCAGAACTTTGGGAAGCCGAGGCAGGCAGATTATGAGGTCAGGAGACAGAGACCATCCTGGCCAATATGGTGACTCCCTGTATCTACTAAAATATGAAAAATTATCTGGGCATGGTGGCACATGCCTGTGGTCGCAGCTACTTGGGAGGCTGAGGCGGGGAGTCACTTGAATCCGGGAGGTGGAGGTTGCACTGAGCCAAGATTGCACCACTGCACTCCAGACTGGCGACATGGCAAAACTGTGTCTCAAAGGTTAAACAGGTAATTACCATCTGACCCAACAATCCCATTTCTACATGTTTAGAGAAATCAAAAATTACTTTCACCCCAAAATCTACATAAGAATGCTTATACCAGAATAATGCAAATTGGCATTAATTCAAGTGCATAGGTGATGGAATAGACAAACTTAGCCTACACAAACAAGGGAGTATTACTGAACAATGAAATGTGATCAACTACTGACACACACAACAATATAGATGAATTGCAAATGTGTTGTGCTGTAATAGAAACCAGTCTCAAATGTTACATGTTTTAAGATTGTATTTATTTGACATTCTGGAAAAAGAGAAACTACAGGAATGATAAACAGATCAGTAGTTGTCAGAATTTGTGGTAGGAGGGGAAAGAAAAATAGGATGGATAAGTAATTGAATAAAAAGAAAAAAGCACAGGGAAGAATAAACAACATTAAAGGCTATTTCAAACAGCAGGGAAACCACAGAATTATGAGGAGGGTAGATTTACTTGGCTATGAATACCTGGTGTGAATTACTCACATAATAATAGATCAGTCCTTGACCACAGTATTCAGTGTAAATTGAGAAATTCCTGTTTCTCAGTGGATGGAGGACTTAGAATGTGAGGTTGTGTTTATAATTCTTTCGTTTGCCCATTACTGAAAGAGTGATAGATGCTGTTACATATTTCACAGAGAGAGTGAGCCTGGATTGGATGTAGACTACATGATGTTTAAGTTTACTTATCAAGGTTCAAGAATGATAGGGATATAAAACAGGACTGGCAGAGTGCTAGATATGATGTAGAGCAAACAAGTGAAGGATCCAAAAACTGGGAGGTAGATAGAGAATGGGTGGGTAAGAAACTCTTGATTTTGCCTCACTAAGGAAGTAGAGAAATGTTAATCATATTACCCTCCATAAAATCTCTATTACAACATTTTCTAAACCTTAACTTTAATTTTCATATCCAGATATCTGGATGGGTCATTCCATCTACTCATTCAAGTGTTGATTCAAATAACACCTACACCTTTTCCTTTTTTTGCATCCTATTTAAATCTCTCTCTCCTTTTTTTTCTTTATTTTTTATTTTTTTAATATTTTGAGACAGAGTCTAGCTCTGTCGCCCAGGCTGGAGTGCAGTGGGACGATCTTGGCTCACTGCAACCCCAGCCTCCTGGGTTCAGGCAGTTTTCCTGCCTCAGCCTCCCAAGTAGCTGGGATTACAGAGGCCCAATAATTTTTGTATTTTTAATAGAGACATGGTTTCACCATGCTGGCCAGGCTGGTCTCGAGTTCCAGACCTCAGGTGATTTGCCCACGTCAGCCTCCCAAAGTGCTGGGATTACAGGTGTGAGCCACTGTGCCAGGCCTTAAATCTCAAATTACACCCAGCGTTTCCTATTCTTTTCCTGTCTTATTTTTCTTCTTAATGTTTATCATCAGTAATAAAACCATTTTTTTTAATTCCATTTGCTTTGCTGCCGTATCTGTAGCATGTAGAACAATGTTAGGAAATACAGGAAAAATTTAGTGTATACTTAATTGAATTTGATTGTCCCAACTCTGCTGATCCTCTTCCTTCTGATGATAGTTTTAATAGCCATAACCACTAAATACTTAGCCTTTGAAGTCATAAAAGAATTACACAGTTTACTTGAAGTAAATCTACAACAACTGATGTCCAGAGGGACATTGCTTCCCTCTGAGATGTTCCGCAATGTGTTCTGCAACTGCTGACTGACAGCTTCACTCACTTTCCACAAAAATAGCCAATGTCTGTCTGCTTAGACTACAGTTTTCTCTACTTAAATTTCCGTCCTTCTTTGTCTTTTGCCATATTAAGTGTGAGAGCAAAATAAACAAATAAATACATTAAGTTCATTTAAGATTTGAACTGAAAATGGGCTCCCCTTCTCAAACAGAAGCTTAACTTTTTTTATGTAATACCCATAAATATTTCCTTGCGACACTAGCTGGAGGCACCTTTGAGTAATTACTTTGTCATTTTGCCCGCAAAGTAGACCAAGAGACAGAGATTTGTATGCAGGAAGGGCATTGGGTCATTTTCCATCACAGTATGAGGAAAAAGAAGAAGCTGGATTGGAAAAAGAGAAGAGAGGAGTTGGTTGCAGTAGGAACAGAAACTTCAGCCAGTCACACAGGGCATATGAAATGAAGATGGCCCTTCTGAGAAGTTCTGATCATGTAAGGGGGTCTGGGCATCTCTAACCTCACATTAAACCATCACTGGAACCTGACCTCTCCCAAACACGTATCATCACATCTTTGATGGTCCAATTCCCTTCAGCAAAAGGCATTTCTAAAGGACTCAGCTGCCAGGATCTTCATGCAATACTTTCTGTTTCTAATAGATTGTCTCCTAGAGCCACACAAAACATCCACTACAAACTTCATACTCATTTACAGAATTAACAAGAAACGATATGGTGGAAAGAAATTAGAAGTGCAAGGAAGAACAGAATTGCTTTCTTGGAGGTAAATTTAAGAGTGGGTATAAGTGGAGCAGATGAATCTAGAAGATATAATTTGGTTATTAATACTGCCTGATCATTGAAAAACAAAGTAGTTCTGTTGAAGTAAGTAATTATAAGTACAATATATACTAAATAATAAATATATTCTATTTTTAATTATTAATAAATACTTGGTACAATTAATTTTATTAAAATAGTCATATATATATTCATAATGACACACTTTAAAATACATTTTAAAGCATATGCAGGAAAATAAGAACACCAAATTTCACCACCCAGATGGTGATTATTATAATTATTTGGGTTATAATTCTTTTAAAGGGCTTACTTGGTCTTACCCTCTCTGTCTCTCTCTCTCATTTTCTATACATACTAAATATTTACATATATACAAAACAAAATATCATTCACTCACAAAATTTTCATCATAACATATATATTGTTCAATAACAAGTGTACTTTATTTAACATGTTATGAACATTTTAATAACTTTAAATGTTCTTATAAAGTAGTATTCTACTGGTTACACATTATTCTATTGCACAGAAGCACATTAATTACTGTATTTTACAAGGTTATCATAATTTATTTAACTTATAAAATGCTGCTTTTGATGTAGACAGATCATACTTTAAACTCTTATTTTTGTTAAGCCTTGGGCAGATTTTACTGAAACACAGTTGCTAGAGAATATATGACAACATGTTTTACACAACATGTTTATAATTCCTCAATATGGTTCTCAGCATGTAAGGAGGCTTTGAGGCAGAATATATCTTAGAAGGTAATTAACACTTTAAAATGTTAAACCACTTAAACATATGATTATTTATTTTGTTTATGTTTTGGTGAATCCAATTTTGCATTTTTAAGCAAATTTGGTAATTACTAGCAACTTCCGTAAGATAAATATACACTGCTTCTATCTTCATTCCTATAACTGAAGATAACAGATATGAAGTTTATTTTGCTTTATTTAAATATTCCCTTTAATAAAAAATACATAATATCTTTTAAATATTTAATTCTGGGTAGTTATTAAAGGCACATTAATGAGAGTAATTAAAGAAATCAGCCATGCATTTTACAGTAATTCTTCACATTCTTTTATAGTGGAGGCATTTTGTATAGAAATAAACTGTATCATTACAAATGAAATACACCACCTGGCATAATTAGTGTTATGCCTCTTCTTAATTTTTTAGTACATCCCAGAACTGTAGTACAGTGTTGTAATTTGCATTCTCATAGCTCAAACTGCTAGAAATTGATTTTTAAAATATCTTATCCTGATAAATGCCATGGACTTTTTAAAGACAGCATAGTTTGTAAAATCATGTTAGAGGTTTATATATAAGTGGCTAAAATGTTCAGATAAGCGTTCCTGACTCGCATAATCCAGTAAAAAAAAATGGACTGTTCTATTAAAACATAAACTCAGAACAACTAATCATTTTAGTATATTAAACTATCCAAAGGTATAATTATAATAATATTCAGCAACAGCACACAAATTTTTCTTCTAGTATGCCCTGGGACGATGGGAGGAATCCTGAAAGGAATAAAGTATTCAACATACAAGACCTTATTAATTAACTTGAGAACAGTTCTCAGTAGGATAAATATAGCACTATAGCTATGAAATTTAAAGTGATGATGATTCTAATAAAACAAATGTCAAAAAATAGTGAATTTCTCACTTATAAGACAGATTACTAAGAGTATCTTATTCTCTGTCTTCCATCTTCTATTAAAACCACTCATGACCATGTAAGAACAAATATCACAAAAACCCTGAAATCTAAAGTTAAAACATAAACATAATGTATCTGTATCTGGAAAAAAAATATTTTAAGGATATCAAACGAAGAAATTCTATTGATGGTCGACATAACCTAAGCTTTCACAATAATACACAGCTGGGAATGTGTAACCTTTTGTAAATAACCATTGTTTGACCATAGACCTGGTCATCATTTTATACAAAAACATTTAAACTCAACAAACAGGATTATTTTTCCTTGACAATTGATTCAAGTACATTGGGGAAAATGGAAAATTATTGTGAGGTTTTAAATAAAGAAACATTTACCTCTAAGAATTTAATAAATTATTTCAAAAAACGAACAGATAATTTTACAGTAGATAAACAGTGCTTACAAAGTAGAAATTAAAAAGATGAGTTGGGTGCAGCGGCTCACGCCTGTAATCCCAGCACTTTGGGAGGCTGAGGCAGGTGGATCATCTGAGGTCAGGAGTTTGAGACTAGCCTGGCCAACATGGAGAAAAACCAACTCTACTAAAAATACAAAAACTACCTGGGTGTGGTGGCACACACCTGTGATCTCAGCTACTTGGGAGGCTGAGGCACAAGAATCACTTGAACCCAGGAGGCAGAGGTTGCAGTGAGCCGAGATGGTGCCACTGCACTCCAGACCCTGTGATAGAGTGAGACTCCATCTCAAAAAATAAAAATAAAGAAGTTACTGTGTCCAAATAAATTTCAGCTCCCTACATTATAGGTGTACATCTTTTGATATCTGTTGTTGGATCAATTCAACAATTGCATACACTATCTAAAAATTTATTAGTTTTAATACATACTAGGATTAATAAGCCTAAAACATTTCACACAATTAAAAGTACACAAATTTTACTTTGATGTCTTCAGAAAATACTTGATATTCAGTTGGATTTCAGGAATCCTTCATTTGCTATGGATCCTTAAAGTCCACCAAGATTAATTTAATACAAGCTAGATACAGGAAGCTTGTTCAAAAGCTTTATTACAATAAGGAAAAAATCATAATAAAAATGGATTTAATATTATATAATTTACAAGTACTGTATGTCAGAATCCTTAATTAAAATTAAGAGAAAAAGAAAGCTGTAGTAAATTATGAGCAACTGTTTCAGACTGTAGCTTGATAGAAAAGCCCACATAATTCCATAAAATAATTAATAGAAGCTCAGTGGTTTAGTGGAGCCAAAAAATTAATCAAATAATTCAATGCCATCATTTTAGACATTTTATACTATTCTTTTTTGTTTGTTTGTTTGTTTGGTTAGTCTTATTTATTTAAAGATATAAATATTTTCACATTTCAAACTTATCCATGCATTTCTTTTTTTTTTTTTTCTTAATTGCATTTTAGGTTTGGGGGTACATGTGAAGAACATGCAAGATTGTTGCATAGGTACACACATGGAAGTGTGATTTGCTGCCTTCCTCCCAATCACCTATATCTGGCATTTCTCCCCATGCTATCTCTCCCCAGCTCCCCACTCCCCGCTGTCCCTCCCCTATTTCCCCCAGACAGACCCCAGTGTGTGATGCTCCCCTCCCTGTGTCCATGTGTTCTCATTGTTCAACTCCTGCCTATGAGTGAGAACATATTGTGTTTATTTTTCTGTTCTTATGTCAGCTTGCTGAGAATGATGACTTCCAGGTTCATCCAGGTCCCTACAAAGAACATGAACTCATCTTTTTTGATGGATGCATAATATTCCATGGTGTATATGTGCCACATTTTCCCTGTCCAGTCTATCATCGATGGGCATTTGGGTTTTGGTTCCAGGTTTTTGCTATTGTAAACAGTGATGCAATGAACATTCGTGTGCATGTGTCCTTATAGTGAGATTTTATACTATTCTTAAAAATGTAAATTAACTCAACGAAATAATATTTTGCTATAAAATTACTAAATACAATTTTTTGAATTATAATGACAATGTTTGCAATGGTGACATGAATAATCTCATACATGAATAGTACCAGCGGCAGTAATGTATAAATTTGGCAAAATAATTTGTTATAAAAATATTTTGTTCTTTCACTTACTGAATTCGTTTCTAAAGCTCTTTTAAGGAGATCACTTGTATACTGTACCATATGCAAAATATGTATAATGCATTATTGTATTTGTACATTTATACTATATTATGCTATTCAGTACAAAAGTACTATTGCTTTGAATTATTTTACGCATGTATTCTTAAATCTATACTATCTTATTTTTGTCTAAGAAAATAAGTCCAATTTATTGTAATTGTAATCCAATGTAATGTGGATGAAAATATATATTACTTATGTGCATACCCCATAAAAATAAAACATATTTGCATGTTTTTAAGTATATAGGTGTTGTATGTGTACAGTCATGCAATGCATAATAATACTTCAGTCAATGATGGACCACATGTGTGACTGTGGCCTCATAAGATTATAATACGGTATTTTTATGTGTATCTTTTCTATATTTAGATACATTAAGATGCACAAATACTTAACATTGTGTTACAATTGCTTACAATATTTGGAACAGTAGCATGTTGTACAGATTTCTTGCCTGGGAGCAATAGGCTATACCAGATAGCCAAAGTGTTATCTAGATTTGTGTAAGTACACTGTATGATATTCGCACAAGGACAAAGTTGCCTGACAACACATTTATCAAAATTCATCTCCATAGTTAAGTGACATATGACAATTTTGTGAACATATACATTATATATGTGTGTGTATGTGTATCCACATATTTCTACTGTTCTGTGGGTATATGTATGTGCATTTAATCTATTCCTTCTCATTGAACTTTGCTTCTAATTCTTACAGCACTTTAATTGTACATATCACATATGTAATTTTAAACAAATGTAAAGTATAACATTCTTATTACATTTTAGTGTATAATGGTTTTACATTTGTTTTACCACGCCGTTTATCTTCTTCACGACTCCCATTACATGCCCCGTGGGATATAACAATCAAGCATGCATCCTTTCATATTCTTCTCAGCACTCACATAGTTTGGTAACATACATCTACATCTAACAATTTTTAAATGATTTATATGGAAAACATGAAATAATATTACAATGTTTGTATCTTGTTTTCTTACATAACAATTTTTTGGAAATCTGCCTATTTCAACTGGTTTTGTTGCTTTAACTATTTGTTTTAAGACTGAATATTATTTTTTAACATGAATATGTTATTCAACATTCTCAGATTTTTTAAATTTTGTGAGCAAATCTTCAATACTCATTCTTTAAATATTTCCTTACTGTCTTTTACTTCAGTAGGATATATTCTCAAGAGCGGGATGACTTGGTATAAAATATAGATATTTTTTAAATATGGACCAGATGTGGTGGCTCATGCCTGTAATCCCAAAGTGGGTGGATCGCCAGAAGTCAGGAGTTTGAGAACAGCATGGCCAACATGGCGAAACCCCATCTTTACTAAAATAAAAAATAAAAAATAATGAAATAAAATAAAAACTAGCTGGGTGTGGTGACAAGAGGCTGTAATCCTAGCTATTTGGGAGGCTGAGGCAGGAGAATTGCTTAAACTCAGGAGGTGGAGGTTGCAGTGAGCTGAGTTCATGCCACTGCACTCCAGCCTGGGTGACAGAGCAAGACTCTGTCTCAAAAAAAAAACAAAAGGATTGCTTCACATTGTTTAGCTCTTTCTCCCTCTTTTTAGTGTTCTACCCCATGCATTTTGTTCCAATTGATATTGTCTCTTATGTTAATATTGAGGCTATCAATATTTTTCCCTTTATGCATTTATTTATATTTATTTCATAATTTAATTTTTGTCACTATGTTTTCAATTTCACTGACTTTCTATTTCTGGGCTTAATCTACCAATCAGAATAATATAATTTTGGTATCATAATTTTATCTTTATAATTTCCCTTTGGTTCTTTTTTTATATCCCTATTACTCTTCTCATTATGTTCATTTTTAAAAATATTTGAGCATGCTGAGCATGGTAATTACACATATTTTAAGAAATGTTTTCTATTTATCTCATCATCTATGTTATTTCTTGATTTGTTTTACCTGAGTGTGGAAATGTTTTAACCTCTTTCTTTGTATGTATGGTAATTCTGGATTGGATGACAGACATTGCAAATGCTAAATATTTGATTACTGGATTTTGTTGACAGACTTTTAACAATGTTGAACTTTGCACTGATAGGCTGTTGGGTTGCATAAAAGTCCTTTGATTAGGGCAAGTCTAGAGGAAGAATAGCAGGGATTTTTTTTTTTTTTTTTTCTGTCAAGAGCCAGACAGCATCTCAATCTTTGCAGAACATTTGATTTCTACCACTCCATTACAGTAACACTGAAGTCTCTGTAGATAACATGTAAACAAGTAAAAAGCCATTTTGCAATAAAATTTTAGTTACTAGAAGGTAGTAGTTCAGATTGGTCCTTAATTTGCTGATCCCTTGTCCAGAGTAATCTATTTTATGGGACTAATTTAGTTCAATTACTAAAACATGGCCTGTCTTGCATCTCTACTAAATGCCTATGTTTTCAATGATGTTACTTTACTTTGCTTGCTAGGATTTGGAAAGAACCATGATACTGTTTGTCATATAGAAATTATTTTGACTTATATGTACCTGCAAATTATTTTTCTCAGAAATTTTTCTTTGCCTATTCTTGGGGAGTTTCACCTTAACATGCAGATTGGCATTCAACTAAAGACTTCACTGATTCCTTCTGCAGATTTCTGTAGCTCTTTCTCTGTGTAACTCTTTCTTCATTGGTAATCTGTCCCAAAATATTCCAGCAATCTCAGATTTATACTACAAACACCACAGCCTCAAATAAAAAATAATAAAATGTTAGCTACAGCTCTATTGGGTTGGCTGTCTCTGCCCCAGAATTTATAAATCTGTTGGTAGAAAGAATCGTAGACAGTTACCTATTTTATTTCTTTAGCTCATAGTATTAACAGTTGTCTAGTATCTAAAAACATCTTTTATCTGTTTTTAATTATTTGTGGAGAAAAGCAAGAGCTTTCCTGATAGTAGAAGTCATCTATGCAGTTTTTAAAAAGAAATATTTTTTCAAGAAACTCATTACCTGTATGTTTTTCCCCCTGAGGAAAATATTTGGATAATTCTGAAAAAAAAATACAGAATAGATAGATTACTGTTTTCAAAATAGTCTACAAGAGGTGAAAGGTCTTGTAGAAGTTTTCTAGTGTTTTAGGATGGCAGAACATTACTTTTGAAGTATATGTTGGAAACCACTGCTATAGTAAAAAATGCCCTTACACATAAATTTTGTATGTTACCTGTCAGAGAATTAAAACTACAATTACATTTCTAAAAGTTTAAAATTGTATTTAATATTATTACTCTTTTTTTTTCCATCTAGAAAGGTGTTCAGCAGGAGAATTTAAGAAGAAAATTTAAGTTTTAACAGTGACTTTAGAAAATTGTTTCTCATCTAGACATTCTTTATCTACTTATTTTTACTTTTTCCTAAAACAAGTAACCTTAATATTTTTAGTCACTTTTTATTCCCTCTTTTTTCATTTTCCATTTGCTATTGTTGTACTCTACGATTTCAAATATGAAAAAAAATCTGTTATTATCACTTTCTTGAGAAAGATGAGTGGTATGTAGTCAAAAACCTGTTTGGCAATGCAGTTAGAGATATAATCTCTCCACTAAGCAAACCCTACTATTTAAGCAGAGAGTACCTAAGGACTTAGGATGTAGCCATAGAGAGAAGTTAACGGTGTGATCTTGGTACATTTCTGAAATATACTTTTATCTAATTTAAATATTCAGATGTTGCATGATAGCTGTATTAGTTTCTCCAGAGTAAAAAAGAAAAAAAAAAAAAACCATACAAACAAACAAAAAAAAATAGGATGTCTTGTTTAATATCTAGAAAGAGATTTATTATAAGGAATTGGCTCACATCATTACAAAGGCTGACAAGTTCAAAACTTGTAACACGGGCCAGGAGGGTTAAGACCCAGGAGGGCCAATGGCATAGTTCCAGCCTAAATGCTGGCAGGTTCGAGACTCTGGAAAGCTAATGGTGCAGGCGAAGTCAAAAGGCAGTCTGCTAGAAAATTTCTTCATGCTCCCAGAGGCTGGAAATTTTCTTCCATTCAGGTATTTAACAATTTGGATGAGGCTCACCAACATTAATGAAGATAATCTGCTTTACCTAAAGTTAAACAATTTAAATATTAATCTCACTCAAAAATATCCTACAGATTGACACATAAAATTAACCATCACAATAGCATTTATGTTCTTTCCTTAGGCCTTATTAAAATGCCAAGAAGAAGAGAAACAATTTCAAATTGATATAACTGATAAACTAACAAAGAAATGCCAGTTTTATAGAACATAATAGAGAGGTAGTATCATTGGGAGGGGAAAGAGGAGATTAAAGAAAATGCATTAGAATGGGGATCACTCAGGAAATTGAGATAATGGCAAACAGTAGTATGTTGTTTGTAATCTATTATTAAATCTCTACGGTGTCTTCTATAATCCCAAAGGCATCACATAAAGAGAGCTGTGAAAACTCATGAGCACTAATGACTTCAGTTACCTCAAAGAATAATATGTGAAAGTCGTACAATTAATGTGATAATTTGTTAGCAGTTTTAGTAACACAAGAAGCAGATTTTTTAAAGCATACCCTTTGGTGTGAATATTCTCAAAGAGAAAGAAATATTATACACACAATAATTAAATAATTAAACTTTATTAAAGGGAGTTCCTGTTTTACCTAACAACATACAGAAATCAGGTTTATTTGTGTATTTATGTATGTATATTTTTTATTTACAGGTTTTTTCTGAAGCTCTTTTATCAGCCTTAAAGTAAGAGTCAAAAAAATGAGTGTGTTCCTTTTCTTAACTGGGTTCCTTTTTTTCTTGCTTGTTTGCTATTAAATTGCATAAATTTCTTACATATTTTGCATACTAACCTCTTATCAGATATATGGTTCACAAATATTTCTTCTCAATCTATGGATTCTGTTTTCATACTCTTGATTATTTGTGGTGCAGAAGCTCTGCAGTTTAATGAAATTCTACTATTTTTTCTAAATTTATCAATTTTTGCTTTTGTTGTTTGTGTGTTTAGTATCATATTCAAAAATCATTGCCCAAACCAATGTCGAGAAGCTTTTTCCTGTAGTTTCTTCAAGCAGTTTTATGGTTTCAGGTCTTCTGTCTAAGGCTTTAATAGGTTTTTCAGTTGATTTTTATGTGGTGCAAGGGTTCAAATTCATTCTTATATGTGTAGATAACCAGTTTCCCTTATACTATTTATTGAAAATACTATCCTTTCTCCATTACATGTTCTTGGCACCCTTGTCAAAGATTAGTTGAACATACAAGCATGGATTTCTGGGCTCTCTACTTTGTTCCTTTGCCTTACATGTCTGTTTTTATGCCAGTGCCATGCTATTTTGTTTACTATAACTTTGTAATATGTTTTGAAGTCAGAAAAGGACAGAGAACCTGAATAGACATTTTTCAAAAGAAGACATACAAATAACCAAAAGCTATAGGAAAAGGTGTTCAATATCACTACTGACTGGAAAAATCCAAGTAAAAATTACAATTAGATATCACGTCACTTCAGTTAAAATGGCCATTACCAAAATGACAAAATGCAACACATACTGACAAGAATCTGGTGGAAAGATAACACGTGTATACTGTTGGTGGGAATGTAAATTGGTACACTCGTTATAGGAAACAGTGTAGAAATTCATCAAAAAATTAAAGATACAACTCTTAGAAGATCCAGCAATTCCACTTCCGGTGTATATCTAAGAAGTGATATAATAATGATATAATGAGTCAAATTAATATTTGCACTCGCATGTTTATATTGCAGCGTTATTCACCATTTCCATTCCATTGATAGGTGAATGGACAAAGAAAGTGCAAGATACCTAGGTAGGGAGGTAGGTAGGTAGGTAGACAAAATGGAATATTATTTGGCTTTAATAAAGAAGAAAATCCTGATATTTATGACAACGTGGATGAACTGGAGGACATTACACTAAGTAAAATAAGCCAGAGACAAAAGGTCAAACACTGTATGAACTGACTTATATGTGGAATCTAAAATCGTCAAACTCAGAAGCAGAGAGTTCGAGTGGTCGTTGTCAGAGCTGAGGAAATGAAAATGGGGAGCTGTTAAGGGTTACAGAGTTTTAGTTATGCAAAATAATATGTTCTAAAGGCCTCCTGTAAACCCATTAACAATAATGACATATATTTAAAATTTGCTAAGATGGTAGATCTTAAGTGTTTTCATCAAAAATAAAAATAAATGAAATTGTGTGAGGGGATGCATGTTAATTAGCTTGATTGTGGTGATTAATTTATATTTATAACACACGTATCAAAACATCAAGATATACTCCTTAAATATATACAACTTCAATTTGTCAACTGTACCTTAATAAAGCTGAAAGAAATGAATTAGCGTGTTACTCAGTGATCTGTAAGGAATTCTCCCCAGCTACCTCGTTTTATTTTTATCTTTTCCTTCAGGATACTTAGAACGTATAAAATTCCTGTGCTCCCTTGATTCTAACCCACCACCCTCAAAGCTAAGTGCTTTATTCAGTTATTCAGTAATTATGAATATTTTGGTTCAGCTATGCAACGACACTGAGTGAAACTGGGAGAGTAAAGAGGTAGAATCCTGTTCTTTTGCATCAAACATGACACATAACCAGCACACTGCAGGTAGTGAAAAGGTAGTTAAGCCACATCAATTTTTACAAGCTTCTAAACATTCCTTGGGAAAATATCTCTCATTATATTTCATTAAACTATGAAAAATACTAAAATGACTTCTAATTCATTTGTATTATTTCCTAATTCTTTTGGAATAACCAGTAAAATATTTTTAAAGCTCTAATATTGCAATTTATTATTTTATTTGAAAACAATACAAAGAACTATATAAACACTAGAGAGAGTCAATGAGGCTAGAACAATAACAAATAGATGTCAATTTGTATATTGATAATATACAAAGCCTGAAATCACACATTTGAATGTATCATCTATCATATGTTCAAATATGTGATTTCAGGCTTTGATATGAATGTATCTCATAGCAATATGAAAACATTCATGTAAGTGTTATTGAACATTAAGTGCAACCATGTGATTATTCAGGAACAGTTATATAAATTTTTCATTGCCCATCCAAGTAAATGCCACATTGAGTATTCAGTATGTTTAAATGTGCAATCTCTCACAAAAATATCTGTTCTTCAAACTGTAATGTTATACATTAACTTACTACAGGGCTTTTAAATATTATATTAGAATGTAATTCTCTGCATATCGTATTTGGGATTTGGTGCTATGAGCCATGTGATGCTCTTACACAGTGGTGCCTGGATCGATGGACCTAAGCTTTATTATCCCACTGCAAAGAGATAGTAGAGTAGAGGTGTTTGCTACTTGCATGACTGTTTCTTATTTTGATTGTTTTATTTAGATAGTAAATCTCAGTGGCATTAAAAGCAATCCAAAAGTTAAATATTGTAAAAGATTTCCAAAACTAACAGCAAGATGAACAAAATTTACTTAAAACTGTAGGTGACATTTATTGTTTTCTTTACTTCTTTTTATTTTCCTTTAAGCCTCCTAGAATTTCTGAAACAGCTCTATTTATCTAGTCTACAGAGATATTGGGGGCATTCTAGTCTTTATTAGGAAGGAATGGGCATCTTCCTTTTGTTGAAGTTAGCTTCTGGAAAACATGTCAGGAATTAACTGTCTTCTTGCTATAAAACCCTGGGTTTCATGAAAAAGAAAATGCATTCTAATTCCCATAAATATGTTAAATAACAAAACTCTAACATGTGTCACTTAAAACAGCCATAATAAGTGTCAGCACTGACAGTAGAGAATAAACATAACGGAACCTGAATCAAGATTCTTACTACTCCCAGAAGTTATAGTAGAAACAGGGAGGGGAAAAGGCCCTAAAGTGCTTATGAATGTGAAATCAAGAAGGAGTGAATAACACAATGTCATTTGCAATCACTTTCTGTAATGGATAATATGATGTACCACCCAGACTACTCCAGCAGGACTGAGAAACTCATTCCAGCACCTTCTGAAAAAGTGAGCAGCTACATCTCTCTTTACAACTTTCTTTTAGCTAGACATTTGTGCTCAGGTTATGACCTCTTCCAACATGTAAACCTATTCATTGTGAGTATAAAAGTGTAAAGTCAGGCTCCTTTGTCTCAAGGCAAGATGACTCTGAAGGGTCATTCCAGCTCAAGCACTTCTCCTGAAACTATATGAGGCAATCCTGTGACTGCATTGAATTTTAACTTCTTCCTCTGCCCAATTCTAGAGACTTTACACGTTTAAAATGTTGATATTGAGGGTGCTGCCCAACGCAGTTCCCACATGCAAAATCCATCTCCTTTCTTTTCAAGGAATCCTGACTTAAAACAATTGGCATAATCAAGTCTAAGTAAACATATTTTAACCTGAGATATTTAAGCTGGTTCCTCTATCAGCCAGCTGGTAAGGACAGCATCATTATTAGCAGGAGATGGAGTACTGCAATTAGAGCAGTGCAATTGTTAAAACTCTCACCTTTGATAAATTGGGATGGTATGCTGCTACAAGTTAATGCACTCCAAATTTCAGTATCTCGGGCTTTTGGGTGACTAAGAAAGTGTTAGAAGGAAATTGAATGATATATTTTAGCTGAGTGACATTGATGCATCAGCAAAGATCAATAAAATGGTGTGGGTGATTAATCACCAATGAAAGTCAGCTGCAAAATTCAGAGGGCCTCCTTGGCAGGTTAAAAAGAGACTCTTATTCCCTAAAGATAGAGAGCAGGAAAAAAAAAAAAAAAACAGTGAATCTCTCCCAAGAATCAATTATACTATCACAATTATTACAGTAGCAAAAAGCTTTCAAGAAGAGGTTGAATTCATAACCAACAAGGGCTATGTTAACGCCAATGATAGATTCCTGGTTGGAAAAGATTGGGACCCTAAGTCTTGAGTTGGAGACATTTTCGTTGATGAACTAAAAATCATTAAACCCAGATCCCCTGAATACTCTGGGCTTGAAGAAGATGCCCATTTCTTCCTAATAAAGACTAAAATGCTCCCATTGTCTGAAACTGATAATTTCCACCTCACATGGTATCTTGAACACTCTTAAGCATCTAAACTTAGCTCCTTTTTTAGCTTACACACTGGGGAAGTGCCAGGCATTTTAAGAAAGATAAGCAACTAATAAGCAACTATATCCCAAAGGGACCCAAAGACACCTCTCAACAGACTTCTAATGAGTTCAGCAAGACCTAGTCAATATACAATTAGTCCTTTGTATTCACAAGTTCCCCATCCACAGATTCAACTAACTACAGATTGAAAATAAGACAAAAATACAATAAAAATAATACTGTACAAATTTTAAAAATAGTATAACAACTATTTATGCAGTAATTATATTGTGTTAGGTATTATAAGTAATCTAGGGATGATATAAAGTATACAGGATGATGTCCATAGATTATATGCAAATGCTATCCCATTTTACATAAGGGATTTGAGCATCTGCAGATGTGGGCATCAAAGGGAGGTCCTGGAACCAATCTCCCCTGGATACCAGGGTTGACTGTATATTAGAAGGAGTTAGAAGAGTGTGATTGGGTCTATATCCCAAGGGTCCTGTATCAAAGAAGGTAGAATGTGAGATTAAATAAGAGGTGGCCAGTTTATTAGTAAAGGAAAACTTTCCCAAAAGGATTTTTCCCAAACTTCAGAAAACAGTGTTAACATACTGATAGATTTCTTAGAAGTTCTGAAAAAATGGTAGTGTGTAGTAGGTAAAGTATAAATGCCAAAACTGCCAGATGTTGCAAAAAAGAGTTTAAACATTTACAAAAGTGGTCAAGCTACTGAATATACTATGTAAGGCCAGAAAATTCACCATTTAACCATATTCTGAGGAAGAGCCTGAAGGGCTCCCTGTTTACCAAAGTAGTATGTGATGTCCTGGTGAGAGAAA
Organism: Sapajus apella; assembly: GCF_009761245.1. Lineage (NCBI taxonomy): Eukaryota > Metazoa > Chordata > Mammalia > Primates > Cebidae > Sapajus > Sapajus apella. The sequence continues at coordinate 39,612,647 of NW_022436941.1, forward strand.
TACCGTCCTCCTGGAGAAACTCAGTGTCACCTGCCCTCAACTGGAAGGACTTATGAGTAATAAATACTGTTACAGAATTGGGTTCCCTGATGAAATGAAGGGTAATAGAATCTTGAAAATGTGCATACCACTGGCAGTATTTAATCATCAGAAACAGGATGGAACCAATTGCCGTAACTAGTGGCAAAATCAGAACGGCAACCTACAGGCCATGACTCTCAGAGAGTTATGGAGGTGGTTAATAGATAGTAGCATCCTCAGGTGGATAGCTGACAAAGGTTTCTCCATATGTGCAATCAAAACAAATTAAATATGGATGGTCAGTAGACTGAGGGGAACATCTCCAATAAAATGCAATGGATGAATGGATGCCATTGTTTCTGACACAGTTTCTGAACTTAAGCCAGTTTTCATATATGGAGCCCAATGAGATAAGGAAGGAGAGAGGAGGCTGTGGGGGAAAAGAAAAAGAGAAGTAGCATCTCCCACACTTAAGAATATTGTTACAATTCACAAAGTGACATGTATACCCTGCTGAGTATTTCCAGACCAGAAAAGTGTTCTGCAGTAGAGAAAAGCTAGAAAATGTAAAAGCTGTACCAATCGGGCAGATTCTCTTATACAGAGGTTTGGGTAATGGGGAGTGATTCTTTGTTATTTATAATAGTGGAGAATTATGCAACATTTAAAAAAAAAAAAAAAAAACTCTGTTTCTAGCATGTTACTTGTCCCTGGCATAGAAGAAATACTTAACCATAAGAAATTAAGTGGTCATTTGCCCTGCAAATCATGAGCTGAGTACTGTCAGATCCTTCATATCATAAGCAAGGCAGGCCTAGTAGAACTATATTATAGCATGGAAATATATCTAAAATCAGGAATGTGCAGTGATCCAGACCCTTGTTACACCCACCACTGGTATACCAGTCCGTCTCTCTCTGCCTGCAGTCCCTCTCTCTCTGCCTACATTTATAACAATATAGGAATTTGTCTCATCCAGCTTATGGAAGTTGAGCTTGATCAGCTGCTGCGCTACAGCCCTAGTCAGTAGTAATCCTGAAAGTAAAAAAGCTGCAGTTTTAAGACCAATTGGAGAAGCAGAGGTGACAATTTATCCCACTTCCCTTCTTTTTCTAAGTTTCTCTTGGATTACAGACCAATAAAAGTCACATGAAAGATGTATGAAACTTATGATAGGGTGGAATGGATTAAGATAGCACAAGGGACGGGCCATAGTGGACGCTGCGGTGCACAGTACAGAGATCTCCTTCAGATCTCTCACCAATGATTCCCTGCTGAGTGCCTCTCCATCAATTCCCTTAAGTCAAAGACAGTTGCCTGTTCAAGGTAATATTTCTACCCTGAAGAAACCCATATCCATGACTGGTCAATACAGGGATATCAAAACCTTATCCCTGTGTTCAAGGTTGGATAATAGTGAAAGGCCATCTCAGATTCAGAGTTCCCTGTGGATATGCTGAGGCTTTTGTTAAGTCTGAATCACAGGTTGCCTTTTCTCTGCCCAAATTTCCTTCCTTCACTCCAATACAGATGTTAATATCAAGGGCAATGGTAAATCAAATTTCTTCATGCAAGTCTTCATCTCATAGTCTGTTTCCTGCACCAAATATAATGCATAATCCTTACAAAAAAATCAGAGTATCTCTATCAGCTAACATATTAGTATAATAATTAATTTCAGTTCATTCCAATGTGTAGGCCTTAATTGGTCAATAGGATGGGGCAAACTTGTTTAAATCTAGAAAAACATGGATATTTCTAGTACTGTATTAGTAATAAGGAATTGAAGCTGGAGTCCTGATCCAGCAAAAAGCCATGGTCTCTGGCAATCTCTCCTGGAAATCTGGAGTACTTTATTTATGATGGACCATGGTGATCACAATTAAACATAAAGGACGATTTCTGGCACACTTAAATATTTGTTGGACACTATACTTCTCCAGGGTAATGCCATTTCCCCTCACAATAGTCTATATTGTGACATATTTCTTGCCTTTCCCCAATCCCAGACATGCATTCATAGTCCTCTAAGAACAGGAAAATAATTCCCAGTTATCTTGATCTGTTTGTATTGCTATAGCAAAAGAACATAGATCATAGATTGGGTAGCTTAAACAACAAACATTTATTTCTCCAGTTCTGGAGACTGGGGATTTCAATATCAAGGCACCAGTAGATTTCATGTCTGGTGAAGGTCTACTTTCTGGTTCATATATAGCTATCCTCTTGCTGTGTTCTAACATGGCAGAAGAAACTAGAGAGCTCTACAGGTCTCTTTTATAAGGGTGCTAATCCCGTTCACGTGGGCTCCACCATTATGATTTTCCAAAGGCCCTGCTTCCAAATATCAACGTATTGGGGTGTTAGGATTTTAGCATATGAGTTTGGGGGATGCAAATGTTCAGTTCATAACACCAGCTCAAAGAATTTGTCACTCAAGAATTCAGGATGCTTTTTGTTTTGTATATATTGTTCATGGTGCCTGTAACTTCTATACAGTTGTATTGGACTACTCTTGGTACTATTTGCATTATTTCATGTTGTCTTCGGGAAAGACATTAAGATAGGGCACTATCACAGGTGATGCTCTCTTGAAAGCCCAACTCCTGGCAGGAGGCCAACCAGCACAAAAAAATAGTGCATTAACCAACCAAAACTAAGGACCTTCACAGAGTCCATTTCACCCCTCTGTGATTTCCACCAGAGCAGATGCTGACCTCCATGGCTAAGAGATCTGTAGATGATTCACATCACAGGACACTGTGTAGATAAACCCCAGTATCAGCATGGAACCAGGTAGACCTGCTGGGTTGCTAGATCCAGAAGAGAGATAACAATCACTACAGCTTTGCTCTCTGGAAGTCATCTCCCTAGGAAGGGGGAAGGGTACTACATCAAAGGAGCCTTCTGTGGGACAAAAGAAACTAAGCAGTAGCCTTGAGCCCTAGATCTTCCCTCTGACATAGCCTACCCAAATGAGAAGGAAACAAAAACACAATTCTGGTAACATGACAAAACAAGGTTCTTTAATACCCCCCCAGAATTACACTAGCTCACCAGCAATGGATCCAAACCAAGAAGAAATCCTAGATTACCTGAAAAAGAATTCAGGAGAATAGTTATTAAGGTAATGAAGGAGGTACCAGAGAAAGAGGAGGTCCAATTTAAGGAAATCAAAAAATAAAAATACAATAAATGAGGGGGAAAATCTTCAGTGAAATAGATAGCATAAATAGAAAATAATCACAACTTCAGGAAATAAAGAACACACATAGAGAAATGCAAAATGTTCTGGAAATTCTCAGCATTGGAATGAACAAGCAGAAGAAAGAACTTCAGAGCTTGAAGACAAGGTTTTTTGAATTAACCCAATCCAAAGACAAAAAAAAAAAAAAAGAATAAGAAAAAAATGAACAAAGCCTCCAAGAAGTTTGGGATTATATTAAGCAACAAAACAAGAATAACAAGAATAACAAGATGTTCCTGAGAAAGAAGAGAAATCCAAATGTTTGGAAAACATATTTGGGGGAATAGTCAAGGAAAACTTCCTCAGGCTTGCTAGAGACCTAGACATCCCAATACAAGAAGCTCAAATAACACCTGGGAAATTTATCACAAAATCATCAGCTAGGAACATTATCATCAGGTTATTTAAAGTCAAGATGAAGGAAAGAATCTCAAGAGATGTGAGGCCAGTACTCTTTCAGATCACAGTGAAATGAAATTGGAAGTCACCTCCAAAAGGAACCTTTAAAACCATGCAAATACATGGACATTAAATAACCTGCTCCTGAATGATCATTGGGCCAACAATGAAATCAAGATGGAAATTTAAAAAATTATTCAATCTGAATTACAATAGTGACACAGCCTATCAAAACTCTGGGATACATCAAAGGCAATCTAAGGAAAAAAGTTCATAATTTTAAATGCCTACATCAAAATGTCTGAAAGAGCAAAAATAGGAAATCTAAGGTCATGCCTCAAGAAACTAGAAAAACAAGAACAAACCAAACCCAAACCCAGCAGAAGAAAGGAAATAACCAATCAGAGCAGAAGTAAATGAAATTGAAACAAACAAACAAAAGCACACAAAACACACACACAAAAATACAAAAGATAAATGGGGGAAAAATCTGGTTCTTTGTAAAGATAAATAAAAGTGATAGACCATTCAACAAATGGTGATGGAATCATTGGCATGCAACACGTAGGAGAATGAAACAGGATCCTCATCTCTCACCTTATACAAAAATCAACTCAAGATGGATCAAAGATTTAAATCTAAGACCTGGATCTATAAAAATTCTAGAAGATAACATCAGAAAAACCCATCTAGACATAGGCTTAGGCAAAGGTTCCATGACTAAGAACCAAAAGACAAAAGCAATAAAAACAAAGATAAATAGCTGGGATTTAGTTGAGCAAAAGGAACAGTGACAGCATGACAAAAGGAACAGTCAGCAGAGTAAATAGACAACTCACAGAGTGGGAGAAAATCTTCACAATCTATCCATCTGACAAAGGACTAATATCTAGAATCTACAATGAACTCAAACAAACTAGAAAGAAAAAAAAAACAACCCATCAAAACATAGACTAAAGATATGCATAGACAATTCTCAAAAGAAGATATACAAACATGAAAAAATGCTCAATATCACTAATGATTAGGGAAATGCAAATTAAAACCACAATGCTATAACACCTTATTCCTGTAAGAATGACCATAACAAAAAAAATCAAAAGATAAGAGCTGTTGGCAAAGATGCAGTGAACAAGGAACACTTCTACACTGCTGGCGGGAATGTAAACTAGTACAACGACTATGGAAAACAGCGTGGAGATTTATTAAATAGCTAAAAGTGGAACTACCATTTGATCCAACAATTCCACTACTAGGTATCTATCCAGAGGAAAAGAAATCATTATATGAATAATATACTTGCACAAAGATAATAGCAACACAATTCACAATTGTGAAAATGTGGAACCAACCCAAATGTCCATTAATCAATGAGGGGATAAAGAAACTGTGGATAAAGAAACTAATAAATAATTTTAGATTTATTATTGAATGCAAGGTTAATGTCTTTTTAAAAGTTATATTTCTATTTAATAGCAAGAAAGAATTGAAAAACGATGTCTTAAAATTACCATTCAAAGTGGTATTTAAAAGCATTTAGAAAAAAATTTAATGTGAAATGTCGAAGACATATTTATTAAAAAGTTTAAAACATACTTGCAATATATTAAAACCTAAATAAATGGAAAAATACACCACGTTTATGGATTAGAAAACTTGATGTTGTCAAGATGTCTTCTCCACAAATAGATTTATATATTCATTGCAATTCCAATCAAAATAATAACAGATTTTTTTTTTTAGAAACTAACTGATTCTAAAATGTGCATGTAAATGCAAAAAACCTAGGAAAACAAAACTTTTTGGAAAATAAAATATATAGAGTATTCATTCTACTGACTTTAAAACTTACTGTTAAGCTACATTAATCAAAATAGTATTATGCTTGTATAACAATTAATAGATATATTAATAAAATAAAACACAAATTCTGGAAATGCCAAAACAATTTGAAGGAGAGCAGAATGTATTTTGCATAAATAATGCTAAAATAACTCAATGTTTATATGGACAATGTATATCTTAACTAGGAATATATAACATACAAAAATTAATTTGAAAAGAATAACAAGCCTTGGTATTGAACCTAAAATTCTAAAGTAGAACATACATATACAACCCTCTGGAAAGCAGTTTTTAGACAGGACACAAAAACACTAACCATAGAAGAAAAGCTGATAAATTGCACTTTACCAAATTTAAAACATCTGCCCATTCTTAAACAGCTCTCAGAAAATGAGAAGGAAATATTTAGATTAGGGAAAAATACTTACAATAAGTATATTTGAAGAAGAATTCAGTTGATGCAAAAGTTTCTGTGGTTTTTGCCGTTAGAAGTAAGGCCATTAAAATCGGGTTAATTTTGCAACCCAATATTTTGTCCATTTTGTATAAAGAGCTCCTATAATTCAATAAAAAAAAATACACAATAAAAATGTTCAATTCCTGAACAGAAATTTCAAAAATGGCCAAGAACATAATGAGACAGTACTTCACATTCAATAGAAGGTATAAAATTGGGCAAAGGACTGAAAATATGAAATGTTGGCGATATTGTTGAATAGCTAGAACTTTCATACAATGATAGGGGAAGTGAAACACACCCTTATTCAATGACCACACATTTTTACTCCTAGAAAATAAAAATATTTTCCAAGAGAAATGGAAATCTTTTTCCACAAAAATACTTGCAAACAAATGCTCTAACTTTATTTACAAAAGCCTCAAACTGAAAATTACCCCAACAATCCATCAAAAAGAAAATAAATGGTCAAATATTTATTCAGGTATATATATACCTGAATCTTAAACTTGGAGATAACTTCCCCTTAGTTACAATACCTCAATTAATTAATAATGCTTGTATTTGAGATATAGACTTCAAAAAATCTTGAATATCACATTAATAATCCAAAATATCTCACTGATAAAGACAGTTGAGGCAGAAAGACTTAGGGAGGAATGAATTATGAGCATAAAGAGTTCACAAAGGTATGATAATGACTTTGGCTATCCTTTCTCGTTGTCCACTCTAGACTTTAGCCAGAATCATTTTTCTTTTGCATAATAATTTATAGTCAGTGAAATGTACTGATCTTGTGTTCAATGTGATAATTTTGGCAAAGCCTGCAAGCAATAGCTAACACTTTTACCAGAGCATAAAGTCCATCATCCCAGAATGACCTTTTTTCCCTCTCCGTGGTAAATCCCCATCTATCATAGACAATTATTCTCTATTATTTATCTCACCATAAATGCTTACCTTTTCTTGGTCTCCATAAAATTGATGTATGCAGTATCTACTCTTTCACACCTATGTTTTGAGAGTTTTTAATGTTGTGTTTGTTGGTAGTTCATTTGCTAAAAAATTGTGGTGGTGTGATCTCAGCTCACTGCAACCTCTGCCTCGCAGGTTCACACAATTCCCCTGCCTCAGCCTCCCAAAAGTAGTTGGGTCTGCAGGTACGTGACACCATGCTGGGCTAATTTTTTTTTTTTTTTTTTTTTTTTTTTTTGGTACAGGGTTTCACCATGTTGTCCAGGATGGTCTCGATCTCATGACCTCATGATCCGCCCACCTCAATCTCCCAAAGTGCTGGGATTACAGGAGTAAGCCACTGCACCAGGCGATAATGGTTGCTTTTTGAGTGAGAAATTTTTAAATTAAAGAGCAGAGATACAATGTTATATGAGACAGGATAGCCACATGCTGTGAATATATAAATGCAACCTGACTATATGGATTAAGAAAGCTAAACAATAAATGGGTCAATCAGAAATTATTAAGATTAAACCAGAAATTCCCTAGAAAAGAAATTTGGAAATACAAGTTTTGGCAGCTCCTAGTTCACCACTTTTTATGGAAAGAGAGCTTTCGCCATCAGCCTTCAAATATGCTTAGACATCTTGCAGAACCATCTCTATCCTGAGATGAATAAAACATGCTGTTTGCTTCATGGGTTTAATAATATATGTCTGCCCTTTGACATACGGAACACTTGTGGAGTGATGGTAGAATCATGTACCTTAGTCAGTAAATTTGGTGGCCAGACATTGAATCACGAAAATTTTATCACAAAAGAATTGTCACTTATGAGGGTTTTACAGATATTAACTAACTCACTTTCTTTTTCCAACAGTTTTATTCCCATTGTTTCATTTGTTTTTATTTTCTAGAATTTTTCAGAAAAAAATATTCCTCACATATATTCTTTTATTAAATCCTCTATCCTATTGGACTCTGTGGATGCTGTCAGCACTTGGATTTATTCATGACAGATACATGTCTCTTCGACTAGTGTGGATTTATCTCTCAATGATTTATTAGTCTCTCAATGATTTATCATGCCCAGCTGACTTTGGTATTTTTGGTAGGGCAGGGTTTCACCAGGTTGGCCAGGGTGGTCTTGATCTCTTGAATTCATGATCCACCTCCCTCGGCCTCCCAAAGTTTTGGGATTACAGGCATGAGCCACCGCAGCTGGCCACTGATCCATATCTTCCTAACTAGTGTGAAGGATCAGTACCACCTTACAGTGGTAGATCTTACTTTTGCTGCTAAATTTTTGCTCTGTTCTCTTTCTAGTAAGGGCTTTATCCTGTATTATTTATTGACATGTGGCATATAGGGCCTTCCTTAAAGAGATACTACATTATTGTCCCATTGATTTAGAGCCTGGCCACATTTAAGCTTTAGTTGATGGAAAGTGAGTGAATATAACATATGGAAACATCTGAGAAGAAAAACACTTCAGAAGGCATCAAGTTTTTCTGACAGATTTATCTTGCTTTATGTCCCAAATAAGGACCACTGAAGAGGCTGAAATCTGGTGTGAGAAGAAAAATGGGAAAGAGCAACAGAAGTTGACCCACAGCCATGGATATCTATCCAGAGCAATAAATCAACGTCCATTGTAGCCACTCTCATTTGAGGGTTGTTTGTTATTAATAAAGCCAACTAATAAAATTCATATACTGTACTAGATTGGGAAACAATCAAGGTGAAACTTTTTTTTTTTTTTTGAGACCGAGTTTTTTGCTCTTGTTACCCAGACTGGAGTGCAATGGCGCCATCTCAGCTCACCACAACCTCCGACCCCTGGATTCAAGCAATTCTCCTGCCTCAGCCTCCCTAGTAGCTGGGACTACAGGCGTGCGCCACCATGCCCAGCTAATTTTTTTGTATTTTTAGTAGAGACGGGGAAGGTGAAATATTTTAACAATAAATTTGAATTGCAAATCTGAATCCATCTTTTTTTTTTTTTTTTTGAGACAGAGTCCTGCTCTGTCCCCAGGCTGGAAAACAGGGATGCAATCTCAGCTCACTGTAACCTCTGCCTCATGGGTTCAAGTGATTCTCCTGCCTCAGTATCCCAAGTTACTGGGACTACAGGAGTGCACCACCACACCCAGATAACTTTTGTATTTTTAATAGACAAAGTTTCACCAAGTTGGCCAGAGAGGTCATGATCTCTTGACCTCGTGATCCGCACCCCTCGACCTCCCAAAGTGTTGGTATCACAGGCATGAACCACTGCACCTGGCCACTAACCCAACTTAAATGACATGTCAAGAGTAAAAAAGTTTGCTTCTTGAGCAAAAATAAAAATATTAAAGTTATTAAAATTCATATTAATAAGAATACAATACTCTGAACCCTCAAGTTACTAAAAAAAATTTCTGTACCTTTTGGTCTTAATAGTATGTGATTAAATAAACTAGTAGTCTCATCACTTAATATCACTCCTGAGCATTTGAGGAGAGATCTCTCCTACTTCAGCAAATCCTTACAAAGTGAAGGCTGCTTTTCTTTGATGTGTCATCTAAGTCATGGCCAGGAATAGAAAATGTATCTTTTTTGGCTCTCCATTACATATACAAAACACCTCTTCAAGTCCTGTGGAGGTTATACCACCAGTCGTATTTTTCTCTACTACTACTCATACTGTCATCTACAGATCACCTATTCTTCCCCAGAAATTAAAGCCATGCACAGATCATTGAATCCACGCTTATTATCACTCTTAGTGAGTTAAATTTTGTTGATGAGCTCTTCAAAACCTTAGTCTCTCTCTGCCTTTTTACTCCCTCATATCTAGCAAAATCTCGTTTCACCTTGCTTTCATCTTCTGTTCCCATGGAAACACTCTGGTATATCAGTAACTTATTTTCCCCCAGAAATCCAGGTTGTAACCATCTCACTTTCTCAGTATTATTAAATATGTCTCATCTTTTCAGCTCAACTTCTCTAGCAGTCCTTCAAAATTGAGATTTCATCACAAGGAGCTGTAGATTCTCTTTATGTATCATTCTCTTTGTGTTTTCACTCTCCTTGTTGCCCTCTTAGATTTGGTGGTTCATATTCATTATCATGAGTTTTTAAGCACGTAAAACTCTTGTTTTCTCTTCACTGCTGGAACTCAACTGCATACATTTTCTGTGTCTAAAATCTGAATAACTGAACTGGGCTGAAAATAGCCATAAAACCATATTGACAAGACTCTATTTATCACTGCCCAAAAATAATATTATATGTCCTAAATCAGTTTGCTTTTTTACAATTTGGTATAATTATTTCAGAAATTTGCTTTCAATAAATCCATTCCTATATATTATTTTAACTTTCTTAATTTGTTGTGCTCAGTATAATTTCTTCAATTGTATTCTTTATTTCCCGACATTTCTGCCTAGTTGATTTCCATTTCCTGATCTTTGCACTTTCCATTCATTCAGACTATAAGGCTTTTTCCCATTCTGTTCATAGTTAGGTCTTATTCTGAAGGTCTCAACTCAAATGTCACCTCCTTGGAAAGCCCTTGGATGGAAACCCTATTCAAAGAAAAGCTCCTTTATTACTCTCAGTTACATTGCCCTGCTGATTCCCTCATAGCACTAATCACAATAATTATCTCCATTTTTTTCTTTTATTATACCTTCTTATATCAAAAATCAAAGTCTTCAAGAGGAGGATGCTTTTCTGTTTTGTATTCTGCTATATCCTTGTGTCTAGCATAATGCCTGGGAAAGAGCACGTACACAGGAAATAATTTTTGATTAATGAATGAATGAATACCACATGCAAATCACTTGTTAACACTTATTCAGTTTTTATATGTAAAGTGAGCAAGTAAACATACATGATTTCCAAGGTCTCCTTTTGGATTTTAGTCCCATCTTTAACCCCTTGACTACAAATTGTGAACAACTATGCCACATGATTAGGTGGGCAGTTGAATCAACTGTTAGTTTGATGTGTCTATTTGGGCTGGTTCTACCATTTGTCATAAAATATTTCCTGATATGAGGCTACTTTTGATTGTTCCTACAGGTGACTGCATCTTCAAAGAGATCTCAGCATCCATAAACAAGAATAGTCAATTGTCCAAACATCTCTGCTCACCTTATTAGAGATATAGTAGTTCTTTGGAATACTAACTGCACACATTCAAAATCTTTATGGGTTCTAGGTTAGTCTGCACAGGAATTTTACACATTAGAAAAAGTTACAATAATCAATTCATTCCTGAAAACTCACTTTAAATCTATTCATCTGCCCAAAACACAAGTGGATAAATCTACTCTGCCACCGTCCTCATATTCCTATGTAAGAGGTAGTCACAAAGCAAATAGCTTTACATGTAGTTCATGCAAAAGTTGTTAAAAATCCTGATAATTTGGATCTTGTGGTAGAGTTTAATATGTATTTCTTTTCTTTCTAATGATAGGATTGCAATCAGATAGCAACTAATATAAGCTGTCACAGTTTGCATAAACTTTGATATTTGTAAGCATCATGTGCTTAACCTCAATATCTATGCTATCTATAGGTATTGACATAAAGTTTTCTGGTGAAATGCAGGCAATTATAATTGTGGAAATACAGAAGAGAGATCAATTATTTATATTATGTTGGGTAGGCACAGGTCACATGTGAATAAGGCTCATTATTTTTCTTGTATTCCCACAGGCTCCCTCCAATAAGTATCTATTGATTCATTTTCCCAGAGCAACTTTCTCCTGCTGACTGATTAGGCATCCATATAGCTAGCATCAAACTTTAGTTTATACGAGTTTTATTTAGTTATTTCCTTAACTATTCACTTTACAAATGCTGAGATTATTAAAATTTTAAACTATCAAGCACATCAGTAATGACATGTGTATATCATAATAGAATTATTCACTTTAAGGATTGCAAACTCAAATTCATGCAGGGTCCAAGTAAATAATATCAATGAATAAAATTTTTGGAATAAACAAAAATTTAAGATAAATTAAGATAACACAACTGTTACTTAACTCCACCTAATATTTACTCTTAGAGTAGGTAAGTCTGGCATTAACAAATCATATGATATTTTGAAAAGCAATTTGAAGTACTGGCAGTGTGTGTGTGTGTGTGTGTGTGTGTGTGTGTGTGTGTTTGTGTGGTGTGTGTCTATTTGTTTAATTTCAATCCACTTTACAAAGAAACCAAAGTCTTCTGCAGGCTATATCCATCACTTAGTCTGTCAGTTAATAATGACTTCAGTATTATTATTTTTTATAACATTCAAACAATAAATATTAAAATAGTATTTAAAATATCATTTACTTTACAAAATGCAGTGTACATAGAACTGCTCCATGTAATACGATGTACTTTGATGCAATATTTTTTAGTGATACTCAGTTTTTATTAGAACTATAAAAGCAGTTATGTAGATGTGTATATTTCAAAAGTGATAAACTTACACAAATACATTTTTCGGCTTGCACAAAATGTACCATTATTTCTTCTTTTGCTTTTAATATGAAGAGTTGAAAATATTGGATTGGACAATATGAGAGAGGAAAGGTCCTATGACAGGTGAAACAAATTGGCTAAACCAGATACAAATGAGAATTTGTAAAAGCCCGCAAATATTGAAGAAATTACAACTCCAAACAATAAACTTCCTAGAGATAGTGACATAGAAAATTACCTGGTAAATGATCACATTTTAATAAGAGAGCAGGTTGGAGGAATATTTTCTTTACTAATTACTCTGTTCCTACCAGACAGTTTCTCTTATCACATTTGATCAGAAAAACACAGCAAAAAGAAAACAAAGAAAAGAAAATATGGCGCTAGGTATTAAAACAGGAATCTGGGACTTACCAAAATAAGTGTGGGATAGTGTATTTGTGTGTTACCAACATTTTAGGGGCCTGTACAGTAGAAAATAAAATAATACTAACCTGGACTATATAACTAAAGGAGATGAAAGTAGATAAACAATTAAAATGCGGACCGTGAGCAATTGGAGCGCTTATTAGAAATTGGGTATATTTGACCAACAGTAGTTAAAAGATGTCTCACAAAGGACATTCCAAATGAATATTACAAATTGAAGACTGTTGGACTAATGTTACCTGAGAATTGCCTCTTGCAAGGACATTCATGTTTAAAGAGAGCTCAGAGTGCTAAATGCAAAGGATAATGCTATAAGTACACAGGTTAAACAATGAGGATGAATTGATAAGGACAATGATGAAATTTTTCTGTTCTTCCAGAAATTATGCTGGCTTCATGATTGTTTCTTCTACCTAATATTCAAGATGATCTTTCTGTTTTAAGCTTATTACCTGGTTATTATGGATGAAAAAATGTAACAGGACAATGAATACACATACAGAAAAAACATCAATATTTTATAGGAATTCGTGTGGGGAAAATTAATTTAGGAAAAAAAATACTTAAACTAGACGTTTTGTCCAGAAAGAAATGAAACAGAAATAGTTGCCCACTAGTTAACAGCAGTTTTCTCATTTATATGCTTTTCCTGATTCATAAGTAAAAAGCTAAGCATTAATAATCCTCACTATATCTTATAATCACAAATAAAAATTTCAACCTTTTAATTTTTTGTGTCAACTTAGCTAGGCCATGGTATTCAGATATGTGGTCAAACACCAGTCCAGGTGTTTATGTGAAAGTATTTTTTAAATAAAATTAACTTTTAAATAAGTTAAAGCTATCAGTAAAGTAGATTAACCTCCATAATGTTGGTGGGCCCAAATCAATCAGCTGATGGTCATGGTTAAAAACAGATTAATGTCCCCTAAGTAAGAGGGAATTCTCCCTCTAGGCTGTCTTCAGACTTGAAAATAGCTCTTCCCTAGGCCTTCAGCCTGCCAGCTTACTCTGCAGGTTTTGGTATTGCCAGCCCACATATCATGAGGTCTATTCCTTAAAATAAATCTCATTTTCACTATACAGACAGATATTATTGGTTCTTTTTCTCTGAAAAAACTCTGAAGTATATACACTATTTAAAATTTCCATTATCAAAAATGCCATGAGTTCCTGCAAAGGACAATTGAAATTTGAAATGAAACGCAGTATTCGTTACATTAACTCCCCAAACAATAAAATATTCAGGTATAAAACTAATTATGTATCAGATCTACATTAAGAAAAGTTGAAAAAAAAAACTCATGAAATAAATTAAAGAAGAACTAAATAAATGGAAAGATAGTCCATCTTCATGGCTAGAATTATTCAATACTGTGAAGGTATAATTTCTTCCCAATATCATACATAGATTCAGTGCAAGCTCAATCATAATCCCCAAAAGATATTTTTTTAGGTATCAGCAAACCCATTCCAAAGTTTATACAGAGAGGCAAAAGACCCAGAAAAGCTAACAAAATATTGAAGGAAAAGAATAAAGTTGGAAGACTGATGCTACCCTATTTTAAGTCTTACTGTAAAGCTTCAGCAGTCAAGATAATGTGGTATTGGTAAAAGAATAGACAAACAGATCAACAGAACAGAATAGAAAGCCCAGAATAGACCCACCCAAATATATTTAACCATTGCTTCTTTGATAAAAAAAAAAAAAAAAAAAGCAAATGCAATACAATGGAGAGAAGACAACTTTTTCAACAAACAGTGCTGAAACAGTTAGACATCCCCATGATTAAAAAATAATAATCTAGACACAAAATTTGCATGATTCACAAAACTTAACTCAAAACATTATAGACCTAAAACAGAAAATGATGAAATGCCTAAAAGATAACATATCTTAAAAACCCAGATTATCTTAGGTTTCAATTTTAAATATAAAAACAAAGGAATCATCAATAAAATACCTAATTAATATGCTGGAATTCACTAAAATTAAAACCCTCCCCTCTGTGAAAGAGACTGTCAAAAGAAAAAAAAGACAAGCCACAAACTGAGAGAATATATTTTCAAAAAAACAGATGTGACAAAGAACTGTTATCCACAATATAGAAAGAACCCTTAAAACTCAACAATAAGAAAATGAACAACCTAATTAAAAATCTGAGAACACTTCAGAACAGACACCTCACCAAAGAAGATAAACATGTGTAAATTGCTCAGCATTATGTAATATTAGGAAATTGCAAATTAAAACAACAGTAAGATACCACTACTACACATCTAATAGAATGGTCAGAATCTAAACCGATACAACAGCAAATGTTGACAAGTATATGAAGCAGCAAGGAGTCTCATTCATTGCTGATGGGAATGAAAAATGGTACAGCCACCTTGGAAGACACTTTGGAAGTGTCTTACAAAACTAGACACATTTTTACCATAAAATCCAACAATCTTGTTTCTTTCTATTTACCCAAATGAGTTGAAAGCTTTACATCTACATGGAAAACAGTACACACATGTTTATAGCAGCCTTATTCATAATTGTCCAAACTTGAAAGCAATAAAGATGTCCTTCAATAAGTGGATGAATAAACTTTGGCATATCCATATAATGAATTGTATTTAGTGCTTACATAAAATGAACTTTGAAGCCATGAAAAAAACTCTGTTTTTCAAGTCATGAAAAAATATGGAGTATATTATTAAGCCAAAGAATCCAATCAGAAAAGGCTACATACTACATGATTCCAACTTATGACACTTATAAAGTCAAAGCTATGGAGACAGTAAAAATATTAGGGAAATCAGAGCCTGGGGTAATGGGACATGAGAAAGAAGCATGAATAATTAGATCACAGAAGATTTTTAGGGCAGTGAGACCAATTTGTATTAAACTATAATGGTGAACATATGTTCAGTATATATTTTGCAAAACCCATAAAATGTGCAACACCAAGAATGAATCCTAATGTAAATTATGTGCTGTAGGTGATTATGATATGTCCATGTAGGTTCATTGAATGTAAAAAAAAAAAAATTACGGTTTTGTTGAGGAATGATGATAGGGAGGCTGTGAGTGTGGGGAGAAGGTAGAGTTATATGGAGAATCTCTGTATTTTCTGTTCAATTTTTCTATAAACCTAAATCTTTTCTGAAAAAATGTAGTCTATTAAAAATGTTATGGGTCATTAAAAATCCCACCATGAGACTGCAAGTATCTATCTATTTCTTGCCAGCTAGATTTGCAAGTGCAGCCAGGAATGCAAACATGAATTTACATTAAGTCAAAGGATAAAGTAGCATTTTAAAACCAGCTGCCATTACTTACATTATTTATTTATAGGCTATTGTATAATTGCAGAATTGTGCTGAATAAAAACAAATATATTTTCTTTATTGAATAACTTACAATCCAAAGATCAAATGAAAATTTAGAAACAATCTTATTTGTTCATGAACATTAAACTAAGCATTCTAATAGAAGAAGTTAATTCCAAAAGACTTCTTGTGTGGACAACACTTTTTATCCAATATTTAGAGTTCTTGCACCTACTTACATATTGAGAAAAATCAGAATGTCCTCACTTTGGTCTAAGTGTTGGCCTAAATGGCTTCCTTTTAATTGGCAGATTATAATGGCTATATATTTAATGAATCTAACAATATTAAACAAATGGCATTCATTTAGACTCCAAACACTAAATTGTTTTAATTTGGGAAGAAGAATTCCTGGAGTCTAGCGGAACCATTATCAGTTATTCAGAATTGCTCACCTTAATATAAAAAGTTCTGTACTTTAAAAATTCAGAAATATCAGCATTATACAATGGGGAGTTCACTTATTTTTCTTCTGGACATTTAAATTTGTCTTATGTCGTCTCATAACTAGTTCTTGGTTGCTTTAGTTTTGCTTTTTTTTTTTTTTTTTTTTTTTCCTGTTTGGGCTGAGTAAATAGTTTCCCCTAATGTAATATAAAGCTTAATACATAAATTAAACCCACTTTCCTCTTGACGATTTTTTTATGGCTTTCTCATTAGAAAAGGCAGTTCCATACTCTTGAGCCAAAGAATATTATGAGCACACTGAAACTTATGACCCAGCACTCTCCCTTACCACTTTCCCATCTAACAGTTCTGAAGCACTTCAAAGTTACCCCAAAGTACCAGCGTTTTATTCCTCTCTGGAGTCTGGCATTCTCCTTTTTCCACTTGCAATGTTCTATCCTCCCTCCCTTGTCAGCTTTGAAAACAGGAGTCTATGTGTCCCTTTCAACAGGAAACTCAACTTCGGGGCTTGAAAAGGCTTAAACACTCCATCTGCTTCAACCCAGGAGCTTACTCAGATACCATATACATTTCAAATGATGCTTCTGATTCATGGTGCCATACTGTAAATCATTGTTTTAAAAGATGTCGCCCTTTGAGTGAGTAGGCTTTGTGTCTGACTAGATGCTACGTTTTGTTCGTCTTTGTGTTCTCATTCCTTCACACATTGCGTGGCCCATAACAATTGCTTAAGAAATAGTGAGTTGAATGAAAATGATGTATACCACCCTATCCCTGTCAGAGAGTAGTGTTTTACTTATAATCTAATACACAGTTGTCTACTGTTTAAAAATCAAAGTTTACCCTTGAGAAATTAGCACCTTAACCATGCATGCTTACCCCACCCCACCCCTGCCCTCAGCCCCCGTTCACTTTTCACTTAAGTAAGAAGCTGTTTTATTCTGGCAGTTTTTGCCGGAATAAAATTCAGTCTAACAGAAGTCAGTCTAACAGATATGCATTAATGCAGGCTGGATTTGCCTAGACATCAATAAACTCGAAAAGCTCCCTGCGGGCCACTTGTAATGTCAATAAAGATTCGTAATTACCTGTTCCTTGGAGCATTTTTATACCCGACCCAGTTCGCTGTGCTGCAAAGAGGGAACTCAAGATCTCGGAAGTTCTTAACTTCCTGAACTCTAGAGGAAGCATGGTAAGCATTAGCGGGAACCTCGGGTTTTTAAGCAAAGATGATGGCTGTTTTCGTTGCTATTTTAAGCTGTCAGGGGATAAGCAACTCAGAGAATTCCCCTTCTTACTTCCCGCGGAAGGGAAGATTGGAATTGGGCCTTCTCATTTCTGAGCATGGGGACGCCTAAACGCAACGACCAAGAGTGAAAGACCGCTGAAGCTACTGTTCAACCTGAAGGAACAAGGATTTCAACTGGAGAGAAACTGGCGACCAGGGAGCTGCGGACGTGCGCACATAGATGAGGGAAATCCTGGCTCCCACACACTGGCTCATGCTAGAGGTGCCTCCCGACCAGCCCACAGTAAGGAGCGAACTAGCAGAGCGGCAAGTATCTCTCCCAAAGAGGATGAGGACCAGAGCATGGCGGAGAGGTCCTCAGAGTGAACACTCGAACACAGGACTCTTGAAGAGTGTCCCTGCCACACAAGTACGAAAAATGGTAGGATGAAGGACAGGTGACAATCAGACGCCCTATATATTTTGAGACTTTTGGAGAGAACTTTGCTCTTCCTGTTTTGGAGAGAACGTTGCTCTTCCTTTCTCCCCTCCCTTTCCTTTCCTTCTTTCTTTCCTTCCTTTCTCGGTATCTGAATGTGTGCGTGGGTGTACTTGCGTTTAAAAGAGAAGTCCCAGGTAGCTGTTTTTTTTTTTTTTTTTTTTCCAAAAACCCTGTTTCTCCGCAATGAAGTTTAAGTGGGATTGGAGTTTCCTTGACTTCTGCGTGAGGAGTTTCCATATGACAATGAAAGGGAGGCGTGTAAATATCCATAAAGTTCCTAATGACACTCTGTCATCACTTGTTTCCTGCAGCATCCTGAGCCAGGGTCGTCTTCCACCACCCATGCTGAGCGGGCGATCGGCTAACAGGTTCATGTGTATTTGTACTTTCCAGATTGAGCTGTGCCTAGAATAACAAAAGTCCTCTTCCTTCCACCGCCGCCCCCCACCCCCACCCCGTTTCACTCCACCTTGGAAGGGGTATTTTTGCTTGTGAGCGTGTATATTAAGCAAAAGCGATTGGAAGAAGGTACTCCTCTTGTAATCTACCCCCAGCTCTGCCTGAAGCAGCCCTCCGGCGGGACGCTTTTGTAATGTGTCCCCAGGCGAGGTGCCCTCTCACCGAGATGCCGATAGACTATCTTGGCGCTCCCAGGCCCAGAGAGCTGATGTTCTGCTGTCTCAGGAGAGTGTATGAGGGTCTCTGTGTGTATGAGTGAGTGTGCGTCTGTGTGTATGTGTGTGCGCGAGCTCGCCAAGCGCGTGGCACTGCGAGCTTCCTCCCCCGGCCAGAGCAGGCAGAGCCGGGGACGTTACTCTTCAAGCAGCCTCCGCCCCCTCAGCCCGATGATTGGCTGGCTTTGCGCAGCCTTTCCTTGCTAGAAGAGGGAAGGGCCAGTGACGCCCCCAAGCCAGCTGCAGAAGCGGCCGCCACCTCCAAAGCACAAGGTGTCTCCTCTGAAAAGAAACCTGAGCCCCAGGGAGGCGGCGCGGACGACCCTGGCAGAGCTGGCGCAAACCGGGCGAGAGAGCGCTGGGCAGCGCTCGAGGGCAAGAGGGAGCTCGGCCACAGAAGACCCCAGCGACCTGATCCTGGGATCCCGGCTCCAGGCTCTCCTCGCATTTTACAGGTTTCCCCCCCGCGACTATCTCCCCAAAACGGAGCCTTTATATCAAGAGAAGGTGCGGGAGCTGGGGCAACCAGGACTTTACCGGGCACCCAAGATGCGGTCCATTAGGAAGAGGTGGACGATCTGCACAATAAGTCTGCTCCTGATATTTTATAAGACAAAAGAAATAGCAAGAACTGAGGAGCACCAGGAGACACAACTCATCGGGTAAATGCAAAGCTTCATTTCAGGATATGACAAAAAGTCAAGCCGTAAATGAAATGTGAATATAGAGGGTAGAGT
Source organism: Sapajus apella (assembly GCF_009761245.1). Lineage (NCBI taxonomy): Eukaryota > Metazoa > Chordata > Mammalia > Primates > Cebidae > Sapajus > Sapajus apella. The sequence continues at coordinate 39,632,398 of NW_022436941.1, forward strand.
GATGCTTAGGATGGCATGTGTGTTTGAGCTCGCGTGTGGTTAGTGTCAGGAATTAAATAACAAAGGCTGTTGTTGAGATGTGCGTGCTTCTCTAAGCTGTTCCCAGTTTGAGTTCAACTTGCCCTGTGCCGTTGGGGTGACAATTGTTTTGGCTCTGGGTGCTCTCACGCCAAAGGAGAAGTCACTGCAGAAGTGTCAACAAAGAACGTGTGCCCTTGTCCTTTTAATCTGTGGCAGAATTCAAGAGAGATGTCTTTATTCACCAAACGGTTGCCTGTTTTCGCTGTCCTATCACCTAGGGAGATAGTGGAGATAGATGATTTCTTGAAAGGCTGAAGTTAAAGCTCAGAAAGCAGGAAATAGGTATCCTCTGTTTCTCTACTTTTTTTTTTTTTTTTCATTTTTGACGTTGGATAGATCTATGTATTATAATTTGAATTAGAAACTCCAGTACCACTAAGGATACTTCCTTATTTGTTCTTCTACGGGTAAAACGCATGGGCGTCATGGTTACAGTTTTAGAAAGAAACTGGGTACTGTAGCTTCACACAGACTATATTTCTGCTATTTTTTTAGTTTGTCTAGATGAATTCAGACTCTCCCCCGCCCCATTAAGTTCTCTAAATATCACACTTCCTTCCACCCTCCCGCTGGCCTCTGTGCCTTTGAAGTTTACCCAGGAGGTGGTGCAACTTTGTGTTTCTGACATAGCTTGGAAGCGTTTTTCTGAGGATGTGAACCCGATTGTCAACTCTGTTCAAAGTCCTGTTTCGGAAATCCTCCCTGTTCCGGTCTGGAGGCGTCCTCTATCAGAAACTCCACACCAGCAGAGATGCCTACCCAGTGTATATTTTCTCTGACATTGATTTAAACAAAGAAAAAAGCCGTGTGTGTGTGTGTGTGTGTGTGTGTGTGTGTGTGTGTGTGTGTGTGTTGGGGTGTTGGGACTGCTAAAACACACACATGTTCTTAAACTTCATGCACTCCATTTCTTAATATTCCTGCTCCCTAGGTAATAAGCATTTATTTAAGTGACCAAGAAGCAGGTTTATCCTTACAGAAAGACTTTCTCTTCTGTAGCACAGTCAAAGGGGACTGGAAGAGAACGAAAAAGCTAGCTAGGAATGGGCTGGAATGGTACTTATGCATCAACGAATCTATACGTGGTCTATTCTGAGAGGGTAAGAAAGACGGATATGAGGTCGTTTACACAGGAGTGGGTGGCTTGAAAATCCAATCTAGCTCAATTGTCAGAAAAAAAAGGACTTTGGGCAGGGGCGTGGGCATCCCTGCCAGACCTGTGCTTGCCAGGCAGACAAAGGGGTCTTTAGAAAGGTGATGAATGGGCGCGTAGGGCTCCGATGAGAAGCAGAGGCTGGAACGTGAGGGTCAAGGCTCTTTGTTCCCTCCCGGGAGGTGGGCTAAGAGGATAAGCCTGAGCCCAGACAAAGCGGTCAAGCCTCCCCAGGACTCCGAGGGTTCGGGCCCTTGGCTCGGACTCTGGTCAGCAGGAGTGGGCGGGGCCAGTGAGGAGAGGAGTCGCCAGACACTGCTGAGGTGTCCCTTTCCGAGCCTCCCTAAGCTATGGCCAGTTAAAGGAGCGCTTCCCAAGTCCCTGCAGGGGAAGTGGAGCCGGGACACTCCACATTGCATGGGTGTCATTTCTCCTGTCGCCCTTTCCTAGACATCGCAGGCTGGTGGGCGCAGCCCTGGGCGCTCAGGAAGAGAAGGCGGGCACGGGCGCGGCGGTTGAGCTACCCGGGCTGGGCTTCTGCCCGCATCCTTTTCATGCTAAGACAGTTTCTTCCCGGCTTAGCTGAGAAGACGTTGGGGCGGGCGCTAGAGTTAACCAAACAGGAAGAGAGGCGCGCACCGGGGCTGTCCCCTGTTCCGAGGGCGCAGGCGGCGATGGGGAAAGAATAAGTGAGAAGACTGGAGAGCCTTTACTGCAGGACTCAGGCCCCTTTCGTCCACCCCACCCCCCGACTCCTTCCAAAGTCACTTTCATTGCTCAGTTGGCAACTGGCTCCTCCTTCTTAATTATAACCCGCAATTACAGTCCGATGGGGCGAGGCAGAGAGCTGACCCCGAGCATCGCGCTTACACCAGTGCCCTGTAGCGTCCTGGCTGCCTTGGCTCTTCCTGAGAGACCGAGACTGTGGATGGAGTTGGAGCTGCCAGAACAATGCGAGGACAGCTAGGTTCCCTGAGCACTGTTTCCTTTTTCTCCAGGATGAAAGGTTCAGTGGAAAAGCTTGTGATCTGAGCTCGTGGTTTCGTTTCAACTCCCAAATAGCGCTTCTGGTGGAGAAATTGACTCATCCATCAAAGGATCTAATCATCTCATTGACTCTCTTTCTACCCAAGCCACGTGGAGAGGCCAGTTTTGAGTTTTCAGTAAACTGGAATGGAGGTTTGGCTCCAGATCCTTGTCCAGTATTGAAGTGAGGTAACCAAGGCAGTCTCTGGCCTTTGGGGGGCACTGCGAGCCTTGTGGCTTGGCAGCAGTTTCAAAGAAGGGCCTTCCGTAGTCCTCGAATCTTGCACCACCCCTCCCAGATTCATATTTAGCTTTTCTGCTACCATTTTTGACATACGCTGTCAGTTCCTTTATCCCTTCGACCCTTCCCACAACTGGAAGTCCCATCTGTAGTTGGTATAGCATTCCTCTTCGATATGCCACAATATTAAGCAATCATTCCACACAGATGGAAAAATAGAGAACCAGCACAACCTTCTCATCAACCACCCATATTCTCATATCTCCAGAGGAACACCTGCGGCATGTTTTTTTTTTAAAGTAATTATTCCAGAATAGGTCAAGTAATGATTATTGAACTAAAATTCATATTTCCTTCCTATTAGTTAATAAAGTTTAAGTCAAAAGGCAGTGAAGGCATTAAGTGGCGTGTTCTTGACTACCTTTTTTTTCTTAGTAGACCTCACAGTTGGCTTATGACTTAACTAGTCTGTGTGCACTTTGGGTGTAATTGGAAATGTATTAATATAAGGTTCCCATAGGTAAAATATGTAAGCACCCTCATTTAATGAGATAATATATTTGAAAATGTAATATAAACTTTAATGTCATATAAATATTTGTTTTGTTCTTCCTTAAATCTTGCTACACACTATTTTTCTGGTTGACGACAAATGAGACTGACTTACTTTTCTTATTATCCAGGAATCTCCCATATAATTTGACTATACACTTTAGGTTATGTTACTAAATGATATTAATATTAATATTAATATTAATTCTGAAACCTATGATAAAATTGACAGTGGAGATAAGTATTTTCACTTAGAGTATTACATTGTCAGCAAAGTTAGTTCCAGTTTGGTTAGGATGAAACACAACCTTGTGAATGCAGGAATTCAGAATTTGCACTTCACATTTCAAATTTCACAATTCTACTAAAACTCATAAGCAATAAATTAATGTAGAACCTCTCATTTTTACTTTTAGTTGTCACTTAAGTGATGAAAATACAAAATGGTCTGCTGTGTGTGTTCAGCCTTAGTTTAATGCAAGTTCTTTTCTTAAAATTTGTGTAATAAAGAGGAAGTTTAACCTAGTCCAAAGGGAACAAATTCATTCAAAAGCCAAGTCATGAAGAGTTTCAGTGGTGTTGAATATGGGGCTTTTGAGACCTAATGCCGTGAAGTGATATTAATCATATGAGTTACACACTGCAAAACTAATAAATTCTAATGAAACCTGGAAACTTGTATTTAAAAGAGAGCAATATATGTAGACACTAGGTTACCTAACAAATGATTAATTCCTGCCATTGATATCACACAGATAACGATCTTCGTGGATTTTTCTTTGCTCCGTATAAGCAGGGACACTTTGTACTATGTTGACTTATGCAGAGTGATTTCTTGATACATTTTGATGTGTTTTGCTATTTTCCGTTTAAAAGTACATATTGAATCTTCTTGCAGATGTGTTTTGCTATTTTCCTTTTAAAACTACATAGTGAATCTTCTTGTAGATGACCCTATGCAATAAATATTTTCAGTGCAGCTGTTCAAAAGTCATGTCTGATCTAGAGTGAGAAATAAAAAGGGGGGTGGCAAAATCTTTCGAGCTTTGCATTCATAGGAAGGAAGAGCCTTTTCTAAGACAGAATGCTACCAAGGTCATGAGCGAAACATCCCATGGGACCCATCTAACTTCGTACAGAGAAATTTACTCTAGAGCTTCAGATTGTACTAAGTTTGGCCTTCTCCCACAATGACTATTAGAAGTGTGACTAGTTGTAGATATTTTTATTCAAAATTCTTTCCAGTGATAAAAGTCTGAAATTTGGCTTATCACCAGCTCAATGACAGCAATTCAAACGGCAGAGTAAAATGGTCTCATTTTATTCTTAGAACACTGATTTAAGCTTTTTAGATCTTGGAGATTCTGAAAAGGGTTGGGCCAACTAAAAACATCACAGCAAACATTCTGCCATGTGATATGTGTTTGCATCTACATATCAACGAAGCAATCCTCCATAGATTATTTATTTAATTAAGTAAGCTTTAGAGACAGAGCCTTGTGATGTTACTCAGGCTGGTCTCTAACTCCTAGTCTCAAGTAATCCTCCCACCTCAGCCTCCTGAGTAGCTAGGACCATACGCACTGCCCACCATGCCCAGCTTTTCCACACATTTTTAAAAGTGCAAGCCCATGCATATTTTCACTTCTTCTATGAAAGTTTATTGGTGGTGAAAATAATTATTATAATGATAGCAATCTGTGGTTAAAGATGACACTGATACATCAATTAATAGGGTGATGATTAGAAATATCCCTTGCCCCTAGAAATAGTGATAGTTTGCACCTGAACACATGAAGTCATATTTCCCAAAGTGTGAAGGTTAGCTTCTGTGTATAGCCACATTTTTATTCATAATTAGTTATCATTAGAAATATAATATAAAAATTATATAAAATATATAATATAAAAATTATAAATATATATAATATAAAAATTAAACACAATTGAGTTAAAATCCCAGCATGCTTCTATTATTGTAAAATTTAGCAACCTACTTCTGAAATAAAAAAAAAGAAATATAATATAAAAATTAACTCCTGGGCCAATGGTTAGTAAAGTGCACCCCGTGCTATCTTGCATCCTAAATGCCCCCCTGTAAAGCAATCATTATTTGCCATGAATAGCCATGCAAATGTATCATTTTCATCAGTAGGATAGTTTAAGATATTAATTTTTTTAGAATTCTGAATTTCACAGGGGATAGCAGTTTATGATGCATTGAGCAGCTTCAAATTTAAACTACATGTTCAAAAAATGCAAACCAAAATACCAAACTATAAGGCTTCAATGACAGAATTCAACCAACAACTATTATACAGGTAATGTTTCCATTGATACTAGGAGAGGATTGCCTGCATAAAAAACACAGATTTAGAGTATGTTCTGGAGTGAATAGTCATGTCACATTTCAACTATAATTTTGACATTCTAAGAAGTAAAAGGTGATGTAAAGAAATAAATACAAATATTCAAAGGGCTATGGTTATTGTTGGTATTCTATAAGAAGTGGTTTTTTGATTTTCTGAGTCTGGATTTACATTGATAAAGTATAAGAAGATGGTCTATTGAATAATGAATTCATTCGGATATAAATGTTCTAATGGTATGCATGCTATTACAGTTATCTGCCAGCATCATGACTCCCTCCAGCACCCCAGCTAGTACCATACCAGCTTGACACTATTGGTTGCAGGCGGTAGTTTTTTAAATATAAGTAAAATACTAGTAATAATGGCTACTGAATGAATTTTCTCCTTACTATAATCTCTGTCTCTCCATCACCTGCCAGGGAAATGACTCATTGTTGAAATGTTTTGAAATCAATGCAATTTTTGAAAAATTAATTTTACATGCAGAGCCTGATTTGATCCTCACAAAGCCATTGCACATTAGATAATTTTATTGCAATTTTCAAGATAGAGTAAGGCCACTGTGGCTTAGAAAGAGAATAGAGTCTAGGAACACAAGCAAGCCACAGAATAACAAACACGCCCAGATCACCTGATATTCCAAGTTATCCTTGCTTCAAAACAAGAGCCCCTTCTATTATGCATATATGCCTTCTGTAAAAATGAAATTACAATCTTAGGAGTCACAATTATACAGAAGGAGGAGCACTGAAAAAACATTCTGCCTCTATTGTCTTAAACGGAGTTAGTAAGAGGCTAATAGGACACAGAGCTTTTTATTTGTTTTATCTCATTTTAATTGCCAAATAATAATTGTGTATATTTATGGGATACAATGTGAGGTTTCCATACAAGTATACATTGTATAATGATAACATCGGGCTAATTCGCATATGCACCGCCTCAAATATATGTCATTTCTTTGTGGGGAGTACATTGAAAATCTCTTGCAGCTACTTAAAAATATACAATACAATATTATTAATGGTAGTCACTGCATTGTGCAACAGAACTTACTCCTCCCATCTAAATGTGGAATTTTGTACTATTGACCAATTTCTCCCCATTCCCCATTCACTCCCTCTTCCCAACATTCTGTTCTCTACTTCTATGATTTCCACTGTTTTAGAAACATTATATAAGTGAGATTATAAGGTATTTGTCTCTCTGTGTTAGACTGATTCACTTATCTTAATATCCTCTAGGTTCATTCATGCTGTCACAAATGGCAGGATTTTGTTATTTTTTAATGGCTGAATAGTACTCCACTGAGTATATATATATATAAAACATTGTCTTTATTCCTCTGTTGATGGACACATAGATTATTTCTATATCTGGGCTATTGTGAATAATGCTGCAGTGGTCATGGGAATGTAAGTATCTCTTTGACATACTGATTTCAATTCCTTTGGGTATATGCCCAGAGGAGAGATTGCTGAGTTATATAATTCCGTTTTTATATTTGGTGATTTTTTTCTCTTTAAGTACTATAGAGATCTTTTTTTTTATTCAGAAATTGTTTTATTTCAAAAATATCACATGTAGATTCTTGTCCTGATATTTATATTCACTTAATCCTCATAACACCTTTCATCATGCTTATATAATTCCTTCTAACTTGTAGGGGAAAATGTAAGTAACATTCTTCATCAGTAATTAATTCAAATTATGTATTGTGCTGTTTAGCAAAATGTTTCTTACTTTCACAAAGCTGTAATTTTTGTTTTGTTTCAGAGATGGTGAATTGTCTTTGAGTCGGTCACTTGTCAATAGCTCTGATAAAATCATTCGAAAGGCTGGCTCTTCAATCTTTCAGCACAATGTAGAAGGTTGGAAAATCAATTCCTCTTTGGTCCTAGAGATAAGGTGAGTTTCTCTACTAAGGAATAATAAATTTCACATCCTGTCCTCAAATATGTTGGGCTTGGCAAACTCATATTAAACACCTGATTTATGGTTTAAGTATGAATACTTAAATAAAGAGTGAACCAGCTCTATTTAATGTTGCTCACTGAAGAATATGAAACCGTAAAACTGAAATCACTACATAGTCAGAGATTTAAGAATGAATATGTGAGTTTTGAATATCGTGTCTTTATACTAATCGAATAAAATATTTAGCAGAGTACTAACATTTAACATACTTCACTCAATTACTCAGAATGGACATATATTTTAAGAATTATCTTTAACTTCTTCCCTATTGAGCCTTCATTCTGCTTTTGGGTTTTCTCAGCTAGGTGAAAATAGAGCCTATACAGTTCTACTGTGCTGACAATTATAAGTAAATTAGCCTTATCCTGTGAATGAGTATTTCTGTGTGGGCTCATGTTTTAAAAGTTGGATACAAATCAGGAAATAAGCTTTCTAGATTACTGACTTCTTTTTTGTAAGACTAGTCATTTTAGCTGAAACCCACTCTTGAATCATACTCCATGCCTACATATATCCAGTATGTAATTTTATTCTGATATAAACCTGTTACTGATAAGAAAGATAAGGTCAAACATTCTTAATTATGGAGGAAACAGGAAAACTGTTTTTTCTTTATAGTTACATTGCATTACTGTATTGGTTGGTACATTTGAATCAGAGCATTTCAGTAAACGAGAACTCACTAAAAGTGTGAAGGAACACATTCTTTATATAATAAAAATTATAGATATGAGGAAATATTTATGGTATTTGATAAAAACCATAAATATTCATGAGGCTATATATATTTTGCTATTAATAACATATTCAAGCAAAGGGTAATGAACCTAAGTTGACCCAAAATATTCATATTACAAGTTTACAAATCAGTAAGAGTTGCATTCATATATTTGAGGGTGATCTATTTTTAATTATAATAACTGATAATATAAATGAAATGTTAGTACTAATTTTTATGGTTCTCCTTAACAGATTAAAGAAATAAACAATAAAACATGAACAAATGTTGAATAATACATACAAATTTGTCACTTCCTTGAAAGAAAAGAATAATTTGTAAAACCATTATTGTACAATGTTTAAAGAGTTCATAAAAAATAGAATTGGCTATAGCAGAAATGACTAGTGAGTATTAATCAGTTTGATACCTGCAATAAAACTTTAGAATATGAAAATATCTGATTGTTGGCTTAGGTTTTGCAAATTTTTTTGGAAGACATTGGAAACTAAATATGGATCATTTATTATTATTATTATTTTTATTTTCTTCCTCACTTTTCTGGAATTTAAGAAGTTACATATCACATTGAGTCAGTGATTGGGTGTGGGTAAATTTTAAAAGTGTTTCCAAATTTCTACTTTTAAGTTTTTATTTATTTTTATTTTTATTTTTTGAGACAGAGTCTCACTTTGTAGCCTAGGTTGGAATGCAGTGGTATGATCTCGGCTTACTGCAATCTCTGCCTCCTGGGTCCCAGTTAAGCAATTCTCTTGCTTTTATTTTTATTTATTTTTTTTACTTTTAGTTCCAGGATACATGTGCAGAACCTCCAGGTTTGTTACATAGGTATACATGTGCCATGGTGGTTTGCTGCACCTATTCAACTCATCATCTAGTTTTTAAGTCCTGCATGCATAAGGTATTTGTTCTAATGCTCTCCCTTCACTTGTTCACAACCCCCGACAGGCCCAGGTGTGTGATGTTCCCCTCACTGTGTCCATGTGTTCTCATTGTTCAACTCCCACTTATGAGTGAAAACATTAAGACATTACAGGCAAACATTTTTTAATCTTACATGATTCAATTATGAATATAGATCTTTTACATTTAAAAATCTTATTAAACTTATAATGCTCTTATTACCTTCCTAATAATTGTCCACATAGTAAAATGTGAAAACCGTTCCTGAGATCTTTTTTTTCACATTTGTAGGCATAATTTTCTTTCCTATTACTAATTCCTTCATTCCCGTATGTCTTATGTTATTTTCATAAGCACACCAAGAATCAGTTCATATATATTCATCAAACAACTGTACTTCTGAGGAGCTGCCTATGAGAGATGGTTCCATGTGTTACTTCACTGTACTTTGAGGATTCAAGATATATGGAGTTCATGCATTCTACAGCTAACTTTGCACTCAAAATAATTATCTTAGTTTTAAGGCTTGATATTTTTGGTAAAAGTTTTTTCTTTCCTATTATAAGTTAAGTAATGACGGATTTAAGATGCATTAGATGTTGCGAATAAATCGGTGAACACTGTACTGAGAGATTGCGTAGTCATGTCCAATATTTGCAACTTGACTTTCTTTCCATATTTAGATTATTTATTTGCTTTTTTTTCTTATTTTTTATATGTTGACTAGAAACCCCAAGAGTGCAAACATCAAGTATAGATGTATAGAAATGTACAAGCTCAGCTACTATCAGGATAGCTTTATCACATCATAATTAGAAAAGAATATTTCATCTCTCAGTATCATGATACATCAAAGTTCTGAAATACATAAAACTTGAAGGTTAACTAAACATAATTGCAGATTTATATATGCTTAACTGACAAGAAGAATTTCCTATTGCATACATGGATTTACTTTATGAAAAGGTCTACATACAGTTTTATACTATTTTCCACTTGTCTTGATTAGTAAGTTACCAGTAGAGCTAATCTTGGGTCATAAAGCTTATTAGTGGCAGTGTCAAGATTCAAACCCAGACCTCCGGACTGAGGAACCAGAGCCTTATACAATAATTTTTTAAGAGTATATTTTAGTACCCAAATGTATATTATTAAAATTTATCATTATGAAATAAATGATTCTCTTTTTTCTAAAATAACAAAAGATATTCTTCATTCACCATTACGAAATTATGGACCAAATATCAAATGGCAGTCTAGGATGTAAATTAAACTAAAAATGTTCTTCATCAAGTTGTGGGACAATTTTGCCTTTTCATTTGTTGTGTTTAAAATTTTTTTGATACTAAGATGTCATTCCTATAACTGCTAGGACTTAGAAATCCTGAACAAGGTGCAGGTGAAAGTCTTATTCTTTCAGAGTATAAGGCAAGTTGCCTTGCAAAAATGATATTTTGAAACAAACAAAAAAAGTGTGTTCTCTCTGTTTTTTCGTAGGCATAATACACACTTGACATTTCTCAGTTTTACTTCTTATTTTCTTTTCGGTGATTGTGTCATTACTAACTTTATTTATAAAAGTGTTTTTTTTTTTTTTTTGGTCTGTAGTCAGTGTTTAAAGTTTGCAAAAACTGATTCCTAATATATGTATCATAGCCTAATTTGCTTCTCAACTTGTGATACATTCCACCTGTAAGATTTGTCACACAGTACTTTCTCATGGAGTTAACAATATCATTTAGATTAAATTTTAGTTACAGCTGTGTGTTTATTACTGCTAAGAAACCTATAGAGAAGAAAGAGTGGCACCTGGTGATAGGTTAGCTATATTTAACATTTCACAAGTGAAAACAATGTTGCTAAACAATGTTTAGTAAATTAATTTTCTGGGATTCTGCAGTTGCTATCTCAAGTGATAAGTGATATCAAAAGGGAAGTTCTAGTTGAAAATTCAGTTAATACTTTCTGTATAGAATTTACTTGTCAGTTTAACAGTCTAAACCAACCTTCCCGTTTAAGGCTGACATAGTCTAACAAAAAATAGTTGTTATGACTAAGATATTTAGTTTCACTGAAAATGAAACGTATTTTCAGATTCCTTCAGTTATCTTTTACGTTAAAATAGTTGCTGAATTTAGGTGTTTGCTTATCTAATAAGGTTTCAAAAATTGTGTTATGATCACGAAATGACAGTTAAAGACCTATGAGGGGTCTTTTTTGTTTCCTTGTTCTTTTGAGTCATGCACAGAAAACACAAACCCCTACTTTGAATATCAGGTAATAACTTGAACCATGTACTAGGAAAACTTGTACTGGTAAAGCATGCATATTAAGCATTAGCTTTTTTTGATTCATGTTTATCTGGAGTGCAGATATTCAAGCCGTTTTCTTTCTACTGCTCTCATTTCCAAAATAATTTTGTTTGAAATACTGTTAAACAAAAATTCCTAACAATTATCTCCTGAGCAAAAGCATTTATGTTCTCCATGGTGATATACTGTTGTTTCAGTTCAGTGTAAGTATAGGAGTTTCTATGCTTCCAATGATATTTAGCTAATTATATTTGAGTGTTTTTTTATTTCATATTTATAGTCTGAACAACAACTAGACTTAGCAAATACACAAAATTTTTAATTCTCCATTACATCTACAGTCTAAAATCTGTTTTCGCTAGGGGATAAAAAATTAACCTGTTATTACTGTTTCCAAAAAGTACTGAGCACTTAAGTCATAATATTATTCACTCATAGTAATTACTTTCAGTCTTTTTTGGATCCTAAAAAAGGAATTTTAACTCAGATAATTTTCCATATGTAGATGTAAAACCTAAAACAGAAACTAAAACTGGTTCAGGAGTAAGAAAAAAACAAAACAAAACAAAACAAAACAAAAATTAAAAAACCACACACCAGAGTCACTCAAGTTTACCTCTTTTCTTTTTACTTTGTAAAATGGCAAACTCCGAGTTTTGCCTAAGTTTTTCATGTTTTATGTTTTGATTAGTCTATGTGAGTTGGTAGTTTTTATAGTTTTTAAATCAATTTTACTATTTTCACTGCTTCAACTGAAAAAAAAAATACTGCTGAGCCTATAATAGCAATGGAATACCACATAATTACAATCTGCACTTAGTAATTATTTACCTTGTTAAGCATTAGCATTAGTTTCTTCTAAGAGTTAGACAATATGATGTCTTTTAAAACTTTGTTTAACTCTTACAGTTTTCTTTTAAATTCATTTTTCCCTAAGAGAAAAATAGAGGTTTAATTATACTCAGGAACTTAAAGACATGTTTAAGATATGACGGACACATTTTTCCTCTAGTGCTCTTATTGTTTAAGCTCATCACAATTGGTAAATTTTATTACTAAGAGCAGAATATAACCTCAACCCTTGACTCCACCAAAAGAGTACTCAGAAGGCAGAAGCATGATTAGCAAAGAGGTTTAATTATACTCAGGAACTTAAAAGACATGTTTTAAATTATTTTTGAGACTGTCTATAACATAGCAAAAGTATGTTATCGGAAAGTCCCTTTTGACATTAGTTGACTAGCATGTGTTAACTTTTTTGACCAAATAAAAGAGATTTTCCGTTTTGAATTTCTAAGCTACAGAATATTTTTTCCAATCTGGGCCACTAATCTACTCACTGCAAGCTTGCAAGCATGCCACTTCTTGGGAGTGTGCATCTTCAAATACATCTACAGCAACCCATTTAAATTATATTCAAAGAAAAATGATAACACCATCTAGTTTGATGATTTAACCACATCCGTGTAGTCTCTATTTTAGAGTCAGCCTTGTCGTTTTCACAGGAAATGAGAAATTTCTGTTGAAGTGTCAAATATTAATTATTCACCAGACAACTAAGTGGTAGTCAATAAATATGTACAAAAGTTTCTGTGTATTGACACTTTTAGTGCAGTTTTTAACTTTCATGAAGCATCATTTAGTGCTTGACATAAACACTTTTCTAGTTTCTATAATGTATAGGCCCCAGGGTTACTTATTTCAAACATAATTTTCTTCTTATATAATCTGTGCTTTGTTAAGATAAACTGTTATGGTGTCTCAGTGGTATTTCTATCAATTTGTGATTTCATTTATAGACTATTTATATAGGTTTTCCTGTATAACTTCTACTGTTTATGAATCTGATATTCAGAATATTTGAGAAAAAATTTCATAAAATTATTTTTTCAAAGAGTTGGTGGACATATTTCTTGAGTATAAAATCATAACAGAGTTTTTCAATCACTTGGTTTTCTAATTAGAACAAATATTCAACTGGAACATATTTAGAGCAAATCAAAATAAAGACAACAAAAGAAAAGATATGAGTTAATTTCCACCCTTCTTTAATAATCATGCTTCTGCCTTCTAAGTCTGAGTTAGAGAATTACTCTTTTGATGGAGTAAAGGGGCGAGGTTATATTCTGCTCTTAGTAATAAAATTTACCAATTGTTATGAGCTTAAACAGAAGAACACTAGAGGAAAAATGTGTCCATCATATCTTAAATTTTATAATAATGACATTGTTTTTATTTTTTGAAAATACTTGCAATAAGAACACTTAAGTAAATAATATCCAATATCCAACCTAGGTGTAGCTTCTTGCTGGTATTTTGTTGCATGCCCCTAGAATCAAACAATTCCAGACTTTTGTGGGCCAGGTTCATAGTTTGAGTCATGCACAGAAAACACAACCCTCTGCTTTGAATATCAGGTAATAACTTGACCACATACTGGTAAAGCATGCATATTAAGCATTAGCTTTTGTTGATTCATGTTTTTCTAGAGGGCAGATATTAAAGCCTGAGATATATATTTATATATATATATATTTTTTTTTTCCTCAAAACCTACTAGGGTCCCAGACTCTTCTCTTCTTGTTAGTTCCATGTGTAAATAACCTCCTCCAGTGATGTCTTCTCCTCAGAGTTCTTAAGCCTTCAAACTCTCCTCAAATTACTCTGACCTATCCCTCCCTCCTATCTATGGACCTATATGGAAATCTATGGACCTATATGGAAAGGCAATATCCCTTTTGCTTCTGGGATGGTTCCAATTTATAGTGGTATCTTTTGCTGACTGGGGTTACAGAAACATTTAAAAGGTCCCAATCAATAGACTCTCACACAGCCTGTATTACAGACATTGCTAGATACGTATTCCCTTTCAGCTCAGCCTGCAAGTTAGTTGGTTATTTCATACCTGACTTTACATCTTTTAGTGCCTTCCTAAAGAAGAGGCTAACATACGAACACATTTTAGACAATTATTCAAGAGCAACATATTTATAGATATATGGCACAACTTCCAAATTATTGCAGACAGCATTTGTATCAGGTGCTTTTCTGTATCATGCCAAAGGTCATCAGTTTCCAGCCAGCTATATATATTTTATCATTTTCCATCATCTACCTATTTAGCATATGCATACATTTATGTTCATATAGCCTCTCACATCTGTTATCAATTTATGTATTAGGTTAAGGATCCACCAAATATCAACTGTAAAATTTAGTGACCAAACGAGTAGGAAATGTCTTTATTTCTCACATAAACTCACATGATCCACTCATATCCTATTTAAGAAAACTAACTTACATGACCTAACTGAACTCTACTTGGGTTTTGAGACTTGCAAATATTCTAGCTGAGCATCCATGTGCTCAAGTAAAACTTAGAAGGTTCAAATACTAGAAGGAAGAAGAGAAAAAAGGAACTAAGGAACAATTAGGTAACTCTGCCTCGCAGTCCAATGTTCTATCTATTAATCTTGTCTTTTATGTATCCATCTTACTTCCTGGACTCCTGATCTTAGAGAAAAAGTTGCATATACATTTATTGCTATAGTTTTAATTCTTCTTTAGATAATTATACATATCATCTGTATAAATGTATATAAGTTTGAGAAGTTCATTCCTTTTAATAGCATTAACTGTGATACAATCGAAAAAATTTTCAAATTATTTCTATCCACCTTAACTAGATAATATTAAACAACATATATAATTATCAAAATAGGCTGAAGCTAGCAGAATAACTATTCCAAGTCAAATTATGTCAACTATGTTTTACTTAAGAAACCAATTTTTCTATATATTTTGATAATTGGAGTGCTTTTTTTAACTCCACAAATACATGTATATATGGTATATATGAACACAGTCATTAAGAAGCTGTACACAGAATTTTAAAAATTTTTATCTCCTATAAAATCTACTTTATTCATTTGATTGCCATCTAAGATTCCTAGTTTACCAATTTGGTAATCTAAGATTAGTAGTTTACTAATTTGTATTTTGTCTTATGTTATTTTGTAAATGACATCACCAGTTCTTGGATATGCTGTCCTTAATGTAAAACTTTGCTTGTATTTCAAATACAGGAAGAATATACTTCGTTTCTTAGATGCAGAACGAGATGTCTCAGTGGTCAAGAGCAGTTTTAAGCCTGGTGATGTCATACACTATGTGCTTGACAGGCGCCGGACATTAAATATTTCTCATGATCTACATAGCCTTCTACCTGAAGTTTCACCAATGAAGAATCGCAGATTTAAGACCTGTGCAGTTGTTGGAAATTCTGGCATTCTGCTAGATAGTGAATGTGGAAAGGAGATTGACAGTCACAATTTTGTAATAAGGTGAGCATTTTTCTCTTCTTTGAGACTGGAAGTTTTTCAAAGACATTTTACTTAGGGATGGAAAACTGACAGAATATTTTATAGTATTGCTAAAAACTCAAACAAATATTTGTCTATGATATCCTTTGCTGTGTAACATTTAAATAACATTTATTCTGGAATAGAATATTATAATTATTGCATAGTTGAAATAAAAAGTGATCTCATCATAGCAACAAGATTCACACAGCTTTTTTGGTGATAAAGGAGGCAAATGGCAATTTTAGTAAGTTAAATATTCACACACAAAATTTTTTCTTACTATTCTTTATGCTCATTAGTTTTGCGTGATTTTATGTGTTGTATAAAGATTATAAATATTACTATGAAATGATGTAACAGATTTATGTTAATTTTGCTTTTTATTAATAATTATCTAGAAGATAGTAAGAGCCTAGTTTAGCAAGTTTATGTTTGATATCCCGAGCCATATTTCTTTAATTTCTCTTTATATATGGTATTTGTGTATGTTAGTGTATTTGAGTTTTATAGTTTTCTTACATAATTAAGCATGCCTGCTTGTTTTTCATTAATGGTCAAGAGACTTTGGTTAATTGTGTGTTTGATTACCTTATTAACTGAAAAAACTCAACAGTGGAAGTGGAATTGTAATCACATCATCAATATAAGCAGTTTTTAATGGGCAATTGTTATATCTATACAGTTTTTTGGCTTATTTTACTTCCTTGAAAAAATTAGGTAAATGACTGAAACATGGATATTGAAATGTGAAATAGCACAACACAAAGACGGATAGAAAAGTATGCCGAGTTGACATGTTGAAAAACACCTACAGTCTCTCGAAGCTATGCTAGAGTACAGCCTGTGAAAGTATAGATCTTGAAAAAGTCTTTTTGAAATAAAGTCATAAAAGGAAAGAGAATTAATTATGTATGTATTAATCATAAATAGGCACTACTTTTTTTTAAAAAAGTCATGAAAAATCACATTCAAGCATTATCAAGTGAAGAAAATTCATAACAGCAAATACAACTGCAAACATTTTTACCTTATTATCTTTCCTTTTCTCTCTTGGGTGGAGGGTCAGAGATTAATTTGAAACCAATTGAGGCTTTTAAAACCTGAACTCTTAAACTAATTAGAGTAAGAGAAAAACCTTGTGAACAAGTAGATATATATAATGACAAAATTATATATTGTGGAAGATGAAAGGCACTTCTTACATGGTCGTGGCAAGAGAAATTGGGGAAGTTGCAAAAGCAGAACCCCCTGATAAAACCATCAAATCTCGTGAGACTCATTCATTACCATGAGAACACTATTGGGAAAATTACCCCCATGATTCAAATTATCTACCACTAGGGCCCTCCAACAATATGTGGGAATTATGGGAATACAATTCAAGATGAAGTTTGGGTTGGAACACAGTGAAACTAATCAAGTGAAACCTGATTGAGTTGACAGTTATATTTTGACCTTATACTTTTTCTGTGTGCAATCTGAGCTTTAATGTATTTTAGATTTCATGAGTATTACACACACACACACACACACACACACACACACACACATCTCCAAACTTTAAAAGGCCTAGATACTAGTAATATTAAGTAGGGTAGAAAAATACTTTAAAAACTTTGAGAGTAATGTTAAAATAGTTAACAAACTAGAATTTTCTATTATTGGGAGTTTCCAGGAGCTTTCTCTTCTCAAAGAAAGGATGACCTCAGATGAACTAAAATGAGAGTTATTATATAAGAATATATGCCACAAAAATTACTAACTTTCTCAATTCAAAGTAGACTTATCTCTACGCTTTATAATACAAGAGTTCTTTCACAATTCAAACAGAGTTTATAAACTTAAAACATGAGATAGGCCTGCTGGAGTTTTAATTTATATTTTTGACTTTGGAACATCACTGTGGAATTTCACTTTTTAAAAAATTTATTTATACTTAAAGTATAATTTTAAGCTCTGGGGCCATGGATGCAGCAAACCACCAGCATGGCATTATGGATTTTTCATATGCGTTTCTGTAAATCTGCAACCTACTTCAGCCTACCTCCCACTGTTGGTGACTTTCCTGCATGAGTCTTACCTGCATACAAAATCAGAAATTTTAGATTGGAGCAAAAATCTGCATCTTTAAAAAGCATATATATGTAGAGTTGACACTTAATTCACTATAATGTAGAAATTTAGTGAACATAGATATATGGTGTTTTATGTATATCTAACTCAGATAACGGTGTCTTAGTGTCAGATTCATATACATGCCCAAAAGCACATACAAATATCTTATTTATTTTTATCGTAAATATGAGAAAAATTGAAATTACCATAAAAGTGGCTTGACCCCCTTTTCTACTTAGCATTATGTCACCAATTAATCAACAAATTCTATAGATATTACCTTCCAAATATATCTAGAGTCAAATGATTTCTCATGATCTCCACTGCTGTCACCCTGATAAAAGCCAACATCATCTCTTACTTAGAACTCTACAATAGTTCCTTAACTGATGTACCTGGGTGCATTCTTGCTCCCTGTCCCCAAAGCCAGAGTCTCTCTTCATCATGTAACAGCTTCTCATCACACTCTATAAAATACCTGTGTCTTGCCAGTAATGATAAGTGAGGTAATCTGAAGCTTCAGGGACAGACGATGTGCCTGTCATGTTCCCTGAAACTCTCTTTCCCACATACCTTTGGGTGGTGGTGCCCCTCATCTAGGGGAAAAGATGATGGTCTATGCTTGTACAGAATATACTCTGCAAGTCCTCCCCGACTGTAGTATCAGAAACACCCTCTGCCACTATTACCATCTAACACTATCTCTTGTCCCTTCCATTTATAAATTTATTTTTGCATTATATGTTTATTTCTTTATTTTTTATCTTTTCAACTAGACTATGCAAGACAAGCTTTGCCTGAACTTCTCCATTTTTAATCTCAGACACTAGCAAAGATTCTGACATATTTATATATTCTATAAATATTTGCTAGTGGTAAGCAGGAAGGCACATAGTGAGAAAGAAAATAAGAAAGGAAGGGAAGGAGAAAGGAAGTAAAGGAGAGAGGGAGGCAGAGGAATGAGAAAAGTGCTCTATCATGATCTTCTATCATCCATCCCACTTTCCATGAATGATAATCCCTTATACACACCTCAATATTATCATAATAATGGTCATCTGGGATGAGTGGCTGTCATATCATCTCCAAAACTAGAGCTCATCTACTCATCATCTCCTCTAAAGTCTTAGGCGACCAAGTTTCAGAGCAGGATACAACCTCTTCCTGCAATAAATGCAGAAGCTATATTACTCTGTCTTTCATGGAGTAATATAGATTTGGCATCTGTTTTTTACCTTTAACCCACCATCTCACCAAGCAAAACATGAAAATCGCTGCCTTGTGTGCCTCTTCATTTTCTCATATTAACGTATTTTTAAACGTACAGTATATTGTCTGTAGTTCCAAATTTACAGGATGTATCTTGTAAAGTATCAATTTGCATGAAGTTGAATTTACATAAACTCAGTGTCTTGCAGCCTGGAGAAATGTAGGGTAGAGGCTACTTTACATGTGCACACCTGATATCTTTTTGTAAGTAGTTTTTTTTTTTCCCTAAACTATTGTCATCTCTATTATAGTATTCCTTTAAAGATACAGCTCTATTATTCCTTTAGAGATAAAACATTTCTTTATATTTAAAGATGATAATAAAATTGAGAACAAATAAATTGGGCTCTATAAATTCACATTTTTATGAGCTTAGCTTTCAAGAAAAAATTCTAAACTCTTCTCTATAAACTTGCTATGTAAAAATTAGTTGTATAGCCACAGAACTTACTGATTTGTACCTAAATATTTGTAAATGGCAGAGTACACCATTTACAATGGCCTAGGACTTTAGGAGTCTCTTGATATTTTTAGCAGCTATGATTATTTTTAAAAAAAAGTTTAAGAAGAACTAATTAGCAACCAATTCAAGTTCATAATTATATTATGGACTTACCAAGAAATACAGAAAGGTAAAGATAAGCATCTTAATGAAGGTGCAACAATTATCACCATGATCGCTTTTGATTTTTTTCTGTATTTTTACTACTTTCCAAAAATAGAAGTTGGGATGTTGTAGGATAAATTATTTGCTAAGTCTATACTGTCTTTCATGGGGTCAGGGATTATAGATTTGGCATCTGTTTCTTTGCATTTCGGCCCGCCATCTCACCAAGCAAAATATGTGCCACTGCCTACCATATACTCTAATCTACAACATTCTACAACAACATTTCTGATGTCCCACAAAAAATCTGTTTTTCTAATAAACATTTTAGAAAATGTCTACATTTTAGAAACAATATCTATAGAAAAATTGTATTTTGTTACTTAATAGCTAGTTGGAGAATTCATACCTTTGGGTTTAATTTTATCGTTTTATTATGAAATTGAATGATGGTCACTTGCTGTATTCTACAGTGTTTAATTGTGGAGATATCTGGAAACTTTTCTCAATACCTATGAGATGAAAAATATATTTATTGTAGGAAGGAATAAGCAAAACACTGATAGTTGGTTACTATTAAATAGTTGGTGGTAGTATCAAAGTTCAATTAGCACTTAAGAGCCATCACTGCAAACAAAAAAATAAGCAAAAGTAACGACTGGGAGAGGGGGAACAAAACTTTGTGGCAGCACATGGTGGCACATGCCTGTAATCCTAACACTTTGGGAACCAGAGGTGGGCGGATCACCTGAGGTCAGGAGTTTGAGACCAGGCTAATCAACATGGAGAAACTCTGTCTCTACTAAAAATACAAAATTAGCCAGGCTTGGTGGCACATGCCTATAATCCCAGCTACTCGGGAGGCTGAAACAGGAGGATCCCTTAAACCCTGGAGGCAGAGGTTGCAGTGAGCCAGGATCGTGCCACTGCACTTCAGCCTGGGCAACAAGAGTGAAACTCCATCTCAAAAAAAAAAAAAAAAAAAAAAAAAACTTCGTCACTTCTGAATAAAGACTGTCACTTCTTGCCAAGGGGCATGTGACTTCATTTTTCTCGTTTTATTAATTAGGCCACTCCTAAGAACATATCATTCAAACTATCAAGCCAGAAAATGAGTGCAATATTTGGCAGTATTAATGATGAACCAAATTCTCCCAGTGCCTAAACTCCCTGTTAGTGAGAGCCTTTTTAAAGGTTCATTAACAGTCATTTGGATCTCTGAAATCAAGTAATTATGTGAGGCATAGTAAAGACGGAAGAGTAAAACAGAATCCAATGCCAACTCATTTTCCCAAAGACAAAAGTTAATTTCACCTCAAAAATGCCAATTTGTAATTCATAGACAGAGAATGCGACCATAAGTAATTTAAATATAGAGTATATGAAGCAAAGTTTAAAGACAATTTTGATAATAATTTTAATAATAGAAGTTCTCCATAATCACATGTAAGTGTTAAATCGATACACTTTGGATTATTCTGGTACTACCTTTTCTCCTAGTATGATATCTGTTTTCTATTTTGAAGGCTATATTGTGCTACCTCTTAACATTCTTAGATTTGTAACAATTCTTGAAAATACAAAATTCTAATCTGACTTATGAATCATAAACAAATCAGTCACTTCATTGTGAACATGATATCTCCAATGACCTATTACCGTACCAGACTTCCATCCTTCCTTACAGCTCTTTTCTTCTCGTTGCCTTCTGGCTCATTAATTGTGTACCAGATACCTTTTCCTTCCCCAAGTGTGTGTGTAGTCCTTTGTTAATGCAAATATGTCTCCTCTATCTTAGATGCTCCAGAGGACTTTTGCTTTAAGTTAAATAAATCCTCATTATTCTTTCCTGAAATAGTTTCCTAGCCACATTGAACTGGTTAAAACTATTAGAAAATTTTAATAATAATTTTTAGAATCTCTAGAATAGTTTATCCCATACACGTATTGTGTATTTATCTGCATAGCTATAGATATGATTGGTTCATTGATTGGTTGGTTTTATAGACTGATGTTTCCAGTTTTTTGTTTCTCACTTTTCCTATAACATAGTAAGTTTACTTCGTAAACCAAAGTGATATTTTTAGACAAAATTTTCATTTAACATTAATTAGATTTTTAACTTGACCCCTATTTTTAAAAGGACTTTAAAGAACTAAAACGCTATCTCCTTTAACAATGTTACCAGAATGCATTATTACATGCAAATGGGAATCACTTGCTCCAAAATGTTGTCCTATTGTGGGAGGAGGCAAGGGCCCTGGAAATGACATTATTTTCCTTTGTAGTATAGCTTTGAGGAATTAAAAAAAATTTTTTTTCTTATTCAGACAGTGTCTTGCTCTGTCACACAGGTTGAAGTGCAGTGCCATAGTCATGGCTCACTGCATCCTCAACTGCCTGGATTCAGGTGATCCTCCTAGCTCAGCCTCCCGAGTAGCTGGGAATACTACTCGGGATTCACCATGCCCAGCTAATTTTTGTATTTTTTGTAGAGATGGAGTCTCACTATGTTGCCCAGGCTGGTCTTGAACTCCTGGGTTCAAATCATCTGCCCATCTCTGTTTCCCAAAGTGCTGGGATTACAGGTGTGAGCTACTGCGTCCAACCAGAATGTTATTTTTAATATCTCACACAAAGTATTTTAAAATAAGCCTATTAACCATGCCCATTTTATACATTTGCTCAAATATAGACACATTGTCATGCATTTTCTTTCCTATAGGAGATACTTAGTGGCTGTTTGTATCATTCATTAATCAATTACATTAAATGATGGTTTTAGTGGAGTTTCAAAAAAAGGAGAGTTTAACATGTTGCTAAAAGTAAAATAAAATTAAATTAAAAAATTAAAGCCCAATTTTGATTTCTTACTGAGTGACTCAATATAGAACTGATTTCTAAAATTTAGGTCTGATGTATCCCTGAATAACAGAAAATAATCATAAGAGTAAAATGCTTATTTCTTAACAAAAATGTCTAAAAACATAATTTAAGTAATAATTTTAAATATACTATGATCAACGTTTTTATATGTGCAACCTTATAAATACCTAGTATTTTTACGAGGTTCTTTAAATAGCAAATGCCATGTTTCAAGGAAAGAAGATTGGCTAAGATAGAAAAACAGAAGAGGCCAGTCACTGATTAGGTTAAAGATATCCTACTTCTTGTCCTGCAGTCCTCTCTGATAAGAAAGGCTTATAAAAATGATAAAGTCCTTGTAATATTAAGATTCTGTCATATGATTACCGACAAGCAAATTTTTGACAAATTTGGTTAGACATTGACGTGCCATTTATATATCATTTCTCACCTGCTCGAGAAGAAAAGCAAATGGGAACATAAGAGAAAATACTATTTTGGTATTACTCCTTAGACGTATCTCTTCAAAGATTTATAGGAATTTTGAATACTCTCGATGCGCTATCTTAAACCTGCAGAAAATAATGATTTCCCCCTATGAAATTCTGTACAAAAGAATGTTCAGTTACACATATAATTTGATCTCTCATATTCTCTTTTCCATCTCTGGGATAATTTCTTTTATCCTTCAAAGAACATCTGTATTCCTGGTATTGTTAAGCACAGAGGAGTATAGTTGTGGCTTTATCACTTTGTTTTATTAATTAATAAAAGAAAAATTCCAAATATTCAGTTGACTAATGCAACACTTCTAATATCAATAGTAACAATGTGTGCAGAAGTAGGTAAAATATATGTGATTTTTAAAATTGTAAAACACTACTTGACCTCAGTACTTTTAACATTAATAAATTTAGGAACCTCGAAAACTAGTTCCCTAAAATTTGTCTCAACCAGCGTTCATATTAATGAAAATTCTATCAACTGAAATACATTGGTTTTATATTTTTCTTGTAAATGTTTAAAAAGAAAATTACTTGTTAAAAGATAAACATTACATTTATTTTATCAAAGACACTAACACTTGTTAACATTATTTTATTTATACAATAAACCGTCATGAATACCATTCAAAAGCCAGTCATGAGCAGTGCCTAATTACAGAAATAAACATCTACATTTATTCTTAAAGGACAACTGGCACTGTGTGGGGTGAGGAATAATCACTACAATTCAGAGTCTCCAAAACCATACAGCACATTTAAAATATTTGTCTATGGCCAGGTTTATTCTTTTCAATAATGCAGAGGGACTATAGAATGTTTGAAAAAGTGATTAAGGTATGCTTCCAATGCTGAATGAGGGGTTCACACTCAGAATTTTACCTGAAGTATTTGAGGTATTTCAGGATAGCTATTTAGGTTACTAATCTTTAAATACCACACAAAATAAATTTTAAGAAGATATCACTTGTCACTTTAAAGTTTTAGTTAAATGCCATAAGCAGTCTGACATTCTGCCATACACCAACCAGAACACAGCCAACATCTACACACCTTATATAATTAACTATTAACAGATTCAGTCACCATTGTAAGGTGCTGAACAATATTCGGCTGACTAAAAAGCACGGTGATTTCTACAATACCTGTGTTGTAGAATACTTTGACCCACTTTTAGACTTTACATACAGTTCATGGGATAGTCTAAATATTACCATATCTGAGCTGAATTTAACTTAAATAACACTTTTTAATGCCACATTTAGGGGAATAATGATAAGACTAGAATCTTTATTAAGTTAAATAAAACCTAGCAAGCATAAGAGAAATTGTGCAATTGATATATATTTTTTTAATTTTGCACTTGGATTGCCTGATGTGCTAAATGTCACATAAACATAGAGATAGATAGATGATAAACAGAGATGTCAGAAGCTGGGCACAGTGGCTCATACCTGTAATCCCAGCACTTTGCAGGGCCTAAGTGGGAAGATCGCTTGATTCCAGGAGTTTGAGACCAGCGTGGGCAACAGGATGAAACTTCATCTCTACAAGAAATTTAAAAATTAGCCAAGTGTATTAGTGTGTACATGTAGTCCCAGATACTCAGAAGACTGATGTGAGAGGATCACTTGACCCTGGGAGGTTGAGGCTACAGTGAGCCATGATGGTGTCACTAGACTCCAGCCTGCATAAAAGAGCAAGAGCAAGACCCTGTCTCACAAAAAAAAAGAAGGAAAAAGAGATTGCATATAGAGAAAGAGAGAGAGGGGAGAGGGGAGAGGGAGAGAGAGGAAAAGACACACAGAGGGGATATAAAAATATGAATCAAATTGATTCATATTTATGCTGCACCGAGAAGCATCACTCAATATCTAGTCCAAGAGTCCAATCAGAGTTTATTGTAGGTGATACTGGATGAAGTTTTTAGCTTTGTTATATTTAATTTGATAATTTATAAACTGAGATTAATATATATACTTTCTCTCTGCCTGGAATTTTACAACTTACCTATTCACAGAGACCACAGAGTGATAGAATTGTTCCTACAAAATCCTTGCCTCAAGTTTACCACCACCGTATATACTTATCTAAAAACGTGCTGTAAAATTTCAAGAATTGAAAGTTTGAAAGATTGCATATATCATTTATATATCATCATAGGTAAAGGAAAACAGATTTAGAAAGAAAGATTCCCTCAAACAATCTGTATAAAGTGTCTTTTGAAATCTTTTTTAGTTTCTTTTTCTTTTTGTAGTTTTGAAATTATTGTTATAGTGCACATTTTACATTAAATAATTTAATTTGTTGCTGTTTTGAATTTTGCAAAGCAATATTTAAAGTGCTTTTAAATTTTGCTGTAGTTATCTTTCAAGTTTTTAGATAATCTGCTCTCATGAGTAGCTACAAAAAAAGCATATTCTAATATTTGTACTAGCTAATGCAATAATTTCACAACAGTGATTTTCAATAAAAATATTTATTTGGATATTTCCTAATAGTGATGTTGAGTGATGGCAGAGAGCAAAATCTCATTCCATCACTCCTAGTCTCCTCTTCCCCAACTTTGTTGGAAAAGTGGTGGTAAATTATTTTCTTTCTCTGAGCTGGCTGAGGATTGTAGAAACTCAAGCAGTACTTCAGTGCTGGTTCCTTATAGAAAAGAAACCTTGTTTCCCCTTAGTAACAAGAAAATCTGACCCTGTAGTGTCTTTGGTGTTACATGGTATATTCTGGGGGAGGCAATGATTAACAATTGCAGTTGACAACTAGTATTCTTTAACCGTCAAATACCACTCCTTACTTTGCTTAAAGATGCTAGAGATAATGAGCCCTACTTAAGAGTCAGAAAGGAACTAGGAGCTACAAAACACTTTGTTTTGTCACTTTTGGCTAATTAGTTGCAATTTCTAACTTAAGTTTATTTACTTCTTTCTTTCTACTTAACCTCTTCTCCATTCTATCTTCTTCCTATCTTCTCTCTTGCTTAAATCTCGATCTTCTATTTACTCTTTTTAATTTCTTAACCAACATCTTCACTCCCTGCCCTGCATCTTTTTCTCTACTTGACTGCTTTCCTCCTAATTTCCTCTTGGTGCATAATTTTTTCCCTTAAAAATCAAAAACAGCAATTAGATATCAATTAAGAGAGCCACTTAAATGTGTATGTATTTATGTAAGTAAATCCTTGCTACTTCAAAGTGTGGTCTTAGATGACCAGCATTATCACCTGGAAGATTGCTGGAACTACAGAATGTCAGAACTTGCACCTGGTCTGCTGAGTCAGAATATACATTTGATTACAGTGCCCAGGTGATTCTTAGGTGCCTTGTGGTTTTAGATGTGCTGGCCTAAACAATATGCCCTAGGCAAGCAAGAACTCCCACTATGTCTGATTTTTTTTAGCCTATATCTTTAGGATCTAGCACCAAGTTTGGTACACTGAGGTTGGTCAACAGGTACAAAGTTACAGTTAGACAGAATATTAGTCCATTCTCATGTTCCTAATAAAGACATAACCCAGACTGGGTAATTTATAAAGAAAAGAGGTTAAATTGACTCACAATTCCATATGGCTGGAACAGCCTCAGGAAATTTAAAATAATGTCAGAAAACACCTCTTCACAGGGTGACAGGAAAGAGAATGAGTGCCCAGGAAAAGGGGAAGCCCGTTACAAAACCATCAGATCTCGTGAGAAGTCATTGACTATCACAAGAACAGGATGGGGGAAACTCCCTCCACGATTCAATTACCTCTATCTGGTCCTGCTCATGACACATGATGACATTGAGAACTACAACTCAAGACAAGATTTGGGTGGAGACACAGCTAAATTGTATCAGAGAGGAAGGATAAATTCTGGTGTCTATTAAACAATAGGATGACTATAGAAAGTTACAATCTATTGTATATTTCAAGACAGCTACATTATCACCAGAAGGAAAAAAAAATGTTTAAAGTGATGACTATGGTAATTACCTTGATTTGATCATTACAAAATCTATACATGCATTAAAACATCACACTGTAACCCCATATATGTGTATGATTATTATGTGTCAATTATAAGCCAAGAAAAATACAGTAAGATTTTTTTAAAAAAAGAATGTAACTGCCAGGAAAACACTGATACATTGAGGTATACAGAATTTATTTATTGAATGGATAAATAAATGAGAAAATTAATGTAGAAGTTGAGAAAATTTTGGTTTGTATTCATGTATCTGCTGTCAGAATTTTTAGTTTAATGGTTTAAATTCTCTTCACATATGACTGCTCTTATGTACTAATTTTCAAAATTAATACATAAGAGCAGTCATATGTAAAGAGAATTTAAACCATTGCAAGAAAACACAGAACTATGAAGAGTGGTACAGTGAAATGTTCTAAAGATTAGGGATCTGATAGCCTGAGTTTCGCTTAATTACTATGAATGTAACATTAGACAACCATCATTATTTTCACTGTTCAGTGAGGTCAATAATAATAGGCCTATTAATAGCAGAGTGATGAGATGAGTTATCAGATGAGAACGTAGTAAAGAAAAGCACAAATCGTAAAGTGAAACTAATAATGAATGATGCTAAAGGACATCTTGTTTGAGTTCATTGTCATAGGTAAAAGTTAAAATAGGCATTGCATTTTCCAATAGCCATGGCTAAAAGGGAAGCCTGTTGACTAGAGATGCAAATTCTCATTGTCTGGTATGAATAAGAAAACAAACTTTCCCCAAATTTATCAAACATATGTGAAGTTGACACTCAATAACTGGATATAACTGACACTGAATAATATATTAGATGATGTGATATGCAAAGACAAAGCAATGCCACTCAGGAGTGTCTACAAAATCTGAATATGTAAAATTAGATATAAATGTATTGAAGACATAGATGTCTTCAGAAAACTAAAGTAATACGGTAAATATATATTCCTAAAAGCAGGGATGATATTTTTCACAAAGAAGAAGCATGGAGGAATTGACTTCCCTTGGCTGGTACAATGTATTTTACAGCTCAATCAATTTTTTATTCTCCACTGGTAATGTACAGCAAGTTTTAAATCTCCTTCTTGACCTTCTTTGAATGCTAACTCTTTTATAACAAAAAAAACTTTTCTGGAACAGAAAAGCATATCTGATTTTTTTTTCTACATGTTCACAATGTATGGCCTTAAGACTTTATCCTTCTACTCTCACAGAAGATATGTATTTCCTAAACTCAAACAGCAAAGAGCAAACCACTGAGTTCATGGTAGAGAGCCAGGTCTAGGGCACTAGAATAATTGTTGAAAAATTGCTATTAAAACTACTTGCAGTTTAGGAATAGTAACACTGCTTATCTCATATTTGCTATATACATTTTCTCCAGTACTTTGGTGTAATATTTTATTCACATTTTTGATCAATGAAATTTTATAATTTTTAGAAAACTAATTAAATTATAATTTTTGTTTATTGATTTTAACTACAAAATTCATGTTATATGTAGAAATGATTTATATTCATGTACCCCAAAACCTAAAATGCAATAAAAAAAAAAAGAAGTGCTGCTAGCACCTGCTCTGTGCTCTGATAATGTATATATCACTATATACTTGCCTTGTGCCAGGTACTGTACTCAGCACTTGACAAACATTATATTATTTAATGCTTACAAAAAAAAAGGAAATGATTTATATTTTATTATAATTATGATTTTTTTAATTTAACTTAAAACTACACATGAAATATGAAATTTAAATTGTGATGAGAGCTACAGCTCTTTATTTTTAGTGATGTTGCTCCTTAAACAAAAATTATTTTATCTACAAGTAAAAATTTTTAAAAATAGAAATGATAATAACAATAAAGTTAAAATTTTAAAACATTTTAAAATTTTCACCCATTTTCTAAAGCAAAGATTGTAAACAATTTTTCATATATCAGTCTAAC
Source organism: Sapajus apella (assembly GCF_009761245.1). Lineage (NCBI taxonomy): Eukaryota > Metazoa > Chordata > Mammalia > Primates > Cebidae > Sapajus > Sapajus apella. Next base: position 39,661,410 of record NW_022436941.1, read on the forward strand.
AAAGATTTTTAAAATGTTTACTATTCAGTGAAAAGCTGCATTGATGTTGGCACTCCCATAAAGTGCATTTGGAAATGTAAACTGATACAGCTTTTCTAAAAGTCAAGTTGATAATGTCTCCAAAAAGCCTTACAAATTAAATTAAATCATTATACATCTGAAATATTATTCAACACATGAAGAGGAATCTGAGGCAATGGGACCAGTAAGCACACAGACAAATACATTCCGTAGTGTTAAGATAGAATTTGAGACCACCCTACTGTTGTGTTCATAATAAAGAACATTGAAGGGGAAATGCCAAGATATGTTGAATTTAAATTATGAAGGACCGTTATACCATGTTAAGAATTTGCATGGAATCTTATAGTCCATGACGGACCCTTAGAGTTTGTTAGTATGTTATTTTGTTTTTTCTTGTTTGGGTTTTGTTGTTGAAGAGAGACATACTGAGAAGTAAAGAAGCATGAGCATATTCACAATTGGAAAGTCCATAATAATAAACAGATAAATAAAAGATGAAAAACGTGGTCTAAATGAGGAAGATTTTGGAGGAGGAAAAAAGTGATGACATTCAGATTATAGCAAAAAGTAAGGTGATAATACCTAGTGTAGATGATATGATTCATATTAATGTGGAATGTTATCAATATTATCCCTCTTTGACATGAAATGAACATTAGCAAATGGTCAGTAGATCTATCCTTCCATAGATTTTCAAAATATGGCTACAATTTTTGACTTAAAGTATTTGTTAGTTTTCAACTATTGTATTTATCTTTAAGACATAGGTTAAAAAAAAAAAAAGAAAAAGAAAATGTACTCCAAAGCCAAACACAAATAAACTTGTCAGTTCTTATTGTTTCAAGTTATGCATAATCGTAACTTTCATCTTTCTTATAATTGTTCTCCACTTCTTCATTCAGTGCTTACCAGAAAGTTCAGATACAAATATAGAGAGCAAGTGTCTACTTTTGAGGTAATCACACTCTAGTAAAGGAAGTAAATTGATACACTAACAATGTGCAAATTGCTTTATTTATTAGAGGTACTCACAGAGCTAGACACTGATGATGAGGCAAAGTGAGGACAGAAGCTCTCATTATTATTATGTGTAGCTTTACTAATTTATTAAAGATGTCAACCCCTGTACAAGCAACAAAATATGCCAGAGTTTAATATATTGTAGAATAAAGATAAGAGTAAGTATTTTTACACCAGGCCAGTGGAAACAATCAGTTTTGCCTGGAAAATTATGTAAAGCATTGAAATGGATATTAATCATTGGTTTTTAAGAACAAATATGACTTTTTCAGGTTGAGGACTAGGATGTCTTAGGAAGGGAGATAATTTCAGGCAGAGACATCAGCATAAAGGAACACAGATAAAGACATAGGTAGTTTGATAATATTTGAATCTAAGACAGGCAAAGGACGTATAAAACAAAAATTCTGGGTAGGGGAAGGACTACTTATGAAAGCCCCAATTAGGAATCTTGACTGAAACTACTGAATATGTTTGGTTAGGATCGTAACATGATCAAATGTGCATTTTAAACAACAAAGTGCCATCTCTGAAACAATTGATAAAGTTGACAGTCCTTGTGGCAAGCAACTGGTTAGACCAGTGTCTTTTAATATCTTTTCACAAAGATGATTAGTAATAGAAATACATTTTATATCATGATCTACTCCTGGTATTTTCCATGGCTACTGTTACTGTACACACACACATATATGGAAGACTACAACAAATTTTCTTAAAATGATGTGCAAAGAACACTGTCATTTTCTGTTATAATCTACTCTATTCTTTTTTATCCTTTCAAAATTGGTGATCAATGAACACACAATTAATTCATGATCTACCAATGGGTCTAGTTAATTGTTTAAAAAATAATAAGGACATTATTCTCAGCTGGTGGTGCCTCAGCTGAGAAAGTATCAACAGGAACATAGAAGAGTTAATATATTCAGGGGAAATTCTGAGAGGAATTTTTAGGGCTTTGTAATGAATCAGGTGTAGAGGATAAGAACATTATGGGGATGAGGTGTTACAGCTAAGTCAAAGTATGAATTTGTTAAAATAGAGCTTGCGAATGATCTCCTTAGAATAAGTATGGTGTAATAAATGTGAATTGCCTTCACCCACCTTATATCAGAAATTGAAACTCATTTTCATACACTCATGACATTGTTTCCAATGCTTGATTGACATTAGAATGCCTAAATCTTTTGAGCATCACATCAACTGTCTTTCTGGGACCCAGTATTGGATAAATAATATATACTAAGTTAAAAATCATTTTTCAACCTTGGTTTATACTTTTAAAAAGATATTTACAGCAATGACAATGAAATATAATATTTAGATTTTGCTTATTTAAACAAGAAAGTTAAATGCTTAAGTGACATTTCTGTGGCAATTTGATGGTATAATCACTAAGAGTTAGATATTTTTCCTACAGCCCCTCTAATGTACCAATTGTACGTACTTTATTAACAGCATGAATTGTAAAGGGAAAAATTACATTTTTTCTACCTTTGTTTCCTATTATGGGTGATTCAAACATCAGCCATAATATTTGATAAATGTTGTTTCCTTCTTTTAGTGTACAATATAATTTTTAAGGAGTGAGGCACTTTGCTGAATCAGTTCTTTCTTCTGTAGAACAGTAGTAACTGCTCAGCAACCACAGACCAATGAGATAGTCAGTTTCCCTGATGCTTATGTCAAGAGTGTGCCATGATACATACATCCTGAGATTTCTCACTTGGTTCCCCAAACCCTAATTTTAAATATCCCAATTACAAACTTTTACTCAAAATTTTATTTGGCAATACACAGGGAATTCTTCAACAACTGCCATATTTTTTTCTGTGCATTCCTTCAGGCAAATAAAAATTACAGCTCTTTTTAATTACAGAGACAGAATTTAGAGGGTATACCTAGTATTAATTCTATGTGTAATCTTAAGGAACATGATATTTATGATTCAAATATATATTAGTTGACTACCATAAATACATCCATATTCACTTTTATGAAAAAGAAAACAATTACATGCTAATTCTTAATGGTCTGTGATAAATGGTGAAATTAATATGTCATATTTAAATTACTTTGACAATTCATGCAGTGTAACAGCAAGCTCCTAACAATGCTCATGAAGTTTAATGATGTATTTTTTACATATACATATGTGTTTATTTAGCCCAGGTGTTAAAACAAAAGTGTAAGTGTAGAATCAGGAATTAGACTGCTTGGTTTTCAACCCCAGCTCTAGCAGTTACAAACCAACGATCTTAGCCTGGTCACCCATCCTCTGTGTTTGTGCTTCAGTTTACTAATCTGGAAAGTATATATAGTTATAGTACTACTTCATTATGTTGTTAAGAGGCTTAAATGTGTAAGTTTATCTAAGTTTATCTACGTGTGTGTAAACATTTTATATATATATATATACACACACACACATATATATATATAGTGTGCGTGTGTGTGTGCAAGCGTGCGTGTGTGTGTGTGTGTGTGTGTGTATGTGCAGTTTAGAAGAGGTCTGGCATTTTAAAAGTCCTTTGCAAGTGTTAAAATAAAAGCAAAGATGTCTTTGTAACACTATATTGAAGAAAATTTTTTGCATAATCATTATTTTTACTTATACCAATATCTTTCAGTTTACTCTTCAAAAGAAAATGTGTGCTATATGTAATGGAAAAATGTGAAAATTAAATTAAACAGTTGATCAAGATACAGCATGTTTAACTTCAAATATTTCCACTCATTTTGGCAAATATTTTACATATCTTATTGATGCTGTATATTGGGCTTTGACTGATAGGCACTGGAAACATAAAGAGAAAATAGATATGTCTAAGGAATCCATAGTCTAGTAGAAGAAACTAACATAACTGTATAATTAATACACAGTGTGATAAATTCAGTGAGAGACAGACACTATGTTAATATTATGCCAATGAAGACAAGACAGCACTTAGTAAAACCAGTGTTAAAATGATATAATCTAAGGTTCGGTACTTAATTCTGAAGGCATAGAGAATTACTATTGGCCATGCCCATGTATCCTCAAGCTTAAGGGACAAGATTATGCTTTCTAAAGCAGACCGAGATTCCAGAACACCAGATTTTAAGTTTCATTCACTGGAAGTTTCATCAAATAAAATTCTCACAATCAGTAAATGTGCATGGATGATTGGAGGAGTATGAGACTAAAGATTGTAAGAACTGTAACAAATTACATTTTATTATATTTATTATATATATTTAAATTATAAAAAACTCTAAGCAAGGTATAACTAAAATTGGACTGTGGCAAGAAGAGTAAATAGGAAGGGTTATATTTGGGGTAGTAAGAAAGGTATCTATGAGGCAGAGTTTTGAAGACCAATAAGATATGGGGAATACAATAGGGAATAAGGTGTAAGAAGTCTCTGGGATGTTCGTATTTTGGTGACAGTAGAAGTAATAGTGACATAGTATTAGAAAATAAAGAAAAAAAAAACAAGAAGTTTATGGAAGAGAAGAGAGAACACTAGAGGTAATGGTTTTCAATTTGAACATGCTGATTTGAAGTATCATTGGGATAATAACCGAAGAGTTCAGCAACTGATTGAAACTCAGGCAGGAGTTAGAGTTGGAGATGAAGATTTACTTAACCATGCTAACTGAAGGCTGGGAGTAGTTGAGCTCCTACAAGAGGTGAGGTATGAATTGAGAGAGAAGACGGCTAGTAACAAAAATCTAGAAAATGCCAACAAGGAAAAATTGATAATAAGGAGTGACCAATTGGATACTTTTTGCTTTATGTTTTAGCTATTTAGTTTCTGACAATTTCTTGTTATTTAAAGAGAATCTGTAAATATGTAGAAAGGGGCCCTTTTGTCCACTACAAAAGCAAAAATTGAATAATATTTCCATTTATCTCTGCCTAGCAGCAAGGGAACAGAAATATGGTCAAAACTACTCTAACCACATTTTCCTAATTATGACTTTGGCTTAGTGAAATGTGAGGTCAGAAAACTGGGTTTACTAAAAATTCAGAGTTCCCTGATAGTGAGAAATGACTGAGGTGTCACTGACAGGGACCTAACCCATTGTTTGGGGGCTATGATCTTTTTAGTGACTTCTGTGGTTCAACCAGCTTTCCAATAAATCACTTTTTTTCTAAGTCAGAGTTGTTTTCTGGGTGTTGGGTATGGACAAGATAAGAACAGAAACAAAGGAAATAAGACTTCACTAAAATTTAAGAAACACCATGAAAATGTCACAAGAAGTCCAATTAAATGACAGACATAATAATTGGTAGAATTTTGAAGATATAGTATTCAGTTATGTGTATGTTATGTCTCATTGATATTGCTATGTACTTTGTACTACCTTTAACAAATGAGAGAACTTTACAAAATGATTACTGAACACTTACTATGAGACAGATTGGCAGTGGGAATAAGTAATAAACCAGACAAGTTAGCTCCCAGCATTAGGAGAACCTGAATTTTGCTGCCATTTCAGAATTTGCTATTGCCTTCTATAAACATATTGTGAAGTCCCAGATAAAGTACAGCAGTTAATGCTCTACCCACCATATTGCTTATTACAAACAACCATGCATTGACAACCAGATGCTGTTAGACTTTATTTTTAATTGATACAAGTATTTGCAAATTGTTGTCCTTGTGATGTATTATCATTTTATTTTATTCATTTTTTGGTTCATTTTACTCTATGCTCTATTTTTTAATCCTTTCTTGAAAAAAGTGCTAACTTGTAATTAGTCATACAACGCAACTCTCCAAAGAGAAAGCTGATAAATGCAAAGTTTTAGTTTGATTTAAAATGTGGATTCACAGGCCGGGCGCGGTGGCTCAAGCCTGTAATCCCAGGACTTTGGGAGGTCGAGGCGGGTGGATCACGAGGTCAAGAGATCGAGACCATCCTGGTCAACATGGTGAAACCCTGTCTCTACTAAAAATACAAAAAATTAGCTGGGCATAGTGGCACGTGCCTGTAATCCCAGCTACTCAGGAGGCTGAGGCAGGAGAATTGCCTGAACCCAGAAGGCGGAGGTTGCGGTGAGCTGAGATCGCGCCATTGCACTCCAGCCTGGGTAACAAAAGCGAAACTCCGTCTCAAAAAAAAAAAAAAAAAAAAAAAAATGTGGATTCACAAGGAAGCCCTCTGACTATAAGCACCTTTCCTGATATTCCAGGTTTTTTTCTGTTACTACGTTGAAGTTAATAAAGACAGTGTAGACAGAGCTGTCCTTACTGTTTGTCCTCGGCTAAAGTCTTGGGAAAGCTCTCTTATTTTAGGTCTCATTTTAATCCATTGCTTTTTAATCAGAGAAGATAATTGTATTTTATATTACATTTAAATAAATTAAAGATGCTAATAGTCTTTTAATGACCTCATAATATTTTGAGATAATGCTTTCAGCATCCGCTTATTTATTTTAAGACTTAAGTTCCAATGCTAAAGAAAATTTGTCTTCTCAGCAAAAACATTTGCTTACATGTAGTTTTTCATACTGTGCACACTTCTTATATGATATAAATCTCTTGAAGAGAAAGAAAACACAAATTTACACATTTCAATATATTTATTTTAAAATTAAACTCAATGAGTGGATTTTACTTTTCATTTTCACCTAGAACAACATTTTATTTTAAGAAAGTGAATATAGGCCACTGGTTTTATTGTAAAGGGCCTTGATTTGAATTCATGAGTGCTGAATTTTAGTACTGTACTTTTAAATGGCACCTCAGAAGTAGGTCATTTTTCTCTTTTCTTTCTTGCTTCTTTCCTCCCTGCCTTCTTTGGTGTGTGTGCATCTACTTTTAATTATCTAACCTTTTTCCACACTTCCGTAGTAGGAAATATCAGAATCAACCTTTTCTTTTCCTTCACATTCCTTCCTATGCCTATTTTCTACGGTGGCTTTTCGGAAGAACACAACCATCTGTATATTCCTACCTGGGAGTGACTTTCTGCATGCTGGGATTATCATCCACTCCTACCTATGACCCCAACTTGGGGAAAGAGTGTTTACAGAAGACTGAGGGAAGATGAAACCTTAACTTTAGCCTATCAGACTTTCAGACCAAACATGAGGTTCAACAGGGTGATAGAAGTCACAGCCATATCACCTTCACATATGCAACTGAACTTGTGACCATGTTCTTTGTATTTATTTTTTGCTTCCTTTCCAATCTTAGGGATTAAGTGGTTTGCAATGTTTAAGAGCATGAACTTAAAATCCACCTCTACTACTTACAGACTATGTCATCTTGGACAAATTTCCTGCAACTCAGTTTCCTCGTCAATGGAAAACATAGCAGTAATGCCTGTCTCATTGGCTTATTGTGAGAGTCAAATATATTACATGCAAAGCACAGAGAATACTCCCAGGCACATCACAAATACCTAGGTTCAATAAAACTTGAGTATTCATCTGGGCCTGGTGGCTCATGCCTGTAGTCTCAGCTACTTGGGAGGCTGAGGCAGGTGAATCACGAGGTCAGGAGTGTGAGACCAGCCTCACAAACATAGTGAAATCCCATCCCTACTAAAAATACAAAAACATTAGCTGAGCATGGTGGCAGGCACCTGTAATCCCAGCTGCTTGAGATGCTGAGGCAGGAGAATCACTTAAATCCTGGAGGCGAGATTGCGCCGTGTGAATTATGTTATGCAATTCTAACTGGGTGGCCTTATTCTCCTTAATACTTGAGTCACATTCCTCTTTTTAAGTAAAACTGACCATGTCTATGACTTTTAAAGTTTCCACACTGCCTATGGAGTCAAATTTGTTTCATCTAATATTTAATATGTTTGCTGTCTGGCCCCATCAAGTCATTCAAACTCCAATTCCTAGGGGACAAAAACTAAATTTCAGCCCAAGTGGCTTACTAAATATGTTATAAATAAAGTTTGGGCTTCCTTATGCTGTTGTTCAGAAATATCTTATTTGACATGTCTTTAACTTACTTGCATACATGTCAAAAGATTTGTGATCATAATAGTTTGTAAAAGGAAAGAGCATGTTAAAGGAATTAGCATAATCTAATATTTTTATCCACTCAGGACAAGAAATTTTGAGAGGAATTCCAAATACTTTGTTTAATTCAATTTTCCCAGCACAGTTTCAATCATTGCTAGCCTGATTCATAGAAAAATTTGAATCTCTGAAATATTTTTATTTGTCACCTATACTTCAATAAAGGAAACAGAAAAAAAAAGAACCATAAGCTTAGAGAAGTTAAGTAACTTGTTTGATGTGAACTCCAGTGCCCACATGGTTACTGTAGTCATATGGCTAAGAATAGACGTAAAGCTAAATATTTTTTATTTATTAAAGTTTAAGCCAAATTTGGATAAATATGAGGTATATAACATTTTTATTTAACTAAAACAATATGTTTTTCCTTGGCCTGCTTCCCCTTTTTGTCCCCTCAAAAATTTAAGCTGTTTTATAATATCTGTGCAGTTATAGCAAATTTGACCAATGATTCGACTTTTGTTTTCACTGAAGTATGGGAATGACACAGTCTAACATATTTCTTGGTATTTAGATCTTTGTTTTCTAGAATGAGTTTGATTATATTTTCATTCTGTGAATTTCTCTAGAGTATGACACTATTCTTTCCACCCTTGCCACTAATGTAAACAAATCCGGGCTTGTGAAAAATTTCCTCTTCTGTTTAGTCATTTCATTATTTCGTGATGTGTGTCATTTGTATTTCTATGTAGTTGAGGATTTCATCAATTGGTATTTTGACAGCAAGCATAAAACGTGATGTGTGTGTATATGTGTGTATTTTTGTTTGCCTATTCAGCATACTGAACATGCAGATATTTAATATGATATTTCAACTTTATTTATTATATTTTGTTTACATTATGGTATACCACATATAAGTCAACTTTTAATCCTATGGTTAATATTTCAAAAGTTTTTTAAGTTAGTTATTTAATACTTTCTACTAACATTTTGAAATCCTGTCTATCAAGAGATCTGAGGTATAAATATTATGTTTATGTTTTAGATATTTAAAACCTTTTGTGTAATAACTGCTCAAAGTTTTGGAAACATCATGGCTGAATGGCCTTGAATAATATACCTGAGTCCTAGGAATCTGAGATGAAAAGTTAGGGTTCAATGATAAAACACTCTTTCTTCTACAAGAAGGTTTGTGTGAAGTATGAGTTTATAGACATTTATTGTATTTCTGAATGAAATCATATATATAAATAGTGTCAGTTAAAACTCCTGTCCTGGAATGATTCCAAACTAGATGGTGCTTTTTCTTTGCAGCCTATATGCCCTTGGACATGTTTCTTAACCACTTTAACCTTAGTTTCTCATCATAAGTGGAGTTAATACTACTTTTTACCTCAAAGCAAAATGATTGCTTTCAGGTCTATGTGGAGCCCACAACCTTCATGACAGGAAAGTCAAAGAGACTGACAGGCTGCATATGCCAGCTTTCCCTAGAAATGTTGAGAAAGTAATCACAAAATCTAAAAAAAGACAGCTAAAAGATTTTTGTTGCTGTTCCATTTGCTCCTCAAGCTGAGAAGCAAGATGGGAACAGACAGGATCAACAAGCTTCCTCGAGGGGCATAAAAGAGAAGATATTTGCTCCTATTTCACAGTGTATTGACAAAGGTGTTTCCATAGATAATAATGTTTTGGCTGAGGGATGTCAACACAGGAAGCAACGCAGTGGGATTGGCCAAAGAAGAAAAAGGATGACAATTATGTATTTGGAATTTGTCTGAATATCAACAAAGGCAGGAAAAATTGGGTCTATAACATACCTACAATTGTTTTATTCTTATTTAATCTGCTGTGTGTGAAAGGATGTAAGTGACAACCCCCAATTGTCACAGAAAACCGTGTTTTACTTCAATAGCTTGGATGATGATTTCTATATCTAGCACAGATATATACATCATAAAATTAAAAAACATTTAGCTAAGTGAATCAGAATTAACTTATTGATATTACTTATAATATCTGTCAAAATACATTTTGGACAGACTATGTCATTGTTAAATAACGTAAGTAGTTAAAAAGCTGGAAAAAGATTTCTGAACTTCTAGAGTAGTGTTTGTAAAACAAACTCTCAATAAATGCCTGTTGAGTAAATGAAAGTGGGATCTCTTAGTTGCATATATTGTTGAACTATAATTTAAGGGGAATGCAGAAAATAATGGCCAACCCAAGAGATATTTTTTGCTAAGAAATTCTGTAATCTTGCGGTGTTCGTACATGAAATAAACATTTATTCCCTATGAATTCTAAATTATCTTATATAGGTTTTAAATTAACATGAAAGTACCTTCAATTCTGCATATAGGGATGAGAAGCCATCATATGCAGTGTGAAATTATTGAAGAAAATTCAGAGGCCTAGAATACAGTGGAGCTAGCTGCATTCCTATATGTGTTTAATAAAGATTGTAGAATAAACACAAATAGGTTGAGAACTGGAAAGTTTAGAGTAAATAAAGAATTCTGTTAATACAGCTAATTCTGTGAATATGTTTTCCACATGTCAAAAGTAAAATGTGCAAAAAAAATTTAATTTGGCTAAAGATAATATTGTTTGACTCTATTAAATATTTATATGCACTCAGCAGTTTTGATTCACAAAAAATCCACAAATTTAAAACTGACCATTCCTCTATTTTATGAGATTAAGAATAACACGAGTATCGTGTATTACTCATAATTACTTGAGATACATTCTGGCTAATTTTGAATATTATAATCTCTAAGGAATTTTTTTTTAAAAAGATGAAACTTTGTGATTGCAAATACATTCATAATCTTGCTCAATCAGCAGTTTTGCTGCTAGTAATGTTCAGATCCTCACAACAAGTCTACAGAATTGCAGGAGTGCAACATAGCTTATTGGTTATTTTTTTATTTTTTAACACTTTCTTTTAAATATGTGGCATTCAGCTAATTATATGACTAAAAATCTGACTCAACCACAGAGTCATTAATTTACCAGCAACATGTGGACATGGTATTACTCTTCTTTCCAGGGAAAATGTATATGTCGTCTTCCCAGGAAAATGAACAAGCTGGACTCCTAAAGCCAGAAAGGGTTATATTTTATGAAGTGCCTTCTGTCTTACTATTTTCAGTAGCTAAGTTACTATCCCTGACAAAGTCTGATTGGGCTCTGCTCTGATCCTCAAGACTCTGCAGGTGGATTTGTTATTCTGTGATCTCCAGTCACTCTTTTAGTTAGCACCATAATTATTTAGCATTTATTAATTAAATAAAATATGTTGGTTTGTTTCCTAGCTCAATCCTATTCTCCAGAAATATTCTTATTCCATTAGCTCCCTTTTACTTTCAACATGGAAAGCATTCATCTTTCAGCCTTCAGCTTTAATTGATGAGCATCTTACCACCACTCGAGAGATTCATGGCCAGAAAATCAAGAGTGGGTATTGGCAAATATGGATATGGGGAGGGGTGTTTAAATATGTGGCAAGAAACAGTACAGAGTAACTGAGTGATATATTTTCCTGAAGGGATAATTCAACAGAATGTATCATTTTTATTCCCTTTAATTGGGTTGGTTTTTATAGTGAAAATAAAGTATAAACCTTCTTTTTCTACAATGGGAATTCTCTAAAAAGAAATTACCAAGGATTTGTTGTAATGGAAAAATACATCCAAAGCCATTGCCCCAAATGGAACATGTTAACTGCAATGGTACAAGTGTTCTCTCCACTTTACCAAAAGAAATGTTAGTAATAATGATGTCCAGAAGACACTTTCCCCACAGTATCCAAATTCAAGTTACAATTAGCTTCCTTAGGATTTTAGATTACTTTTAATATTTGCATAGAGCACATTTTAGAATGATCAAGGTCTTGATCTGTCATGAGTTCCACAAGAAGATGTTCACTTTGACAAGTATTCACAGGCAGCAAATCTTTTTCTGGGTTGTCCTGTTTGTAATATTCTTACCATAATGAGAATGAATAATATCTAATCATAATTAGTGCTATGAACCATGAGTAGAAACAAATAAATACTCTGTCATATAACATAGTGGGTATAATTAAAGATACCTAAATTGAAAATATGATAATCTTTAATCTGTACTTCCTAAATAATATTATTGTGTTAATGTTTTTCGCTCAGTAGCTCACCCTAGATAACATAGAGTTTGAGATGAAGTATATTTGTTGTTATAGCTAAATATCGTCAGAGATCTAGGAAGTAATAAGGTATATTAATTAACAGAGATAAGGAATGATATATAGGACAGTATTTTTAACATCAGAACACATTTTACTTTTTAATTAAAATGTAATTTGTTTAATAATTTAATGTGACAAAATACACAATGAAGAGAAATCTAGGGAACTTTCATAATGTAGCCAAACAGGCAAAAATGCAGAAAAAGAAAATCTATGTATCTTCCCTTCCCTTGAAATGTTGATGAAAGTATTAAAAATAGTTTCATATTTTCATCAAGGGTTAGATTGAATAGCTTCAAACAACTTTTTCCAATACAGTAAACTCTTGTTTATCAAAATCTAATTTTTCTTTTATCCACGGATTAAAACCTACCTTTTTAAAAGCAAGTTAAAATAGTTTCTTTAAAAAAAAAAGAAAAAAGCCTATTTTTAAAATCAAGTATTGAAAGGTCTATGTGATAGAATCAAAGAAGCATCAGAAATTGGTTCAAGACCAAATTCAAGGTGCTTTCCAAAGCTTTCTTCTACTATAAGAATGGAATCAGGTTATATGAATAAAATCAGGCCCAAGCTCTTTTCAAGACCTTATGACTCTAGTGGAGAAAACAGGACAACATATTCTGTTACTTCTCTACATATACAATTCCCCAGGGATGCATATGTCTGAAAAGGGAAAACAGATATTTTAAGCATGTCCTCAAAATAAACAGAAAGGGTGATATTTGATCTTCTAGTAAGTGCTTTTCAGTATTACTTAAAATCCCAGAAAGTCATATTAAATATGATATCTCCACTTTTCTTATTTTTCTTCTCCATTTAGACCTATAGAAAGCAACTGTAAATATATTTGTGTAAAACACTGTAAGGAATCGCACTTTTCCCCTAACCTCAGAGTATAAGTAAAGCCAACTTTATTTCCTCACACTTACAAAGTTGTTGAAATGACTTAATCTTTACAAGTGGTGCAGATTAGAATGTCTAGTCCAACGTGTTTTACTTACTTATAGGGCAGCATATGGTTTAAATTGCCTACTGAATGGCAAAAGAACCCTTGGGAATTAACTATCATAAATTCACTGATTACAAATCCATATTGTGTGGTTTTATGAAGATAATAGCAAAGGATATTCTTAGACAACAGGTTGAATTCATATAAGTGGCATTTTGGGCCCTGTACTGGGAGTGTACATTTTTGTTGCAAGCAGTATTCCTGCACGTGTGGCGGTTTATTGAAAATGTAATCTTATCAAATAGATGATCTTTTGGTTTTCTTTCCATCTAGTTAAAAAAATGCTCATTTCTCATTCTTCTTTTCATGAACACCATTTATTTTACTAGTGAATATTTCTTTTTTTTTTTTCATTTGTCCCATTAATTTTTTCCTCTTTAGGTGCAATCTAGCTCCTGTGGTGGAGTTTGCTGCAGATGTGGGAACTAAATCAGATTTTATTACCATGAATCCATCAGTTGTACAAAGAGCATTTGGAGGCTTTCGAAATGAGAGTGACAGAGAAAAATTTGTGCATAGACTTTCCATGCTGAATGACAGTGTCCTTTGGATTCCTGCTTTCATGGTTAAAGGAGGAGAGAAGCACGTGGAGTGGGTTAATGCATTAATCCTTAAGAATAAACTGAAAGTGCGAACTGCCTATCCATCACTGAGACTTATTCATGCTGTCAGAGGGTAAGTGACTGGAAAGGACCAGCCTGTCCTTGGCACAGTGGAACACATATAACTAAACATTTTCCCTGGACAGGAAGAAGCTTCAGTAAAATCTCCAAATGGATATATGTTGCCATTATTTTATAATGGTTACTCTATTTACAAACTTGAAAATTGTTTATGTACAATATGATTTTAACTTATCCTCTTTTTTGAAAAAGCAAATTGTTGAACTTGGCACTTATTTATGTCTGCTCATGACAAGACTACTAATTTTTATATTTTTTACACTAAAAAGTAATAAGAGTTCATAGTAAAATTAATGAGTTTTTGGGTAAAGAACTACAACAGAAGTGCTGAATGGCTAGTGGGCAATATTGTGTAAGCATAAATGTTAGATATATTTAAGGAGCAATTAAGTCCCATCTGTAGCCAAGAGGCCTATAGTGAGAGAGGAGTCTGGCTGAGATAAAAATGTCTTAATGCTTCCCCCCAAAGTCACAGATACTGTTTTAATGAATTAAGCCAGTATTTCCCTTTTATTAAGACAAGCTCGGGAAAAAAAATTAAGATACAAACTCTTTCTTAAAAGTAGAAAATGGCTAAAAGATTAAATTCGCTCATGGGGCATGCCATGCACACACATAAGCGTATAGAGTAGATAAATCAAAGATGAGCAATTACGTATTTTTACTGGAAGTGTACTGAGTGTCAGATACTGTAGCTACAAAAATGAAGAGCTGATCACTACCTTTAAAAAATGCATAGGTTTTATGGTAGAAAGAGGCATATACAATTCACTAGTGGCATAATAGAGGAATATATTGTCAGAGGTGTATAATTTGTCCCTTAGTTTCACAAAGAAACTTGGAAAGTGGACCAAACATTTGAACTGGACTTTAAAAACAGAATAGCAATTGCCAGGGGTTAAAAGAGAAAGAATAAGAAAACCAAACAGAAAGAAATGCTGTTGCATTATGAGAGGGTGCCACAGCAAGGGAACGATGAAGTGCATAGTAATAGTATGGAATGATGGAATCTGTTGTGGAACCCGGAATACAAAGTTGGAAAAGTAACTAGGGATTGATTGACAAGGGAAGTGAGTTTATGCTGTATGAGGCACAGTTAGATGTCTAAACTTAAGAACAAATCTTGTAACTGCAGACATTTATTTTACAAGGACAAGAAACTGCTAGAAGCATAAAAACCAATTAGGCTTTTGATTAATTTATTCGTAAGATAATAAGGATGTAGGACAGAAGCAGTGGACTTAAGAAGGAAGGGCAAGTTCAGGGGGCCAATTAAATACAATGGTTACAAGTCCTGAAAAAAAAAAAAAAACAGGTTTCCAAGCCCAGACTTAAAAATAGTTTCGTGTACTGTAATAAGAACTGGACTAAGGTGTTTTGTTTTGTTCCTGAGATAGTTCCTGCAAAGGTTTACCATTTCCTGTTTAGATATCCAGATAGTTTTCTGTATTGTATTATTCTGCACACAATTAAATTGTGTTCTTATAATTAGATCATGGTTATTCAACACACATTCTCTTGGTGTTTGACAGGAAGTTTCAGCAAAATAAGATAAAAATACATATATTTGGAGGATAAGAAACTATTTTTTTTAAGTTACAGATATCCCTGGTAATTACAATTTGACTGTTTAAAAAACAATCTTAAGAAAGAGTAACTTTTACAGTGCATTGTGTTAAGAATATGTCTGTTTTTGTCTGGGTATCTGTCTAAGTTACAGATATCCCTAGTAATTACAATTTGACTGTTAAAAAAATTAAGAAAGAGTAGCTTTATAGTTCATTGTGTTAAGAATATATCTGTTTTTGTCTGTTTGGGTATCATCTTATCCTAAAAAGTATCTTAAAAAGATAACTTTTCCATCTTACACACACAAACTCTCTCTCTCTCTCTCTCTCTCTCTCTCTCTCTCTCTCTCTCTCTC